>NC_044402.1:87316271-87634271 GCF_006542625.1 Nomascus leucogenys
TCTACTAGCTTTGATACAATTGGTTTCCTGTTTCCCTGGGGATAAAAAGAGCCTTTTAACTGGTTTCTAGATTTCTCATAAAGGGAATGGGGGTAGGTATTATTGAATCAGTATCTCCATGAGAGGAAGGAGGGTCTGGGGCTTTTTATTCTGACATCTTGCTGATGTTACCTATAACATTTTTTTTTTGTGATTGAGTTTTTAAAATATTATGTGTAGAAATTAACATTAGTGTTTATTCATTGTAAATAATTATATATACATTGATAAATTCGGTACTAATTTTACTTCTAATCATTCTCAAAAGTTAATGTTTATATAAAGCTGCTAGTTTTGACTATTCATGGACTTGATGAATTAGAAAGTAGAAAATATTGGTAAAAAATTTATACATTTAAGGTATTATTATTAATAATGTATTTAATTCTCCAGTCTTAGATTTTAATGGGGAATTCCTGTAAATTTTATCAGCACTTGAATCTGAAACCCACATCCCTGTTCAGTTACCCATTGGCCTATCACATGTAGTAATGGAATGACGTATGCCTAAGGGATACATTTGACCAACATACAGTTCTTTCTATGACCATGATTTTTAGCCCAAATCCCAATATAGTTTTCTTAGTGAGCAGAACTAGAATTCAAAGCAGTCTCAGAAGCACCTCTTATCCTTTATCCCAAGGTGCAAAATAGAATTGGCCTAAATTTCCCACTCTGTATTTCTTTTCTACTGGAGTTTTCTCTGGTTTCACCTGGCCCCAATCCAAGTAGAAGGAACCTCTAGCACCTATCTTACCCCATTAACTTCAAGATACAAAAAACCCTCAAGAAGTAGAGACACTATTTACTTACTTACCACAAACTCAATGCAATGCTGAAAGGATGACTAATTGTATGTCATTTAGTTCGTCCCAAACTAGAGGTTGCAAAATGGTGGCTTATGAGCCAAGTTCAGCTAATAGATCTGTTTGTCTAGTGCAGTGTTTGTAAAAAGTAATTTTGAATATGTTGTCACAAGTTTAAAATTTGGTTGTTTTACATAGAAATCTAGGTTCTAGATTTCTCCTGAAAAATTAAAGATCCGAAAGAGTGGACTCAATTTCCTTCAGGTAATAAGAAGTTGAAATTGAATACAGCTGCCTTCTTTACTTGGGGAATACTTTCTTCATTTTGTCCAATTGCCCCTGTCAACTATATTCATTTACATTATCTTTCTAGTGTGGGTGGCCTTTTGGTTTTGTGACCCTGACATAACACAGCAGCATAGTTCTTTCTCTTGGGATAGTTTGAATAGAAGGATGTACATTTAAGGGTGGGGATGGGGAGAGGGCAAGGAGATTTGAATGGGTGACTATCAATATTCTGCCTAACGGAATCTCCTAAGAGACTGAATTAATTCAGTTGGGAATAAACCTATTGCAACTTAAATGTAGATAATCCATATATTCGTATTTGATTAAAAAATGTATAAAAGTTTACATTAGTCCTTGACCTTTTTTAACACTTAATGGAGTTGAGAATCAATTTCCAATAATTATACTGAGTAAATTCTTTTGGTAAAGGGCATTGCAAGAGAGTAATTTACTGCCTGTTATGGTTTTCTTGTTAGTTTCTTCAGTTTACCTTAGTATGGTTTCATTGTCTGGAAGGACTGAAATTTGCAGAAGTGATTTTCTAGTGCCATAATAAAAAAGATTAGCAGTGACAGTTTTCTAAAATATATGTTTCCTACCAGAAGCAGCCTTCTCAGCCCATTTCCTTTAATGATATCTGGTGAGGATCTGATAAGCTTTATTCTACTTGACAGAGGTCAAAGGGCATTGTCTTCCCCTTCAATCCAGCAGCCAACAACAAAACCAGGCATATGTTATCACCATCACACAGGAAGCTGCGGGCTTGCTTGTGTTAAACAGAGCACAAATACAGGAAAAGTGTCAGCCAGGTTAAAAGCTGGTAGAGCTGTGCTAGGAGAATATTATGCTAATAACATTACAGACAGAACTGAAGATATATGATTAAATTTCAGCATACAGTACTTAGAAATCCTTAAACATTGAAAAAATATAAAAAGTGGCTGTGGCCGTATTATTTTCCTTTATTTGGAATGATGACCCCATTTTTAAAAATAGGAAAATCCCAGTTAAATTAAAAAGTTATGTCTGGAAATAGCACAATTTCTCAAAACATACAATTAAAAAGTTGTTAATAATTTTAAAATTGTTTCCCTCTGTTTTGTATGATAAAAATTCCTAATTATATTATCTTATTTCAAAAGAAAAGACAATCTATTTTGTGTTAATGTTTTGTCATAAATACAAATTTGTGCCTTTTAAAAACTAAAGAACTCATTTCACTGAGGAAGGGGTGTGTGTCTGGTTTTAAGGTGTTACCTGGGTCAAGGTGGGTATATTCTAGAAAGATATACCAATAGAGTTTTATGTTCCATACTGGACTTCTTAAAAAAATGATCTGAAAAGTTTTGCATAATGTTTTCTAAATTCCTTCCGTTAAATATATTAAAAACTATGAATTACAAAAACTTCCAAAGAGAAAATAAACAAAAATAATACTATATAGAACTCTGCATTAACACAGTGACTGTGAGCATTTTAATTCATTTCTATCTATATTTTTCAATATATTTTCAAGATTTCAGTCCATTGCATGTGTGTGTATAGACACATGTATACACACACACATGCACACACAAGCACAAACATACAGATACACACATACATTTATAACTTTGAATGTCACCTTTTAACAAATTAACATTATATCAAACATTTTCATGTTTTTTGTATTTGTCATAGTCTTCATTTTTAATAGCTGTATCTGGTTTCATTGATTGAACATGCCATAATTTATTTAGTCAGTGAGCAATTGTAGGGGGTGTACAAATATTTTTCTTTATTGGGACAGTTACATTTCCTGAGTACCTTAGGGATAGTGCCTCTCTATATCTTGTATCTTCTAGTGGCCATGATCAGGAAGGGCCTCGTCATGTGAATAAACTATTGGACTTAGTGGACCTGTTGTAATGCATGTACCCTTAGTATAAAGTAATTAAATAGTAAAATGTAAAGTTGCTGCTTCTAGGGAATAGTTAATGGTGTTGCATAGGAAGTATTGTGGTTCTGTATAAAAACATGACTCAGTTCCAGTTTGGATTCAAGAGTATAGTCTGTTGAAGAAACTTAAAATAGATATTGTCCAGTTAGAACAGAATTTTGTAGGTTCCCTGCCAAAGTAAAGACAGAGAAAACTCATGTTTAAGATAATAGCAGGGTTAATAAGTAAAAATAGTACAAAAACTCTGTCTTAATGAGTGCTTTCTTGTTTGGGTATGTTACATACCCTACTTGGGATATATGTGATATATGTATGCCCATTTATATTGGAAACACTATGCTGGTTTTGCACTTTTGCTTTTAGGACCCAAGAAAAATTCTAATAGTCATACATTGATTATTTTCTCTGAATGTCACTCATAAAGAACCAAACACAAAAGTCCTAATGCACAGCACACCTTTATCAGAGAGTGCTTGTCATCATCCCCAGGAATATTACTGTGTCTTTTCAGACAAGAAAGAAAGAAAATATTATTGCTTTACTGTTTCTCTCTCCCCCTTCACCTCTCCCTCCCTCCCTTCCTTCCTTTTTTTTTTTCTTTTTCCTATTTTTGGTTTCTTTTCTCCCTTGCCCCACCTACATGTCTTTCTTGGTTTAAAGGAGAGGACTCAAAAAACAGACTTTTTTAAAAAGCAGATACATTTTAGCTATTGAGTATCTTATGCCACAGAGGATAATATGAAATAAAGGATTATTTTGACCTTCATAGGAATAATGATGTTTTAAATAATTCTATTATGACTCTAAATTTCTGTTGACATTATCAGTTTTTTAACATTGGAAAATTCTATTTTTTCTAATTGTAGCACTGCGTAAATATATTTAATGTTTTTTCACAGAGAATTTTTCTTGAAAAACCATAATATAAAGAAAAGAGAAGCCTACTGCCCCAAAATAAACTCTGCCTATTTTTATTTAGGAAAATCATACACTGAAATATCAAAAGGAAGACAGAATATGATTTAGCTAGTTTAGTTTTGTGTTGGGCTGATGCTGGACACGACAACAAAGTCTTTCTCTGCTGCATCCAGATGTTACAAGGCAATTAAACCTGGGTTTAACTGACCCAGGAGAATCAACTGGCTGCTAGAGCAGCCCTGCTTCTGGCTTTGTGGAGATCAAGGAAAGCCCTTTCAGCATGTCTGAGAGCCAGATCCAGGGTGTCTCAGGCAAGCTGGGGAGCACGTTGGCAAAATCTCTGGGATTGTGCAATCTCTCTGTTTTTTTTTCCCGACTTTTTCCTCTCAAGAACATATGCCTAAATTGGGCCATGCAGCTGTGTGAGGGTGGAGTGCTTACACTTAGAGCTCTTAGGTCTGAGGGTGCGGGGTCAATGGTACATTATTTCTTCCTCTCACCATCACCCCGAGAAACTTTAGAAGTAATCCCTTGAGGTTTGTTCGTAACCTGATTTTTCACTCTAAATGTTAACATAGGGCTTGCCTTTTCTTGATATTACACATATGTAGCTAGCAGCTCTCAGACAGTTTGAAAAATGTTTCACTTGCTTTCAGAAGTCTAATGACAAATGACAGTGACAAATGACAAATGGTTTATTTCAAAGAATAAACTTCAGTTGTCAGTTTAAAGAAGTCTACATTTCTGTAATATTATTTTAAAGTTTTACAGATACTTTATTAATCAGAGTATTGATTATAGAAAATGCAAAAAACTCAAATAATTCTGTTTAAAAACTCATTTTATAATAGTCCCAACTATACTTACCACTGGGTTTCTTTGAATTATAGAACAGATGTTTCAACATCCTTAAGGAAGAGCTTGATTCTCAGGGCAAAGTTAATGTTGCAAGAGCAAGGAACAATTTGTTAGAGTACTTATCACGGTCCTCAGGAACATTATTCTGTGCCCTCTTGGACCCAAAGACATTACATTTTGTTATTACTGAGTCTGCTTGATTCCTCCTCCTCTTATTTTTCCTCCTCCTTTTCCTTATCTTCTTTCTCTGCCTCCTCCTCTTCATTTTCATTCTCCTTCCTACTCTTCACTCCCCCCATCCTCCCTTAAAGAAAATACTTGATAATTAGATTTAAAAACTTTACATACAATGATTCTATTGATTTCCAAAGTATCTTACTACGAATAGAATACAATAAGAATAATAAAATATGTAACAGATTATTGATGATATAGTATTTATGAAACTATTGTAGTCAATATAATTTAATCTAATAGAATTCTATTTTTAAAACTATAGAAACCCAACTTTAGATATTCTTCTTTCAATTCATGTTCCACTAACATATTTTTGTCACTGACGAATGGGAAAAATAATTGCTACAATTGTGTTTTCAGAGTGGTGCATAGACATTTATTTCATTAGTGATAAAGTCTTCTCATTAGAAACTCGGGGTTTTGTATGTAATCTAAGGTAACTTTTCATTTCCTATGAACCAGCTCAAGTCAAACCACAAGGGAAGACTATAAAATGGAAGATTAATCCAAACAAATTTACCTCTCGACTTTTTAAGAACATAATGAATACTTGTGTGTGTGTGTGTGTGTGTGTGTATGCAACACAATTAACCAAGCACATTTACCTTTATTTGTTCATTAAGTCTTTAGCAAGCATTCTTTAAACAAATATTTATTGACCACTTTAAATTCACTTTGAGAAACAGAGATGCTTCAAAGAGCTGACAGTATTTTGAAAAATTTCTCTCTTTTAATCTTCACAACTCTTTGAGATATATAAAGCCTCTCTGTAACCACGACTAATATTAGAGTTCCAAGTGAATGAAAATTAGCGGAATAACAGCTGAAGTTGTGCTTTTATGTTTCCCTTAAATTGATCATATTCTTCATATTCCCAGTTACAAAGTAGTTAAGGTAGTTGCTATTATTATTATTACTGAAAAGAAAAAGATAAGAGAAGACAAGGAAAGTAGTAATCTAGCATTCAATGAGTATCTTAGAGGCTAGATACTTTACAGATGTTTCATTCAATTTTTCCCACAGCTCTGAGAGTTATATACAATTTACATTATACAGATGAGAAATTGAAGCTGATTGTGGTTAAGTAACTTATCTAAGTCACAGAGTTGGAACCAGAGAATGAATCTCACATTTTCTGATTATAAATCCTTTTCTTTGTGACACACATTTTTCTTTTGGGATCTCTTCATATACAAATACAAACATGAAAGAAAGGGAAATAATAGAAAACAGAAGCTAAGTAAAAGTTAACCGTGAATTAAGGTTTCCTCAAATTTAATCACACGGCGACATTCTGTACTGCTGTCTTAAAAACAAGCTACTAAGGGCATACATTAGTAAAAGAGTCTTGAATTTCGCCATTTATTGTCGACCAGGAGCCTCTGGCAGAACAGTTCTTAATTTCACAATTCCATGATGAAATAATCTGATGCTATGCGACCTTTGGTGTGACTTTAAATCCCAGGGGATGGGAATGTTGAATAAAATTCATATTCAGAAAATGAAAAAAGCCTTGTATATATTTTCATGACAAGGTAATAAAATGATGTAGTGATTATGACTAACAAAATTTATCTTAATTAATGTAGCAGACTGAATACACATTTGGTATGACTAGACTGATCCCAAATGAATATTCTTAGACACTCCTAAGTATTGATGAAAGTGAATACATTTGAGAGAATGATTCAGTCCTTAGATAATTATAGAGAAATGAAGTTATTAGAATTATTTTGGTAGTAAGTAAAAGAAAATGATACTTAAGTGAAATATTTTAAAGCTATTTTTAGTATAGAAAAAATGCTAAATAAATAAATATTGAGCATAACAAATTTGGCTCTTTTATCTGTTAGATGAACCCTCCTTTAAACAAAGTATGTGTGATCAACAAATTTTTCATATTTAGTAATAACAACCATCTATTATTGAGAACCCACTCTGTGCCAGTCACTATTGTTTTGACTTTTATTAATATTCATAATATTCCTAGTAGAAATTACTATTCACATTTCACAAATTAGGAAATTGAGGATCATATAGAGACCATAAAGCCAATTAGGAATGAATTAATATTGAACTCAGATTTATCTGATACCAAAGCCTGAGGTTTTTCCCTTTACACTGTGCATTACGGGAATTTTCAGCTGACCTATTCTGTGCCAATCCTGCCTCTCCATGCTCCTTTGACTACCCAGCACCCTTGACAATTCATTACTCCCTCACCTTGTTTGGCCACAATTAAGTGGGCAGGGTCCCTGTAACTTGAAAGGTATGAGCCTAAACTCTGCTCTCTCTTTCCTCTTTCACTTCATAAACTCACACAGTAATTGCACCCAGGCCAATTCCTTCTTTTCTCAACTTTATCCATACAGAGGTATGATTCAGAAAGTGGCAAGATCTCAAGGTTTTTACTCAAGTTTGTTTGTATGAGTGGAGAGTGTGAAGGATGAAGATCATGGTAAGAAAAAGTAGGTGCCTACATGGCTTCTCCTCAGCTTTATTTCTGACAATATAAGCAGAGCACACCAATGGGTGTTCCTGTGCTTTTCTCTCTTTGTGTTAATGAAGCCATCCTTTGATTCTCATTCTCCTCTTGATCCTGGTGTGCAGACCCCTCCTGCCATCCAACCAAGAATGATGCTGCATAGTGCAAGGTTTGTCCATTCCTGGGTACGTGCCATAATACCCAGGATATTAAAGTTTTAATATCTTAAAACTATTAAGATATTAAAAGTTTTAATATCTTAAAAACTTTTCCTCAAATACATCATATTGTCTCTCATTTTCTTCATTATGCTTGAAATGATTTCACTTTTAGAAAACCCAATGATACTTGTTTATTGTAAAGGCATTGTTACAATAAAATAATTCTGTAACTACAGTAATTTATTCTGACTTTTTCTGTGTAAGTGAATGGGGGGGTAAAGAGGGGAGTCTTGATGTAAGTGTTCAATTATAATGTTCATATGTCAATCACATGGAGATATCTTGATTGGCAGAAGGAGACCCCATTTACTCTTTGTGTTGTAGCTAATCTCTTCTTGTAAATACAGAATATCGTTATGGAATTTTGGAAGCTTTGAGGTTGGGGAAGCCAGACAGTCAAATTCCAAGAGGTCAGCAGGTCACACAGAGTAGAATTATGACATTGGTGACTTCACTCTAGTCCAACTTTACAGGCCCAGAGACTCAATCTTGTCAATACCCTATAATTAGTCAGATGTGTTGGATGACTCACACTAAATTCACAGGAGACTGAAGTGTATAAGTCAGAAAGCCAGCATGTTATTTGACAATAAGGATGTGTTGGATGACTCACACTAACTAAATTCACAGGAGATTGAAGTGTATAAACCAGAAAGGCAGCATGTTATTTGACAATAAGGAATGTAAGCGCCAACATAATCCAACACTCCTGTCCTCTTACCAGAGTGCTCTTTTCCCCACAAATAACCAGAAATAGATTTTATGTACATGGGATCAAAATAAGTTACATATTTGATCTGAGGCTTTACTAGCATCTCTACAATAGAAATAAGTGTGGGCTAGTAAACAGTGTCTATTTATCTCTGCTTGGTTAGACCACTGCCAAGATTTGTCTTTCTGGTTATATTGCTCATGATTAATATATTTTTCTTTGTGTTTCTAAATACATTTACTCTAGTTACAATCTAGTCTTTTTTTGAGCATCTTTAAATAACATTCCAATATATGGTGGATATAATAATGAAGTTCCATTTGAACACTGTGGGGAAAGATTTGTACTGATTTAGTTTTTAACAACTGTATTTACTCAGTGAAAACATACTGAGGAAACTGGATTCTATAATTATTGTTAGTGATACTTTCTTAGTCAGTCAAGTCATAGGCTATCAATGGATACACAGATAGAACTGACACTACCAAAAAATCCCAGAGAAAGAAAAATATTTTAAAAATGAATGTAACATGCAATTTAGAAACCAAAGCAAGCGAAACATATCTATTATAATTCCAAATTGTACACTACAATTTAAAAAGAAAATTCCAGGATTATGTCAACCACATAAAAATTTTGTTGTAAGATGAATCAATCCCGAACTTCAACCAAAGCAATTTGTTTTCTGAAATGCCTAAAGGACCTCATTAGGATAGTCTTACTGAATGAAATGGTTATGTAAAGAGCCACAAAGTCACATTCTAATCTAAATATAAGCAGTTGCTATTGTAGCACTGTCAAATATTATCTAGTGTTGAGAGGTGACAGCGTGCTGGCACTGTGGGAGCCCCTTTCTGCGCTGGCCAAGGCGGGAGCCGGCTCCCTCAGCTTGCAGGGAGGTGTGGAGGGAGAGGCGCGAACCGGGGCTGCGCGCGGCGCTTGTGGGCCAGCTGGAGTTCCGGGTGGGCCGTAGGCTTGGCGAGCCCTGCACTTGGAGCAGCCGGCAGGGCCGGCCCTGCCGGCCCCAGGCAATGAGGGACTTAGCACCCAGGCCAGCGGCTGCGGAGGGTGTACTGGGTCCCCCTGCAGTGCCAGCCCACCGGCGCTGCACTTGATTTCTCACCTGACCTTAGCTGCCTTCCCGCCAGGCAGGCCTCGTGACTGCAGCCCGCCATGCCTGAGCCTTCCCCCGCCTCCATGGGCTGCTGTGCGCCCGAGCCTCCCAGACGAGCGCCGCCCCCTGCTCCATGGCGCCCAGTCCCATCGACCACCCAAGGGCTGAGGAGTGCGAGCGCATGGCGCGGGACTGGCGGGCAGCTCCACCTGCAGCCCGAGTGCAGGATCCACTGGGTGAAGCCAGCTGGGCTCCTGAGTCTGGTGAAGATGTGGAGAACCTTTATGTCTAGCTCAGGGATTGTAAATACACCAATTGGCACCCTGTGTCTAGCTCGAGGTTTGTAAACAAACCAATCAGCACCCTGTGTCTAGCTCGAGGTTTGTAAACAAACCAATCAGCACCCTGTGTCTAGCTCAGGGTTTGTGGATGCACCAATCTACATTCTGTATCTAGCTGCTCTGGTGGGGCCTTGGAGAACCTTTGCCTGGATACTCTGTATCTAACTGATCTGATGGGAACGTGGAGAACTTTTATGTCTAGCTCAGGGATGGTAAACGCACCAATCAGCACCCTGTCAAAACAGACCACTCGGCTCTACCAATCAGCAGGATGTGGGTGGGGCCAGATAAGAGAATAAAAGCAGGCTGCTCCAGCCAGCAGTGGCAACCGGCTCTGGTCTCCTTCCACACTGGGGGTGCTTTGTTCTTTTGCTGTTTGCAATAAATCTTGCTACAGCTCACTCTTTGGGTCCATGCTGCGTTAAGAGCTGTAACACTCACCGCAAAGGTCTGCAGCTTCACTGCTGAAGCCAGTGAGACCATGAGCCCACCAGGAGGAAGGAAAAACTCCAGACGCGCTGCCTTAAGAGCTGTAACACTCACCGTGAGAGTCCACGGCTTCATTCTTTAAGTCAGTGAGACCAAGAACCCACCAATTCCAGACACAGTGTTACATAAATATTTTCTCTCCAGTTGACCAACTGGTAGGAAATAGATGAGTATAGGACCAGATGAAAAATTGCTAGAAATATTTTCTTCCTTTGCACTGTTAATTTAGATAAAGTGTCTTGAGGTCGGTAAACATCAGGGAAAAGGAATACTCAGTGTCTTATTAGATAAATATAAGCTCTGAAAAAAGGGTAGGCACATTCATTTATGTTAAAAATTCATACCCGCAAAATGTCATTTGCCTATACAAACAGCTTCTGTTCTGTATTCTATGCTTTCTAGGTCAGAGATAAAATACTACCTTTTTCCCCACTGACGAGGTCAGTGAAGTCCTCTGAATTGATTTTATCAATACCACCGATTTAGCTTTACAGTTTATCTCATTTTATATTTTATACATAATATGAAATATTAACATTTTATAAATTCATATAAGATATTAAGTTTTAGATTTGTTTAAGGAGTTATGTTATATAATTTGTAAAGTGAATCATCAACTTCTGGTTTCTACTTGTCTTTTAAATCAAAGACTAACTTAAACTAGACAACTGACTCCCCACTCCAAGTTTGGCCGTCACCTTGGGTAACATTATTTTCTATGTAGATGGCCCATCTGCTTCTCCGCTCAGGTCTTTAATTCCCACATCTGTGGTGTCCTTTACTTCCACAGTACTTCATCCAGCTGTTCTCTAAGCTACATTCTAGACTTTTTTTTTTAAAATAATTCATTATTACTTCTCATTTCCAGTGTTAGAGCCAAACAACCAATTATCAATTCCATGTCCATTACAGCTCAATGGTTCTCAGTCTTGGTTGCATTTTAGAGTATCTGGAGACAATTTCAAAATTTCTGCATTTCAGACTCATTAAATTGGAATCTCTAGAGGTGGGATCCAAGAATCAGTATATTATACAGCTCCGAAGGTGATAGCAATATGTAGCCACAGATGAGAACCACATTTAAAACTCTTGTATTCAGTTATTCTCCTATGCCTGTTATTGAAACACTGAAACTTCAGCTGTCTCCAAGCCTCATTTTCCCTCGTTCTTTGCTCCACTGACTTCTTGTTTCAGTCACCAGTACACCATCAATCCTGGATTGACCTGAAGGTCCTTGCATGCCTCAGCATGTGGCTGGCTGAGCACTGGTGGTGAAAATCACAGAATAGGTCAGGACGGTGCCAGCACTGGTTCTTCATTTTCAATTGCACCCGGGTTCTTTCATGTTCCCATTCTCCACAATACATATTTAAAACATGCTTTACTTTTTTCAGACTACAAATTACCTGGCTTTAAGAATTCAGACTAAGTTTATTTTTCCTGACATATCAAATGTTCTCAATTTTCCTCCCTTCCCTTCCTTAAACTTTCTTCTTTATTGTTTTGTATCTCACAACTTGTGTTTTCATTGTTACCAAAACCCGAACATCTCCTCTGAGTTATTTTTTCTCTCCATCGTTATATCAAAGATCTCAAAAATCATGTGGTTTATATATTTTAAAACTTTGTCAATTTCTCAGTATTGCTGCAATTATGACCTTCAATTGGGCATCCACTTATTTTCTTTCTATTTTATTTTATTTTATTTTATTATTATACTTTAGGTTTTAGGGTACATGTGCACAATGTGCAGGTTTGTTACATATGTATCCATGTGCCATGTTGTTTTGCTGCACCCATTAACTAGTCATTTAGCATTAGGCATATCTCCTAATGCTGTCCCTCCCCCCTCCCCCCACCCCACAACAGTCCCTGGAGTGTGATGTTCCCCTTCCTGTGTCCAAGAGTTCTCATTGTTCAATTCCCACCTATGAGTGAGAACATGCGGTGTTTGGTTTTTTGTCCTTGCGATAGTTTGCTGAGAATGATGGTTTCCAGTTTCATCCATGTCCCTACAAAGGACATGAACTCATCATTTTTTATGGCTGCATAGTATTCCATGGTGTATATGTGCCACATTTTCTTAATCTAGTCTATCGTTGTTGGACATTTGCACTGGTTCCAACTCTTTGCTATTGTGAATAGTGCCGCAATAAACATACGTGTGCATGTGTCTTTATAGCAGCATGATTTATAGTCCTTTGGGTATATACCCAGTAATGGGATGGCTGGGTCAAATGGTATTTCTAGTTCTAGATCCCTGAGGAACTGCTACATTGACTTCCACAATGGTTGAACTAGTTTACAGTCCCACCAACAGTGTAAAAGTGTTCCTATTTCTCCACATCCTCTCCAGCACCTGTTGTTTCCTGACTTTTTAATGATGGCCATTCTAACTGGTGTGAAATGGTATCTCACTGTGGTTTTGATTTGCATTTCTCTGATGGCCAGTGATGATGAGCATTTTTTCATGTGTTTTTTGGCTGCATAAATGTCTTCTTTTGAGAAGTGTCTGTTCATGTCCTTCGCCCACTTTTTGATGGGGTTGTTTGTTTTTTTCTTGTAAATTTGTTTGAGTTCATTGTAGATTCTGGATATTAGCCCTTTGTCAGATGAGTAGGTTGCAAAAATTTTCTCCCATTCTGTAGATTGCCTGTTCACTCTGATGGTAGTTTCTTTTGCTGTGCAGAAGCTCTTTAGTTTAATTAGATCCCATTTGTCAATTTTGGCTTTTGTTGCCATTGCTTTTGGTGTTTTAGACATGAAGTCCTTGCCCACACCTATGTCCTGAATGGTATTGCCTAGGTTTTCTTGTAAGATTTTAATGGTTTTAGGTCTAACATTTAAGTCTTTAATCCATCTTGAATTAATTTTTGTATAAGGTGTAAGGAAGGGATCCAGTTTCAGCTTTCTAGATATGGCTAGCCAGTTTTCCCAGCACCATTTATTAAATAGGGAATCCTATCCCTATTTCTTGTTTTTGTCACGTTTGTCAAAGATCAGATAGTTGTAGATATGCAGCATGATTTCTGAGGGCTCTCTTCTGTTCCATTGATCTATGTCTCTGTTGTGGTACCAGTACCATGCTGTTTTGGTTACTGTAGCCTTGTAGTATAGTTTGAAGTCAGGAAGCGTGATGCCTCCAGCTTTGTTCTTTTGGCTTAGGATTGACTTGGCGATGCGGGCTCTTTTTTGGTTCCATATGAACTTTAAAGTAGTTTTTTCCAATTCTGTGAAGAAAGTCATTGGTAGCTTGATGGGGATGGCATTGAATCTATAAATTACCTCGGGCAGTATGGCCATTTTCACGATATTGATTCTTCCAACCAATGAGCATGGAATGTTCTTCCATTTGTTTGTGTCCTCTTTTATTTCATTGAGCAGTGGTTTGTAGTTCTCCTTGAAGAGGTCCTTCACATCCCTTGTAAGTTGGATTCCCAGGTATTTTATTCTCTTTGAAGCAATTGTGAATGGGAGTTCACTCATGATTTGGCTCTCTGTTTGTCTGTGATTGGTGTACAAGAATGCTTGTGATTTTTGTACATTGATTTTGTATCCTGAGACTTTGCTGAAGTTGCTTATCAGCTTAAGGAGATTTTGGGCTGAGACGATGGGGTTTTCTGGATATACAATCATGTCATCTGCAAACAGGGACAATTTGACTTCCTCTTTTCCTAATTGAATACCCTTTATTTCCTTCTCCTGCCTGATTGCCCTGGCCAGAACTTCCAGCACTATGTTGAATAGGAGTGGTGAGAGAGGGCATCCCTGTCTTGTGCCAGTTTTCAAAGGGAATGCTTCCAGTTTCTGCCCATTCAGTATGATATTGGCTGTGGGTTTGTCATAGATAGCTCTTATTATTTTGAGATACATCCCATCAATACCTAATTTATAGAGAGTTTTTAGCATGAAGGGCTGTTGAATTTTGTCAAAGGCCTTTTCTGCATCTATTGAGATAATCATGTGGTTTTTGTCTTTGGTTCTGTTTATATGCTGGATTACATTTATTGATTTGTGTATGTTGAACCAGCCTTGCATCCCAGGCATGAAGCCCACTTGATCATGGTGGATAAGCTTTTTGATGTGCTGCTGGATTCGGTTTGCCAGTATTTTATTGAGGATTTTTGCATCTATGTTCATCAAGGATATTGGTCTGAAATTCTCTTTTTTGGTTATGTCTCTGCCAGGCTTTGGCATCAGGACGATACTGGCTTCATAAAATGTGTTAGGGAGGATTCCCTCTTTTTCTATCGATTGGAATAGTTTCAGAAGGAATGGTACCAGTTCCTCCTCGTACCTCTGGTAGAATTCGGCTGTGAATAATCAGGTCCTGGACTCTTTTTGGTTGGTAAGCTATTGATTATTGCCACAATTTCAGAGCCTGTTATTGGTCTATTCAGAGATTCAACTTCTTCCTGGTTTAGTCTTGGGAGGGTGTATTTGTCGAGGAATTTATCCATTTCTTCTAGATTTTCTAGTTTATTTGCATATAGGTGTTTGTAGTATTCTCTGATGGTAGATTGTATTTCTGTGGGATCAGTGGTGATATCCCCTTTTTCATTTTTTATTGCATCTATTTGATTCTTCTCTCTTTTCTTCTTTATTAGTCTTGCTAGGGGTCTATCAATTTTGTTGATGTTTTCAAAAAACCAGCTCCTGGATTCATTAATTTTTTGAAGGGTTTTTCGTATCTCTATTTCCTTCAGTTCTGCTCTGATTTTAGTTATTTCTAGCCTTCTGCTAGCTTTTGAATGTGTTTGCTCTTGCTTTTCTAGTTCTTTTAATTGATGTTAGGGTGTCAATTTTGGATCTTTCCTGCTTTCTCTTGTGGGCATTTAGTGCTATAAATTTCCCTCTACACACTACTTTGAATGTGTCCCAGAGATTCTGGTATGTTGTGTCTTTGTTCTCATTGGTTTCAAAGAACATCTTTATTTCTGCCTTCATTTCATTTTGTACTCAATAGTCATTCAGGAGCAGGTAGTTCCGTTTCCATGTAGTTGAGCAGTTTTGAGTGAGTTTCTTAATCCTGAGTTCTAGTTTGATTGCACTGTGGTCTGAGAGACAGTTGTTATAATTTCTGTTCTTTTACATTTGCTGAGGAGAGCTTTACTTCCAACTATGTGGTCAATTTTGGAATAAGTGTGGTGTGGTGCTGAAAAAAATGTATATTCTGTTGATTTGGGGTGGAGAGTTCTGTAGATGTCTATTAGGTCCACTTTGTATAGAGAGCTGAGTTCAATTCCTGGATATCCTTGTTAACTTTCTGTCTCGTTGATCTGTCTAATGTTGACAATGGGGTGTTAAAATCTTCCATTATTATTGTGTGGGAATTTAAGTCCCTTTGTAGGTCACTCAGGACTTGCTTTATGAATCTGGGTGCTCCTGTATTGGGTGCATATATATTTAGGATAGTTAGCTCTTCTTGTTGAATTGATCCCTTTACCATTATGTAATGGCCTTCTTTGTCTCTTTTGATCTTTGTTGGTTTAAAGTCTATTTTATCAGAGACTAGGATTCCAACCCCTGCCTTTTTTTGTTTTCCATTTGCTTGATAGATCTTCCTCCATCCCTTTATTTTAAGTCTATGTGTGTCTCTGCATGTGAGATGGGTTTCCTGAATATAGCACACTGATGGGTCCTGACTCCTTATCCAGTTTGCCAGTCTGTGTCTTTTAATTGGAGCATTTAGCCCATTTACATTTAAAGTTAATATTGTTATGTGTGCATCTGATCCTGTCATTATGATGTTAGTTGGTTATTTTGCTCGTTAGTTGATGCAGTTTCTTCCTAGCTTCGATGGTCTTTACAATTTGGCATGTTTTTGCAGGGGCTGGTACCGGTTGTTCCTTTCCATGTTTAGTGCTTCCTTCAGGAGCTCTTTTAGGGCAGGCCTGGTGGTGACAAAATCACTCAGCGTTTGCTTGTCTGTAAGGTATTTTATTTGTCCTTCACTTATGAAGCTTAGTTTGGCTGGATATGAAATTCTGGGTTGAAAATTCTTTTCTTTAAGAATGTTGAATATCGGCCCCCACTCTCTTCTGGCTTGTAGAGTTTCTGCTGAGAGATCAGCTGTTAGTCCGATGGGCTTCCCTTTGTGGGTAACCAGGCCTTTCTCTCTGGCTGCCCTTAACATTTTTTCCTTCATTTCAACTTTGGTGAATCTGAAAATTATGTGTCTTGGAGTTGCTCTTCTCGAGGAGTATCCTTGTGGTGTTTTCTGTATTTCCTGAATCTGAATGTAGGCCTGCCTTGCTAGATTGGGGAAGTTCTCCTGTATAATATCTTGCAGAGTGTTTTCCAACTTGGTTCCATTCTCCCCATCATTTTCAGGTACACCAATCAGACGTAGGTTTGGTCTTTTCACATAGTCCCAAATTTCTTGGAGGCTTTGTTCGTTTCTTTTTATTCTTTTTTCTCTAAACTTCCCTTGTCGCTTCATTTCATTCATTTCATCTTCCATCACTGATACCCTTTCTTCCAGTTGATCGCATCAGCTACCGAGGCTTCTGCAATCTTCGCGTAGTTCTCGAAACTTGGCTTTCAACTCCATCAGCTACTTTAAGCCCTTCTCTCCATTGGTTATTCTAGTTATCCATTCATCTAATTTTTTTTCAAAGTTTTTAACTTCTTTGCTATTGTTTTGAATTTCCTCCCTTAGCTCAGAATAGTTTGATTGTCTGAAGCCTTCTTCTCTCAACTCGTCAAAGTCATTCTCTGTCCAGCTTTGTTCTGTTGCTGGTGAGGAACTGCATTCCTTTGGAGGAAGAGAGGTGCTCTGCTTTTTAGAGTTTCCGGTTTTTCTGCTCTGTTTTTTCCCCATCTTTGTGGTTTTATCTACTTTTGGTCTTTGATGGTCTTGATGTACGGATGGGTTTTTGATGTGGATGTCCTTTCTGTTTGTTAGTTTTCCTTCTACCAGACAGGACCCTCAGCTGCAGGTCTCTTGGAGTTTGCTAGAGGTCCACTCCAGACCCTGTTTGCCTGGGTGTCAGCAGTGGTGGCTGCAAAACAGCGGATTTTCGTGAGACCACAAATTCAGCTGTCTGATAGTTCCTCTGGAAGTTTTGTCTCAGAGGAGTACCCTGCCGAGTGAGGTGTCAGTCTGTCCCTACTGGGGGGTGCCTCCCAGTTAGGCTGCTCAGGGGTCAGGGACCCACTTTAGGAGGCAGTCTGTCCGTTCTCAGATCTCCAGCTGGGTGCTGGGAGAACCACTACTCTCTTCAAAGCTGTCAGTCAGACAGGGACATTTAAGTCTGCAGACATTCCTGCTGAATTTTTGTTTGTCTGTGCCCTGCCCCCAGAGTTGGAGCCTACAGGGGCAGGCAGGGCTCCTTGAGCTGTGGTGGGCTCCAACCATTTCAAGCTCCCTGGCTGCTTTGTTTACCTAAGCAAGCCTGGGCAATGGTGGGCACCCCTCCCCCAGCCTTGCTGCCGCCTTGCAGTTTGATCTCAGACTGCCGTGCTAGCAATCAGCGAGACTTCATGGGCATAGGACCCTCCAAGCCAGGTGCGGGACACAATGTCCTGGTGTGCCATTTTCCAGGCCCGTTGGAAAAGCGCAGTATTAGGGTGGGACTGACCCAATTTTCCAGGTGCCATCTGTTACCCCTTTCTTTGACTAGGAAAGGGAACTCCCTGACCCCTTGCGCTTCCCGAGTGAGGCAATGCCTTGCCCTGCTTCGGCTTGCGCACAGTGTGCTGCACCAACTGTCCTGCACCCACTGTTTGGCACTCCCTAGTGAGATGAACCCGGTACCACAAGCAGAAATGCAGAAATCACCCGTCTTCTGTGTCGCTCAGGCTGGGTGCTGTAGACCGGAGCTGTTCCTATTCAGCCATCTTGGGTCCACAGCTCCACTTATTTTCTTGATTGCTGAAATAGTCTCCAATAGGTCTCCCTGCCTCTAGTCTGGCCTCTTTCTGAGAATTTTCTAGAGTGATATATCCAAAACGCATGTCACATTATGTCTTTCTTTCACTAGTCAGATTATCAGCTTTGCCTTTATTATAAAGTCTAAATTGCCAGACACAGTGGCTCATGCCTGTAATCTCAGCACTTTGGAAGGCAGAGGCATGTGGATTGCTTTGAGCTCAGGTTCAAGATTAGCCTGGCCAACATGGTGAAACCCCACCTCTACTAAAAAATACAAAAATTAGCTGGGCATGGTGGTACCTGCCTGTAGTCCCAGCTACTTGAAAGGCTTGAGTCATGAGAATCACTTGAACCCAGGGGGTGGAGGCTACAGTGACCAGAAATCATGTCACTGTGAAGCGGCCTCATTGTCTGGAGTAACACTTGAGGTTTGTTGTCTCATAGCCATGAGAACAAGGATGCAGACACACAAAGAGTGAGGTTGACAATGGAAGTTTAACAGGCAAAAGAAAGATCTCTGCTGCAGACAGGGGTCCCAGAAAAATGGGTTGCTGGATCCACAGTGAAATGCAGGGGGTTTTATAGATGAGCTGGTGAGGAGGAGATGTTTGATTTACATAGGGAAGAAAAGCTGGTTGGAACAGGTGTGCCATTTGCATATGGTGTGAATCTCTGGTAGCCCCTACCCTAATCTTTTATTATGCCTCTGCCTGAGCTGCACTATGTTGCCCATTTCTTCATTACTGTACATGTGGTAACAAAAAAGGGAAGATGGAGCCTCTATGTTGGACATGCCTTGCCCCTGGCTAGCCCTTTTCTATTGGCGTAGCTGCCAGCATTCCCCCGTGCAAGCTTCCAGCTTGCTTATCTATGTTTACAGCTTGATTTTTTCAGGCTGCTCTTGTTAGAAAAGAACTGATTTTGGGGGTTGCCTTTTGTTAGAGGGGAAGCTCTGCCAAGGACTCTTTTGCCCTCACTATCTGCCTAAATCATTTCTTTCTACTTCCTGTATCAACTGCACTCCAGCCCGGGCAACAGAGTGAGACGCTTCACTCAAAAACAACCAACCAACCAACCAGTCTAAATTGTGGACTTGGGCTTAAAGGCTCTCAATCTCTCCTCTATCTTTCTCTGCTGCTTCATATCAAGCATTGTACAAAATCCTGTTGCTTATATATCCTAAATATTTGTCCACTTGTTAGTACGGTTCCCTCTGCCTGGAACATTCTTTTCTCCCCTCCTTCATTGGCTCAGTTTGACATCCCTTTTCCTAAGAAGCCATTCCCTAAATAAGTCTGGGTCTAGGGGCCCCTCTACTTGGTGTCATTCTTCAGAACTCTTCTACATCTACCATCATGATTATCCTGTTGTTTTTGAAGATTTTTTCTCCGTGTATATATTCCCCATTAAACTATAAGTGCTCTAAGGGTAAGGATGACAATAATGTTCACTCTGTCTCCAATGTTTAGCATATAATTGGTTCCTAATAGGTTTTAATAAATAATTGGTGAATAAATTCAAGTAAATGTTAAAATACTTCTAATGGTTATTATATAATAAGGTTCATTAAGAACTCCACAGAATTTCATAATGCAATAAAAAACTCAATAGAGAACTATAAATAATAATGAAAATCCTGGGGCTTGAGTGAAAATTAGGTTAGTGATGTCATGTTTATATTTTTATTTTTGAGAACTTTTTCCATATTTGATGCACTGAACATGATTACCAATTCACCAGAAAGATCATCAGGCATACATAGATAGAGAAGAATGCAATATTTATTTGAGGTCTGAAAATCACCTGAAAAATCTGGGCCAAAAATATGTCCTTATTTGCTGAAGGTGAGCAACACAGGCTTTGGAGCTAGACAAATCTGTTTGTGAAAATTGAATCCACTATCAACCATGTAACCTTGGGTGAATTACTACTGAAGCCTTAGTTTTTATTTGTTTAATTTAATTTTATTATTATTTTTGAGACAGAGTCTTGCACTGTTGCCAGGGCTGGAGAGCAGTGGTGCGATCTTGGCTCACTGCAACCTCTGCCTCCCAGGTTCAAGCAATTCTCCTGCCTCAGCCTCCTGAGTAACTAGGATTACAGGCACCTGCCACCACACCCAGCTAATTTTTTGTATTTTTAGTAGAGACGGGATTTCACCGTGTTCTCCAGGCTGGTCTTGAACTCCTGACCTCGTGATTCACCTGCCTTGGCCTCCCAAAGTGCTGGGATTGCAGGCGTGAGCCACTGCACCCGGCCTGAAGCCTCAGTTATGTGTTTTTGTTTTTGTTTTTTCTTATACTTTAAGTTCTAGGGTACATGTGCACAACGTGCAGGTTTGATACGTAGGTATACATGTGCCGTGTTGGTTTGCTGCATCCATCAACTCATCATTTACATTAGGCCTTTCTCCTAATGCTATCCCTCCCCCAGGCCCCCAACCCTCGAAAGGCCCTGGTGTCTGATTTTCCCTGCCCTATGTCCAAGTGACAGCTTTATTGAATTCCCACCTATGAGTGAGAACATGCAGTGTTTGGTTTCCTGTCCTTGTGATAGTTTGCTGAGAATGATGGTTTTCAGCTTCATCCATGTCCCTGCAAAGGACATGAACTCATCCTTTTTTATGGCTGCATAGTATTCCATGGTGTATATGTGCCACATTTTCTTAATCCAGTCTATCGTTGTTGGACATTTGGGTTGGTTCCAAGTCTTTGCTATTGTGAATAGTGCTGCAATAAACATACGTGTGCATGTGTCTTTATAGTAGCATGATTTATAGTCCCTTGGGTATATAGCCAGTAATGGGCTTGCTGGATCAAATGGTATTTCTAGTTCTAGATCCTTGAGGAATTGCCACACTGCCTTCCACAATGGTTGACCTAATTTACACTCCCACCAACAGTGTAAAAGCATTCCTATTGCTCCACATCCTCTCCAGCATCTGTTGTTTCCTGACTTTTTAATGATCACCATTCTAACTGGCATGAGGTGGTATCTCATTGTGGTTTTGATTTGCATTTCTCTGATGGCCAGTGATGATGAGTATTTTTTCATGTGTCTGTTGGCTGCATAGATGTCTTCTTTTGAGAAGCGTCTGTTTATATCCTTTGCCCATTTTTTTGATGGGGTTGTTTGTTTGTTTTTGTAAATTTGTTTGAGTTCTTTGTAAATTCTGGATATTAGCCCTTTGTCAGATGGGTAGATTGCAAAAATTTTCTCCCATTCTGTAGGTTGCCTGTTCACTTTGATGGTAATTTATTTTGCTGTACAGAAGCTCTTTAGTTTAATTAGACCACATTTGTCTATTTTGGCTTTTGTTGCCATTGCTTTTGGTGTTTTAGTCATGAAGTCCTTGCCCATGCCTATGTCCTGAATGGTATTGCCTAGGTTTTCTTCTAGGGTTTTTATGGTTTTTAGGTTTAACATTTAAGTCTTTAATCCATCTTGAATTAATTTTTGTATAAGGTGTAAGGAAGGGATCCAGTTTCAGCTTTCTACATAAGAATAGCCAGTTTTCCCAGCACCATTTATTAAATAGGGAATCCTTTCCCCATTGCTTGTTTTTGTCAGGTTTATCAAAGATCAGATGGTTGTAGATGTGTGGTGTTATTTCTGAGGCCTCTGTTCTATTCCATTGGCCTACGTATCTGTTGTGGTACCAGTACCATGCTGTTTTGGTTACTGTAGCCTTGTAGTATAGTTTGAAGTCAGGTAGAATGATTCCTCCAGCTTTGTTCTTTTGGCTTAGGATTGTCTTGGCAATGTGGGTTCTTTTTTGGTTCCATATGAACTTTAAAGTAGTTTTTTTTTCCAATTGTGAAGACAGACATTGGTAACTTGATGCGGATGGAATTGAATCTATAAATTACTTTGGGCAGTATGGCCATTTTCACGATACTGATTCTTCCTACCCCTGAGCATGGAATATTCTTCCATTTGTTTGTATCCTCTTCTATTTCGTTGAGCAGTGGTTTGTAGTTCTCCTTGAAGATGTCCTTCACATCCTTTGTAAGTTGGATTCCTAGGTATTTTATTCTCTTTGTAGCAATTGTGAATGGGAGTTCACTCATGATTTGGCTCTCTGTATGTCTGTTGATGGTATATAGTAATGCTTGTGATTTTTGCACATCGATTTTGTATCCTGAGACTTTGCTGAAGTTGCTTATCAGCTTAAGGAGATTTGGGGCTGAGATGATGGAGTTTTCTAAATATACAATCATGTCATCTGCAAACAGGGACAATTGGACTTCCTCATTTCCTAATTGAATACCCTTTATTTCTTTCTCTTGCCTGATTGCCAGAACTTCCAATACTATGTTGGATAGGAGTGGTGAGAGAGGGGATCCCTGTCTTGTGCTGGCTTTCAAAGGGAATGCTTCCAGTTTTTACCCATTCAGTATGATATTGGCTGTGGGTTTGTCATAAATAGCTCTATTATTTTGAGATATGTTCCATCAATAACTTAGTTTATTGAGAGTTTTTAGCATGAAGGGCTGCTGAATTTTGTCGAAGGCCTTTTCTGCTCCTATTGAGATAATCATGTAGTTTTTGTCTTTGGTTCTGTTTATATGCTGGATTACATTTATTGATCTGCATATGTTGAACCAGCCTTGCATCCCAGGGATTAAGCTGACTTGTTCGTGGTGGATAAGCTTTTTGATGTGCTGCTGGATTCAGTTTGCCAGTATTTTATTGAGGATTTTTGCATCAATGTTCATCAGGGTTATTGGTCTAAAATTCTCTTTTTTTGTTGTGTCTCTGCCAGGCTTTGGTATCAGGATGATGCTGGCCTCATAAAAGTTGTCTGCTGCCTTTTGTTCAGCTATCCCCTGCCCACAGAGATGGAGTCTAGAGGCAGTAGGCCTTGTTGAGCTGTAGTGGGCTCCGCCCAGTTCAAGCTTCCTCGCTGCTTTGTTTACCTACTCAAGCCTAAGCAATGGTGGACGTCCCTCAGCAATGGTGGACACTGCTGCCTTGCAGATCAATCTCAAACTGCTGCGCTAGCAGTGAACAAGGCTCTGTGGGCATGGGACCCACTGAGCCAGGTACGAGAGAGGATCACCTTCTCTGCCGGTTGCTAAGTCCTTGGGAAAAGCACAGTATTTGGGCGGGAGTGCCTCGTTTTTCCAGGTAGTCTGTCATGGCTTCCGTTAGCTAGGAAAGGGAAATCCCCCAGCCCCTTCCACTACCTGGGTGTGAGATGCCCCCCCCCCACCCACTTCAGCTTGCCCTCCATGGGCTGCACCCACTGTCCAACTGGTCCCAATGAGATGGACCAGGTACCTCAGATGGAAATGCAGAAATCACCCGTCTTCTGTGTCAATCACGCTGGGAGCTGCAGACCGGAGCTGTTCCTATTCAGCCATCTTGGAAATCCCCCCCGCTTAGTTTTTAATCTGTAAAGCAAAGACAATTAAGCTTGCATCACAGGGCTGTCATGTAGGTTAAATGAGATAATGTATATAAAGCTCCAAATAAAGTACCTGCTAAAGTAGCTGGTCAATAGTTTTGTTCCTTTTACAGTGGCACCTAAAATGCTATCATTATTTTGGATTAAAGTATATCTCCAGGAACTCCCTGTTAAATGCAGTTATCATACATGACAAGCAAACATTTGTGTTTGTGCATGTGGTGTGTTTATTTATTCTTCTCTATGGTAATACAATTCTGACAGTTGGTCACAAAAAGAGTGGATAGAGTGTGTTATGGCCTTTTAAGAGGCATGAGAGATGGTGTGATAAGACATTGACTAGGGTGAGGTTTAAGCCTATACCTCAGTGCTAGGACTCTATAGAAAACATTGGAACTTTGGAAAAGAGGGAGATAAAGCCTCAACGCTGAGGCAGACAGCAGGGCTTTTGGACAGGGAAGAGTGCATCTAAGATAAGTTTCAACCTCCTTATATTTTAATTCAGACAAACTGGTTTATCTCATTTGGCTTTTGAGAACCCAAAAGGAGACATTTATGTTGAGGTTACCAATCTCTGCATCCTGGAGCATTTTTGTGAATCTGGGCCTTTCAATGTTTTCAGGTTAACAATTCTTTACTTCTGTCACCTCTCTTTGTTCATATTAAAGTACAATTACCCTGTGGAAACTATTCAGTAAATTGGCCTTTGAACATGTTTCTGTTAATCATCTGATATTTGCTGTTATTTTTTTTGCATCTATTTTGTGATCAGGAATTTAGACATTTAAAATATGATTGAATTAAAAAAAAAAAAAAAAAGAAAGTTGAACTTACAAATATGATGAATTATCTTCAATACTTAAATTCTTAAAAGTTGAAGTGTTTTCTATTAGCTGAATTGCATTTACATTTATAATCTAGCCAGGTTTGGGGAATTTCATTAAAAACCTTGTTAAAATTCTTATGCAGCATTTACATTTCACTTAGCTATCACAAGAGGGAGTAAGAGCTCTGCTTAATTTTATATATTTTCAAACTTTTCCCAAGATAAGTTGTATAAAAAGAACCCCCTTGAGTGCTAACGATGAAATTATTTCTCTTTTCCCTAATTCGTCTAAGAATTCCTTTATTAGCACTTAATTTGGAACTG
Organism: Nomascus leucogenys; assembly: GCF_006542625.1. Lineage (NCBI taxonomy): Eukaryota > Metazoa > Chordata > Mammalia > Primates > Hylobatidae > Nomascus > Nomascus leucogenys. Next base: position 87,341,155 of record NC_044402.1, read on the forward strand.
ACATGACAGTGTAGTCAAACAAATAAAAGTTAAATTCATGAAAATATTAGAATCTTTGCATTTAATACACGATCATTTTTCGAAAGGTCTGAGTGTATTTTTTATATGATTTGACTAATCTGCCTGAGTTAGCTATCATGTTTTTAGCATTTAGGTTATTGCAACAAAGTTTTTTATTGACAATGATGCAACATAATAATGAAATATGTTTCAAAGGTGAAAAATAAGTTTTTAGGAGAAAAACTTGAAATTCCTTTTCTAGGATTTCTGTAACTTATGAAAGTTCACTGTTTTCCCTTCTAATTTTATTGTTTTCCTGAAAAAGCTGTGTGCTAAAGTGCACACAATCACTTTATATACTTTGACATTCCACACATCATTAGATGGTTTTGAGAAAAAGTATAAAATATTTCCTATGGAAAGTACAACATTGCTGATCTTTGTAAAGTTTCTTAAGAAATGAAAATTTGTGAAATCTCTTTTTCATCACATCAGTATGTTTTTCTTATATTCTTTAATAGAATAGGTATAATTTCCCCAGAAGATTGCTTCTTCCAGCTTAAAAATAAAGGGTTAAGACTTGAAAATCTGTTACTATTTAAGAAAAGAGCTTCCCAAACTTAATATTGAATGGGAAATGTATATGTTTTGCTTCATGAATATAAGACAGACATTATGATGAACTGATGCTACAACACATTTTTAATTTTATTTATTTTTGATAGCTTTATGGGCACGAATGGTTTTTGGTTATATGGATAAATTTTGTAGTGGTGAAGTCTGGGCTTTTAGTGTACCCATCCCCCAGATAGTGTACATTGTACCCATCCATTCCTGAGGTACTTCACTTAGGATAATGGCCTTCAGTTCCATCCAAGTTTCTGTAAAAGACATTATTTCATTCCTTATGGCTGTGTAGTATTCCATGGTATGTATACACCATATTTTCTTTATCCACTTATTGATTGATGGGCACTTTGGTTGATTTCATCTTTGCAATTGTTCAACACATTTTTTTAAGCTTTAATGTAGCTGTGGATTGTTTTCTTTATCTAAAATTCCCACAAAGATGTGGGAGCAAGATATTGTAGAGCAACATGTGTAGAGCAAGATATTTATTAAAATAAATTATATAGCTTAATACATAAATCTTTTCTCACTTCTCGTTAAATATATAGATATTAAATGACCTAAAAATTTTGTTTTTTGGAATTTCTACGGAAACTATTCAATAAAAATGTGGGTCTTGGCTACAAGTCATTTCTAGTTAAATTTATCTGAAGAATTTTGCTGACTACTTATCATTTTTAAACTTTGATTTTACAGTAGGAACTCTGACCTGAGAAAGAAACACTTATTATTGTTTTTAATGCCTTAGCTATTAACACATCAGCTAACTCCATTCAAACTTCTGGGAATCCTGAAAAAATGGCAGCGCTTCCCCACCCCACCCACTGTTCCCAAAGTTTCCCACAGTTTTTTTTCCCTCGTGTGGTTTAAGCTTATTAAAATATGATTATGATGGGTCATTTGTAATAAAAATTCAAAAGAAGTGATTCTAAATACATAGCCTCAGAGCAGTTAGATCACAGTTATTTTACAGGGAGAAATACAAGTTATACTTTTATGTTAAATAGCACAATTCTAAAATCTCATATTAGTTAGTGAGTTGCTAAACTACTAGAATTAGCCTCTGGAAAAATTTCTTTTCATGTAAAATAATACAAATATAAAATATAATACCTATGAAAGGAAGTTCTAGCACTTGGTCTTGTTGGGTCTATAACTTTTATTATTGAACTTGTATTAGTGGTAGAAAGTTAAAGAACACATATTAATTTACTTAATGTAAGGCAAGAAAATTTTACAACAAAAGCATATGTATAAATTAAATTTAAAGTTCAATAATGAATTCCATTCTTTAATTATTGAAAAGATATTTATCGTACACGTGCCATTTGATTAATCATTTCAATCTAGCTTGTTTAAAAATGAATTTAAAGTGATTTACATAAATGTAAAAGATTGGAGAAGAGAAAATAATTGATATTAATAGAAGGGATGAAACAAATCAAAATATGAAAGAAAAAATAAGTGTGAAACAAGTAAATGCCCTCTCATCCTACTTTTTGTTTTTTTTTTCTTCTAACAGTCAGTGGGACAGAATAGAACACAGTCAAAAATTTTACTGGTCATACATTAAAAACAATCTAATTTCTCTAGAAAATCCCAACTGTGGTATTGAGAGCAGAGAAAGTATTTTTCCTTTTGGTTTTTACAGAGACAACACTGTGTAAATGAACGAATAACTCTCCACGACATTTTTACAGTGAATTACTACTTCCTTGCAATTATATACTAAGCACTGGGGATTCAAAGATGATTTTAATCCAGTCCATGCTCTCAAGTTGTGATTTAGCTAAGGAATTAGACATGAATGTATAATTAAAATACAACATGGTGAGTTATATGATACAGGTAAAATCAAAATATTGTGAGTACAAAAATATCCTGTGGGAGAAAATGTTTTTAATAAGGAATTAAATGATATTTGTTTCCATTCAGTAACATATAATAACAAAAGAAGTTCTATAGGTCATAATCTTCTCATCTTTAATATTTATTCCTGCAGCTACAGACCCTCGCTGCTTTGTTCTTGAACTAGTGTAATTGTGTCTCATCTGGTCTTATCCCCTTCAAATATTTTCTATATTGGTTCTAGATATTCATTGAACTAAAGCTCGTAAGTGATCCATGATTTAAAGTGTATTATGAAATAAATTGCAAACTCTTTATCTTCTATTTAATTTTGTATATGATCAGACCACAAAGTATCTCTATAAATTATACATTTTTTTGAGAACAGAAAGTATTTAAAAAGGTAATCTTTGTATTTCTTCTATTTCCAGCATCTATTCTAGCATCTTGCACATAATATATGCTCAAAAATACTAGTAAAAAGCATTGGATAAATGAATTCAGCTGGTTTAATGATGGAACACTCCTTTAACCTTTCTGTTAGTAGGCATTTTGAGAAAATACCAAAAATTCAATAATGCTCTTTAATTTTGTATTGAAAAAATATGTCCATTAAATACTGTAATACATAAATTTTACTACAGTACAATTTTCTTAATACTGTTTGGTGAATACCTATGAAATAAATTAATATTAAATTTTGATTTACTGGAAAAATCATGTATTCTTTTATATACATATGAAAGTATCCTATGAGATCTGTCATTTCTATGTCTATCACTATATATAGTATGTTTGTATGTATATATATATATACACATATATATAGACATTTCAAGCATTATCAGCTTGCTATACAATTAAAAGACTTCAACATGATTTCAAGATCCATTCAATGCAGCAGTATTCTATGTAAATCTTAATATGTTTCTAGGTGAATCCATGGTTATCAACAGCCATGATCTTAGCAGAACAGCAAAATAAAGATCACATTCACATATTGGATATATGAAAGGCATATTAGATATTTAATAGCAATAATAATCTAATGTACTGTATTACCTTTATTTCATAGTGCTTTTAATATTATCTATTTTTAAACGATAGAATTACCTCATAGATATCCAGAGAATATTGACCAAAACAGAGGTGGCAAACCTTTGATTAAAACTTGATTGTGGCAAATCAAAGCTTGGTGACATTTTTGAAGAGGTTAAATCAGAATCTATCCATTTAATTATGCTTTGTAGAATGCTGCAAGTTTTTGGAAAAACACATTATGTGAATTTTATTTAATATCTAATATTAACTAAAATATATATACATTTATATGACATTCAGATTAGAATTAGTTATTCATTTATTACATTACAACTACAGCTATTGGGTATCCTTTGTGTGCTAGGCATGAGACAAGTGTTGGGAGTAAAACTGTGATTTATAACTTCATGTCATCTTCAGTTCAGTTACAAAGATTTTTCACAGAGTATTTTATAATAAGAACCCGGAAGAAGTGAAGAGAATTTGGGGAAAGCTTCCAGTGTTCCAGAAGCGTATTAAAGGAGGAGTGGGAGATAACCAGTCAAAGAGGAAGAGAACGGAAATACAGGGTAGAGCAGCCTGGACTGCTTGGAAAATTAGAGGCCCTTTGATCTTGCCAGAGAACAAATTGCTAAATAAGGAGTGGCAGAAATGAGACCATTTGAGTTATTCATTTATGTAAATATTTAGTCAACAAATTTTATTAAGCGATATTATCTAATTTGTTTAATTTTAAGACATGTTTATTATTAATGTCTGCCATCATGGAGCATCTCTCTGAGATTAGATGACAGAGGCATTTGAGTAACATATTAAAGAGGTTGTAATTTATCCTTTTGGCAATGGCACGTCATTCACAGTTTAATCAGGGATTTGAGTGGGTCAGGTTTGTGTTTTAGATAAATTACTATGGTAATCGTGCAAGGCACACAAATGCAGAGGGAGAGAATTTAGTTGTGGGGCTACTATCTGCTGTAAGATAGTCAAGACATTAACTAGGGCAGGGAAGGAATGAGAATGAGGAAGTAACCTATTTCAGAATTATCATATAGAATGACAAGCTGACAACTGCTTGGATCTGGGGTATGAAGGAGAGGGAAGAGTTCATGATACCTGTGTGTTCCTAGCTTGTCTGGTTAAATGGATTGAGGACGGCACCACCAGCTAAGATAGTATAGGACAATTCAGTTTAGAAAGAAACATTTTTTTTTCTCCTAATAGCAAACCTATGGAAATCAAAAGGATATTCTTAAATCCATATGATATTTATGATTTTCCAGAACACTGAATGTTTTTGTCATTCTTTCTTTTATTCTCCAATTCCATTAAACAGTGTGAAACAGAATGGCAAAAATGAGAGAAGAACAAACGTAAGTGATAAATGGAGAGCTTAGACTTCCTTTTATCACCCATAAAAAATCCACTTATTTGAAAATTATTTAACCAGGCCTTTAATACAAGCATCTACTATTGCATTGTAATTTGTTTATTGAATATGAATTTTTCATTAAAATCATAGGATTTTCATTGTAATAGGCAGAAAGTAGAGAGAAAAATATATTTTGCAGTGTAAGGATGTAGGCTTTTAAGTGCCATAGCTGGGGTCAGAATCCAAGTGGCCTGGCTTCTGCTTCATTTCCTTCCCCAATCAAAATTAACTGCCTTGCTACCTTATAAACTGCATATTTGCTTGCTAATTTTTATTTAAATTATATAACCAACCCGGAGTTTGCAATCCTTATGTTTGGATAAGTGACGCAGAACAGTTTAAAAGTTCACTCTTGTTTTTAATGATTTTAGTCCAAAACAACTCAAAACCTTTATACAGCTCTTCCAGTAGCTTTCATTTTTACCTACAATTAACTTGTTTCCATACAAGGATTAATTTATATAATGCTCATACAATAACTGATTACTCTGTGTAGCTTCTATTACATGAAATATTTGGAAATATTTTCCTTTTAATCTCTGAAACAGTCCTGATGATCTAGTTGCAGTTATTTAATAAAGTGGAGAGTTTAAATTTGAGACTGTAGAAACACTTCCATTTTTCATCTCTTCCTTCCTACCATAGAAATTTTTGTGAAAGGGATTCCTGGTGCTATTTCTGCCATTTGCTGACATACATTTTGTTCCAAGAGGGCACACCCTGTGAGTGTGGGAATAAAACTCTTCTGGGCAGAGACTCTAGTGCTGCAATTATCTTAGATGAGGCTATGGGTTGCTTGATTTCTCCAGGGAGTTTAGTAATGTAGCTCAACCTCTCCTGTTGCACTTCCAGCGACACTTGTTTTCCAATGCGCAATCCTATTGTAATTATCTCACCTCTAACCTCAAATCACATGAACCTTCTAATTCTGACCCATCGCTGAAACCAATTTAGGAAAGACTTTATAATAATAATATTAGAGGGGAAGTTATGCTTTCAATGCTGCCTGTCAGTTGTAATACTTCTAAAATTCAAATAGTTAGAGATGCTATGAGAGACCCTGATGCATTATAGAATAGGGAAAAAGGTTGTTAAAGAGAACCAGTCAATGCTTTGAGTTATGGTTTCCATTTCAATTATTAAGATTTTATCTTTTTTTTTTTGAGACAGGCTCTTGCTCTGTTACCCAGGCTGGAGTGCAGTGGCACGATCATGGCTGACTGCAGCCTCAACCTCCAGGGCTCAAGTGATCCTCCCACCTCAGCCTCCCGAGTAGCTGGGACTACAGGCACATGCCAGCACACCCAGCTACTTTTTTTTTTTAAATTTTTTTGTAGAGATGGCATCTCACTATGTTGCTCAGGCTGGTCTCAAACTCCTGAGCTCAAGTGATCCCCCGCCTGGACCTCCCAAAGCGCTGAGATTATAGGTGTGAGCCACCATGCCTGGCCTCTAGATTAAGATTTAATTGGACTGGATTAGTTGGACGTATTTCTAATGCTGTACACATTTGAATACCTTTTAGTGCCAAGTTTAAATAAGCAATTCCCAATTCATCACTTTCAGCATTAAATAAAAATACAGAATTGTCAATACTTGGTATTGGAGCTGAAACTGAACTCTTAACATGATAATAAACGTAACTGTCATCTGCAGAAAGCTTACTATGTACCTTACAATATAGTATTTAGCTAGGCACCTGCATTATCTTCTTTAATCATTACATTATGGCAATATTGTCGGCTCTGGAGCCAGTCTGCTTGAGTTTAAATTCTGGCTCTACCACTTATAAGTTGTGTGACTTTGATTAAGTTATCCAACCTCTTTGTGCTTTAGTTTAAGTAGGGTAACAACACTTAGCTCACAGAGCTGCTAGGAGGATTAAATTAGTTATCGTATGAACAATGCCTAGGATATAGTAAATACTCTATAAATGTTAGTGATTATTTTTCTTATTTTACTTATTGAATAGTTTAGGTACCTTACTTAAGATTAGATATTTCAAAAATGTTGATTTTGGGATATTGGGAATTTGAATTCTTGAACTTTATAGCCAGTGTACTTACCCACTAGGCTTTGTTATGCCAGTATTACAGAATTGTTTGTTTCGAGAGTATATAAAATAAGGTGAAGTAGCAAAATAAAAAAACAGATACACAAGACTGGTCTTTTCTCATCGTGTTCTACCTGACTTTTTCTGATGTCAGTTGCAATAGAAATCTCTGTGTGCCAGGGATGGACAATCTCTGACCTGAGAATATATATCAATAGAAACTTCAAAACTGCAATTCAGTGAAGTAATTGATACAATGGAGGGTCAGTGAAACATTTAGAGGTAGCAAAGGAGAAGCATTCTGTACTGCTTAGTGAGCTCTGGGAAAAGTCACAGCAATTCAGCTGAGATCTGAGGGATGAGTAGGGGCTCGTCAGGTGGAGACGATGATGGAAGGATTCCAGCAGGTAGAAGAACATGTGTGAAGCTGAAGAGTGGGGAGCGAGCTTGGCATGTTGGGGAACATCCTTAGAATTGTTTAGAATCACTGGAGAGTAGAGACTATTCTGAAGAGTGATATGGGATGCAGGAAGTGGCAGGAGACAGTCAGATAGGCAGGCTAGTGTCAGATAAAAGATGTTGTATGCTGTGTGGTTATGTCAGAGTTTTACCGTGAGGGGAGGTATTATGCAATAGAAACATAACCTGCAAAGGCAACTATAGACATAAACCAAGTCTGGGACACAACGTAGAAGAAATTCCCAGGCAAAGTTTCTGCTTGGCCACTCAATGGATTGTATTTTGTGTCAGTATCAGGAATTGTGGGAAACAATAACACATGGTTACTGTCTTTAATATACCAATACCTCAATAGAGGAGCCAGAAGAGCAGCGGAGGCAAGGACACCCAACGAGGCTGTGGGTGGCAGAGCCTGCCTCCTCGGTGCCCTTCAACAGCTTGGTCCCCATCAAGTCTGTCTTTTAGAGTGTCTGTATTTCATGGCAGCAGCTGCCTTCTCTCGTTGTCTCAGGTTCTTAGAGGAGGAGCAGCCAACCTCCACTGGTCTTAGGTGACAAGAAAAGCCCTTGGCACAACCCACTGGGGGGTCCCGGTTCCATGTTTACACAGGCTGTGAGGACGGTGGACTTCAGGCTCCCACCCTACCTTGGAACACCAGGGAAGCCCTGGTTCTAGTGTCAGTACCATGGAGTCCCCTCACCTTGTCCCTCCTCAGCCAGCAGGGACCCAAGCCAGGCAAATGGAGGAAGTGGCTGGGGCCCTTCTTCATCCCAGAACCCAAAAGTTAGTCAGGGCACAACCTAGAGGCCTGTGACAGTGTCAATAAAGTTTAGCTTTGTAAGAAAAAGAAAAAGAAGATTGTGAATCATAACAAATAAATTGTCTTTTTATTCTACTTCAATTCCCCTTTATTTGTATTTCCATTATTTGGTTATGAGTCGGCATAACTGCTAACTGAGGATAAGTTCAGGGTGAACAAGAAGATGGTATATTTAATTTATTGGAATGAATTTCTTCATACGTAATGCTATTTAGTTTTCATATGAAGGACTGGATGTGGATAGGCGGGCTAGATTAGCTTTGTCTTAGATTTAATAATATTAGCAACTTTGAGGAAAGCAGCTTAAACAGAAGCTATAGTTTAAATACTAGCAAAGTTCCGCCAGGCGCGGTGGCTCACAGCTGTAATCCCAGCACCTTGGGAGGCCAAGGTGAGTGGATCACTAGGTCAGGGGTTCGAGACCAGCCGGGCCAACATGGTGAAACCCCGTCTCTACTAAAAATACAAAAATTAGCTGGTGTGGTAGCGGGCGCCTGTAACACCAGCTACTGGGGAGGCTGAGGCGGGAAAATTGCTTGAACCCGGGAAGCGGGGGTTGCAGTGAGCCAAGATTATGCCACCGCACTCCAGCCTGGGTGACAGAGTGAGATTCCATCTCAAATAAATAAATAAATAAATAAATAAATAAATAAATAAATAAAAAAAAATAAATACTAGCAAAGTTTGATAACATGGGCAATGGTGAGACTTTGACAATTATCTTCTAATCCACTGATGCTCTCTTTGAGTGCAGTCTAGAGTTTATTTTGACACTAGAATTTTTATCATCTTAAATTTCTGATATCTATTTTTTTCTAGCTGATTCTTTCTTCTTGTCTACTTGGGTTTATTTTATTGCAGTCTATTTTTGTTTTAAACTTTTTTGCTTGGTTTAAATTTTTGTATTCTTTTGTCTATTTGAACACACAAAACATACTTGTTTTAAAATCTTCATGAGTCTCTTCCATAAAATTAATTTCATTTAGGGTGAATTCCTGTTACAGATTTTTTTTTTGGTGGGGTTCTCTGAGTGTCTTAGCATTAATTTTGAATTGTCTTTGCAAATTTAAGATTGCAATCTCATTTTGTGTGAGAGTTCATGTTTTTGCTGTCTTATTTCTCTCTTTTTTTTTCTCTCGAATTCCCACTATTTGTTTTTCATGCACCCCTTAGGCTCTGAGTCCAGTATGGGATCATATAACGGCATTTTGGGCTCCTGTTCTTCAGTGATGTTGGAGACATCACAGATCCACACATGGAGGAATTGAATGGCTTCAGCTCAGTTTCTGTTTGCATAGCTAAGCCTTCATTCCCTCTTCTGCCCCAAGCCAACAGAACAACAATCCATTCTGTTTTTCAGCCTCTTGTCATTAATGGACAGTGAAGCCACACTGTAGCCCCTACCTGCAAATAGTAGGCTGTTCATGTCTTGCAGAGGACACTTATAGTACTTCTCACCCTGCAAGAGCCCTTCTGAGCTGCCACAATCTACTTTTGGTCCATGGAATTATTTGTCCTGTGTCTGTCTCAGTGGGATGTCTTCTTTGTTTTCTCTTTTAAATTTTATTTTCTTTTACATATTCCGGATTCTTTTTAATAGCACCGATTATACTCAGTACTTATTTATTTATTTCCAGTCTTTATCCTCCACTAGAATGTAAACTTCTATGGCAAGAATCTTATTCATTGTTAAATTGCAGATTTCTAGAAGAGTTCCTTGGACATAATTGGCTTTGTAAATGAATTTCAACCCATCGGATGTTTTCTTTATAAGTAGGAGAAATAACCACCAGAAGAAATAAACAAAAGCTTAAAATGAAAAAAGAAATTTCATATTTAAAAACATTTTTAGGAGATAGTTTTACCTTCAGTTTTCGTTCTCACATCATCAATCTCACCTTTTTTTCTAAGTCATCTCAGAATCATGACCTATTAATTCCCATTTTAGAAGGAAAATCTCCCTTGATCTCATATTTCCACATTCCTCTCCAGCTACTCATACAATTTCTATACTATGCTTCACATCAAAATATTCCCAAATAATAGTATAGCCTCACTACACTTTTTACCCCATATGTATTGTTCAACTCTATAATCTAGCTTCCTTCCTCATCCCTCCATTGACACTATGCTTGTCCATGTCAGCAGCAACCAGGGCCTCTTCTCTGTCCTCATCAGGCAGTAAGCAGCATCTAACACAGCATTCAACACAATTGATCACTGCCTCTTTTTCAAAGCACTTGTCTCTCTCAGGTCCCTATAGTATCGCACTTCTCTGAATTTTCTATTACTTCACTGGCTGCTCCTTTCCAGTCTCTGTTGGTTCCTCATCTACTACTGGACCTTTAGATACTGAAGTTGCAGCTGGGCATGGTGGCATGCCTGCAATCCTGGCACTGTGGGAGGCTGAGGCGGGTGGATCACCTGAGGTCAGGAGTTTGAGACCAGCCTAACCAACATGGCGAAACCCTTCTCTACTAAAGATAGGAAAATTAGCCAGGTGTGGTGGTGCATGCCTGTAATCCCAGCTACTTGGGGGGCTGAGGCAGGAGAATTGCTTGAACCCAGGAGGCAGAGGTTGCAGTGAGCCGAGATCATGCCACTGCACTCCAGCCTGGGCAACAGAGTAAGACTCCATCTCAAAGAAAAAAAAAATAAGTAGATACAACTGGAATAAGACCATAGAGAAAACAAAGAAGAACTAAAGAGGGAGAAGTTACTTTCAATTAGGTGATCAGAAAAGTCATATCTGAGGATGCTTTAGGATGAATAGATATTTAACCTGAGAGGTAAACAAACTGCAAAACCACATTCATCTAGAGATTTTAAGAAAACCAAATTGATACTCGGTAAAATGCTAAATTTTGTTCATTATGTAAACTCAAGGATTCTACTTTGCTTGTTTCTTCTGATTTGCTTTTCACACCAGTTAGTTGATGCATAGATCCCTTAACTGGCAAAAATTATACTACATATACAACCAACATAGGAAACAATCCTTCACTTTCATATTAATTGATACAAATTCATAGCTGTGAACTATATTTCTTTACAGATGTTGGACCTCAATATTGTTGTGAGTGACTAAATTTTTGTGACCATTTACAAATTTATTAAAACCTTTAATTTATACTCTAAGGTGGAGATTTATGATTGTTTTCAAAATGACAGTTCATTTAAATTTTAATTTATAAATGTTTTAACTGAGTAATTTATTTTTGTCAATACAAGCTCCCATAACTGGAACTTAGATATAACATGAGGAAATTTAAAGCTGCTTTTTAATTTAATTAAACATCTCAAAAATATGTTTATAAAAATTAGTCTGTTGTTTTATATCCTTTAGACGCTTGTTTCTTCCTCTTGAAGACCTTTTCCTCCAGTTGAGTGTTATGTTTTAGCAAGGCTTAAATAAATTGAATCATCTGTGATTAGATTCTATTAAAAGGTCAAGATGATTTTAGACTTTAAAAGTTATGGCTTGAGTTTTAATTCTATTAGAAATTTATTAAAATTCTTTAAAAAAATGTATTAGACTAAATTATATGTTTATCCTGTATCTAATGATGGGAGAAGCTGCTCTTACAATACTATTAACTATTGTTAATATCCAAAAAGTATATATTGTGAAAACACACATCACACACACATGCACACACACACATTCACACACTCCAATTTGTAGCTTTAAGGATTTCTTGTTTAGATGAGTGCTTTGAATTTCTAGGAGCTGGAAACTAACTGGACAATGGAGTTCTACATTTTGATTCAGAAACTTTTCTCCTGCATAAAATAATATTGTTTTGTTATTATTTTATAAGGGGCCATTTGTTATTGTTGTTAAGGCACTATTTAATGGATTTTGTCATCCAGAACCATATTCTTACAAGCTTTTATTTTAATAATGCCAAAATCAGCCAGGTGCAGTGGCTCGCACTTATAATCCCAGCACTTTGGGAGGCCGAGGTGGGTGGATCATCTGAGGTCAGGAGTTCAAGACCAGCCTGGTCAACCTGGTGAAAACCCGTCTCCACCAAAAATACAAAAATTAGCTTGGCATGGTGGCGGGTGCCTGTAATCCCAGCAGCTCGGGAGGCTGAGGCGGGAGAGTTGCAGTGAGCCGAGATCATGCCATCACACTCCAGCCTGGGTGACAGAGCGAGACTCCATCTCAAAAAAAAAAAAAAAAAAAAAAGAAAAGAAAAAGAAAAAAAAGCCAAAATGTGAAAATATTCATGCCTCATTAACTAGCTACTGCTTTTATTGAGAAAATAATTTAAAAATTATACTTTTCATTTAATTTATAAAGCATAAATATACTTTACATAAAGTATACATTTAAATATACTTATTGTAACTGTATCCTAGTGTATTAGTTCATTTTGCATTGCTATAAGGGAATACCTGAAACCAGGTAATTTATAAAGAAAAGTGGCTTATTTGGCTTGCAGTTATGCAGGCTGCACAAGAAGCATAGCACCAGTGGCTCCTTCACTTGAGGGCCTCAAGAAGCTTTCAATTATAGTGGAAGATGAAGGGGAAGTAAGCATGTCACATGGCAAGAGAGGGAAAAAGGGAGAGAGAGGGAAGGTCCCAGACCTTTTTTAAGAACCAAATCTACATGAACTCATTACTGTGGGGAAGGCACCTAGCCATTTATGAGGAACCCACCCCCATGACCCAAACACCTCCCACTAGCCCCCACCTCCAATATTGTGGGTCACATTTTAACATGAAATTTGGAAAAGACAACTATCCAAACCATATCACCTAGTGATATAGGTAAGATACTTTTGAAGCAATGCAGTGAATTTGAGAAAAAGGGAGTATTTTATTTGAGTAGAAAATAGAATTGAGATCCAGAGTGTTCATTGCTATGCCACTGCCTGGCTTTCAAGAATAACATATGCTCAAGTAATCCATTATGTGGTATCCTTTAAACATCTGTTAGTAAGTCCCAGCTGCCCTGAAATCTCCTTCAAATTTGGAATTTGGAATGTTACTATTTTTCTACTGTTCAGACTGTAGATGTTTTTTAAAATAAAATTCAAAAGCCTCTTGAAGTAGTAAGAACTAAATAATAAATGTTTGTCTAGTACGCCACAGTTGTTAGATAACAGCTCACTAAGGATTAGGACAATCTTTTAGGCCATAGGGAAGGTAAATGAAGGTGGGGGAAAAAGTTAAATTTTGGGTTAGGATTAACCTTTTCTATGTGTAAAATGAAGATAGGAGTGAACTGAAGCAAAATTTTCCCGTTCATCTTGCTTTGTATAACATGTGGCTGTGTTTACTTGGTGTTTCACACAAGAATTTTGTGAACTTCGTAAGAATTCCTCAGCATGTTTTTAGGATTAGAGATATTATGATAACTGGGTATTGGAGTGATTAACTAATCATTCATATGTTTTCATGTGTTTGCCCTGCATTTGTTAACTGATAGACTTCCTGTTTAATTGAATAAAAATGTATTTTTTTGATTAACAGCTTCTGTTTGTGTAGCTAGATTTTAAGATATTATTCAGGAAATTCAGACATGTCATCACCTTGACCTTGGTGTCTGTTCTCTTACTTGAAAAGGTTGATTGAATGGGAAATGTTTCAATTAGAAGAACGGATTTGGATGGAAGTACAATTAAAGAATCTAGTGTTTGAGTGGGAAGAATAACTTTTCTGCTCAATCATGAATCATGAATCCTGCTTTTCATCACTTATAAAAAATAGGAAAGGGCAAGGTGTCTTACCCAGAAGTAATATATTATTTATATAGTCCTTGACGTATGACCCAGAGTTAGTAGTTAATGTTCCATGAGCTGACCTAACCAGTTGTACAATGGTTTTGGTTCAGTAATGCACATAGTGTGCACTTACCAACCTGCATTGCCATCTTCCCTGTAAACAAAACGACTGCATCATGGTGTGACGAATGCAAAGGAATTTATCTTTGCCACAGGGTTGCAAATCACATACTCCTTCCAGATCTTCATCCATACAACTTGTTTTGTGAAGAGCAACTTACACAGGTGCGTTATGCTGAACCCAAACACAATTGTGACTGTACCAGAGAAATGGAACTAACAATTTTCTCAAGTGTTTATGTTGAACACAATTATCTACTCAAAAAACTATAATAGTAGGAATGTGTTTTTACAGAACCCCTTTCTATTTTTCATTTTTGAGAATTTTTTTCAATTCAGACGAATATCAAAGATTCTCATCTTTCTTACCTGTGAAGGACTTGCCACTTATCTGTCAAATCATATTGCTTTTTCTCCAAAACAGTGAAAATTGTTTATATTAGACCCATGACTAGACTGTCTTCCTCAATAGAGAATTCAGTACTAATATTTATGGGAGCATACTGCTACCTATGCTGATTTATTATTAGCATTTTTACTGTTAGAATTTTATTGACCTTTAAAAGTTTTTCCTCCCTTCTAATTGCAAGCTTCCCAGAAGGGGAGGTTTGTATATTCTGATCTAATGTTCATGGTTCTCATACGATGTAGTGCTCAGTTGCTTCCAGTCCCCGATGCCAAAAATGTTGGGGACTGCTGTTGTAAAGCATTCCTCTGGGGTTCTATCATAACTCTTCCCAGTCCCGACTGTGTAGCAGAAATACTATTTACCTTTGATAGTCAGTGTCAATGTGGTCAACCAATAGCATACTTGTGATTTTTAGCTCTTTACCTAGAGACAAGAGGAAATCAAAATTATCAATAGGCAGCCTGTGTTTCTGATTTAGAGAAAATTTTATTGTGTTTATAGGTATACACATATCTTTCTTGGGTACTAAAGTTTATAGGAATGTCAATTCCTCAGCTAAAAAGCAAACAATTTATAAGATCCTTAGATATAATTATAGGAGCTTCATTTGCACATCTTCTCCTTCATACTAAAATTTGTGCATTTTTAGATAAACAGAAGCATACATTAACTCAGAGAGAAAAATACATCCTGTAAGTTAGCATCCCAACTTTGCAAAAAGTCTTGTCTGCAAACTGGTAGTGCAGCTAAGTTTATAAACTATCCCATAAGATTACTGCCCTTGGACATTAGCTCACTGATTTAAGATGTGAGGCAGGTACCTGGACTGGAAGTAATATTTTTTTGGAATGCCTCCTTGGCAATGAAAAGGCCACTCTTTAATTAAACAGTTGTCGGGTAGCTGGCTAGTTCCCTTAGGGTATCACATTTGACCAACACTGCTGGCAAATTGGACATTCAGTAGTAGCAGCAGTTAACTAAGCTCATGTATAATGATCATTCTTGTTACCATAACAACTTTGTTTATAAGCCTGAAGTCCCGGGCCAACTGTGGAAGGAGTATGACTCATATTCACATTCAGCTTATACATCTGGATTAAGCCTCCTCTTATGTGGAGTAGCGTGTATTCTGGTTAGAATCCACATGGGATACAAATATTTTTATGATTTGGGCTTTTTTCAAGTATTCCATCCACATACTCCTTTCCAAGCTTACTTGTCTCTAATTCTTCCTCTTCTTCTTCTTTTTTTTTTTTTTTGGTCTCCAATTCTCAGTCTCACTCTTTCCTAATTTATACTAGTTGGGCAACTGGTAGTTGGGCAATTGCCCAACTACCCAAAATAAGAGTTAATTCTTACATTTAAGTGGTTGGACAAGAAAATTGTTATGCGCAATGCTTTGTCCACTAGGAATATTACAAGAGTTATAATATGTAATAACAACTCAAAAGCTTTCAGTAATGTCTCTCTCACTTAATACTGAGAATATGTAAACATGTGGGTATATCTCTGTATGTGTCTATGTGTATTAACATGCACCATTAGGATCCAAACAGAACATCATATAATCTAAGGAAAAAAATCATCAAAAGAAATAAACTGAACTTTGAAATCAGAGAATTTACGTGATTGTGTTTCTAGCAATAGTCAAGTAATTTACATATACAAGTAGATGACAGAAAATCCACGATTAAGATATGAAAAAGCGAAAAGTGATCTTCTTTTACAGCCACAAAACAAGCACATTGGGTATTAGCTTACCAGTCTGTCACTCAAGATTTTTGACAGCTTAAAGTCAATGCATCCGAAGGCAATTTAAGCCCTAAGAGCTATGGAACAAATTCTTTGAATTAAATTTTACTTTTATTCTAGCTCTTACTTTCCCAACTCACAGTTTATTTTAATCTTATTATATTTTTTAAGCTCTAGATTCATTGATTACTCTCAAATTATGTAAATGCTTCAAATAATCTTAACATATCACTTCTCTTAGGGAGATTTTTTTCAGGCCAATATGTTCTAATATTTTAAGATATTTTATTTAGAGTGGATGAATCGCAACTGCCAATGCCCAGAAAAGGTAAAGAATTCCCAGGCAGAAGGGCAATAACTGTGGTGTCTCTGCATCTTGGTTGTTCTTTTCTCTCCCTTGAGCCATTCTATAGTAATTCCATTCTGTGCAGGTAGAGAGTCCCTACTGCTCAGAAACACTGTCCAAATCAAGAAAGAATAAGAAAAGTAAGATCCTGTAGTGAATAGTTTTTTGGGTAACATCTTTACTGAGATATATAATCCTCATATCATAAAATTCACCCATTTAAGTGTACAGCTAATGATTTTTAGTTTATTTACAAAGTTGTGTAAACATTTAATTTTAAAACATGTTTATCACCACAAAAAGAAATCTACCCTTTTAGCTTTCATCCCCCAACCTCTTGATTTCTCCCTAACCCTAAGCAAACACTAACCTACATTCTGTCTCTATAGATTTGCTTATTCTGGACATTTATATAGTTGGTATCTGATAATATATTGCCCTTTCTGATTGACTTCTTTTGGTCAACAGTTTTGATCAGCCCAGAAAGCACTAGGTTAACCCAGTCATTTAAAAAGTGTTGATTTAGAGCACTGTGTGGATGACATTTGGAAGCTATTAAAGAATTGTTCTTTCTTCTTCTTCTTCTTATTTTTTCTGAGACAGAGTTTCACTCTTGTTGCCCAGGCTGGAGTGCAATGGCATGATCTCAGCTCACTGCAACCTCCACCTCCCGGGTTCAAGCAATTCTCCTGCCTCAGCCTCCCCAGTAACTGGGATTACAGGAACGCACCACTTCACCTGGCTAATTTTTGTATTTTTGGTAGAGACGGGGTTTCTCCATGTTGGTCAGGCTGGTCTCGAACTCACTCTTGACCTCGGGTGATCTGCCTGCCTTGGCCTCCCAAAGTGCTGGGATTACCGACGTGAGCCACCACGCCCAGCCAGAATGTTGTTCTTAAAGGTCCAGCTCAGGCCGAACGCAGTGGCTCACGCCTGTAATCCCAGCACTTTGGGAGGCTGAAGCAGGCAGATCACAAGGTCAGGAGTTTGAGACCAGCCTGACCAACATGGTGAAACCCCATGTCTACTAAAAATACAAAAAGTACCCAGGGGTGGTGGCATGCGCCTGTAGTCCCAGCTACTCAGGAGGCTGAGGCAGGAGAATGGCTTGAACCGGGGAAGCGGAGGTTGCAGTCAACTGAGATTGTGCCATTGCACTCCAACCTGGGCAACAGAGCGAGACTCTGTCTCAATTTCCACCTCCTGCAGGAATGCTTTGTGACTGCCAATCCCATTTGTAGTCAGCATATCATGGTTAATAATCCTAATTATTACTGTTAATTAATATTCCAGGTACCATATGCTAGGTACTGTGCTCAGTACTTAACATGCTTATTTTATTTAATCTACACTGTGAAGTAAATATTATTTCCATTTAACAGTTGATGAAGCAATTTTTTTTGAGACTATATATATATATATATATATTTCTCTGCCAACCAGTTTAGAGTGCAGTGGCACAATCATGGCTCACTGCAGACTCAAACTCCTGGGCTCCAGCAGTCCTTCTTCCTCTGCTTGTTGGACAGCTGGGACTGCAGGCACATGTCACCATGCCTGACTAATTTTATAATTTTTATTTTTAGTAGAGACAGAGTCTCACTATTTTGCCCAGGCTGGTCTTAAACGCCTGGCCTCAAGGGATCCTCCCGCCTCAGCCCCCCAAAGTGCTGGCATTACAGGGATGAACCACCAAGCCTGGTAGTGGAAACATTTTAAAAGAATCTAAATGGTTTTCCTAAGATTTCATAACTCAGGGTTCCTGGGCTGTTGGGTATGCACTATGAAAAAGTACCCACTTGTAATTGTTGCACCTTGAGTTCTTGTTTCACAACGTTCCAGGAAGAAGCTCAGCCCCAGGAAAAGCAAAAACAGGTTCAAGTCAGAGATGCATGAGTTGGAGATTTACTTTAGAGAACTCCCCTTATTATCACATGAAAATTCCTGTCCAGGGAGGAGCTTATCCGCCATTTTCTATACATAATGACGTATGTAGAAGCAGAGCAGTGCACCTGTGCTGCCTTTACTCCACATCTACATAAAAATGACTCAGCAAAACAGCCCAATTAAAAACCCTATGTTGGCCCAGCATGGTGGCTCACGCCTGTAATCCCAGCACTTTGTGATGCCGAGGCAGGTGGATCACGAGGTCAGGAGATCAAGACCATCCTGGCTAACACGGTGAAACCCCGTCTCCACTAAAAACACAGACACACAAAATTAGCCGGGCGTGGTGGTGGGCACCTGTAGTCCCAGCTACTCGGGAGGCTGAGGCAGGAGAATGGCGTGAACCCGGGAGGCAGACCTTGTAGTGAGCTAAGAGCGTGCCACTGCACTCCAGCCTGGGCGACAGAGCGAGACTCCATCTCAAAAAAAAAAAAAAAAAAAAAACCACAACCCTATGTTCACCATCGTGAGGCACTGCTTTAGGAATTATCCTGGGCATCCTCCTTACAAGTAATAGAATCCCCTTGTTAAATCCTCCCTGGTTGTGGTCATTGGACTGTCAGTTGCCAACTGATCGAACCCACTGGTTGTGTGTGTCCAAGAGTTTTATAATAAATCATAAATTTTCAAGCCTAGGTCTGTCTGATTACAAAGTTTACGCAAGTGATTTTCAAATTGTAGTACATATCAAAATCATCTGAAGGGCTTGAGGAAACAAACAAACAAATAGAAAACAGATTTCATGGCAACCCATCTCCAATAGGTGTTACTGGGGTCTTAGAATCTGAATTTTAATAAGTACACCAAGTGTTTCTGATGTTGATGGCTCACTGAGCGTACTTTAAAAATTATTGACTGCTCTTATTGTTCATGTTATACTACTGATTACTATTCTATATAGCTTTTTTGATTTTTATTTGTACTACAATTTAACTTTTCATTAAAATATTGTGTGTGTGTGTCTATTATATTGTAAGTAGGCTTTAACTGCTACAGTTGTCTTATACTTATTTTTGTATATTCTGTAGAACCCAATGCCTATCCTTGAAATATTGGGGCCTCCTAAATATTTGAACTGAATTGATACAAGGCA
This sequence comes from Nomascus leucogenys, assembly GCF_006542625.1. Classification (NCBI taxonomy): domain Eukaryota; kingdom Metazoa; phylum Chordata; class Mammalia; order Primates; family Hylobatidae; genus Nomascus; species Nomascus leucogenys. The sequence continues at coordinate 87,360,840 of NC_044402.1, forward strand.
AGAAATCATAATTTGCAGATGTTTGTTGTTTAGTAGACCTGTGTACCTGAAATCTGAGTATTGCAATGGCAGAAAGTAGCGAGGGTACATTTTTGGATAGACCCGTCTTGGTAAGGAGGTGAGACTCACAAAGCAGATTACCAATATGAAGATTATATATATATGAAAGTAAATATGAATAGAGTATAATGGCTATGTTTTAAAATGAGCTAAAATTGGAAAATTTGGAATAGAGGGTTCTTGATAGAGGACTTTGAATGCTAGGGTATGGAATAACCACTTTATCTTAAAAGCCAAAGGTTGCTACTACAGGTTCTTGAGCAAGGAAATGAAAAGTTGAGAGCAGTGTGAGAGATTATGTTACTAAACTTCTGCAGTATTAAAAGCAAGTGAAAGAAACAAAACTGTTACAATAATTTAAGAAATAGATGATAAAAACATGGAATATAATGATGTTTAGAAAAACACATCTTCAAATTTGGGGTAGTACGTAAAAGATTTGTCAGGACTTTGGTGTATTATCTTTTAACTAAACACTTTTTTTTTAAGTTGAGAGGCAATTTAGACCCTCAACTCATCTCTCAATTTTAAGATTTTTTAAGAGGTAATTATGAAGCATATATATTTAACTAGCCATGGTGCTAGATAATATTGATTCAAAGATTAATAAAATACAGTTCCTGCATTTAAGAAGTTTACAAGTTGGGGGCCGGGCATGGTGGCTCACACCTGTAATCCCAGCACTTTGGGAGGCTGAGGCGGGTGGATCACTTGAAGTCAGGAGTTTGAGACCAGCCTGGCCAACATGGCAAAACCCTGTCTCTACTAAAAATATAAAAATTAGCTGGGCATGATGATGGGTGCCTGTAATCCCAGTTATTCAGAAAGCTGAGGCAGGAAAATCGCTTGAACCCGGGAGGTGTAGTTTGCAGGGAGCTGAGATGGTGCCACTGCACTCGAGCCTGGGCAACAGAACGAGACCCTGTCTCAAAAAAAAAAAAAAAAAAGTTCACAAGTTGGAAGGAGTCAGACATTCTTTTTTTTTTTTTTTTTTTTTTTGAGATGGAGTCTCGCTCGGAGTCAGACATTCTTAAGACATTGTACATTATATATGTTTAAAAGAGAAAATGAGCTAATTAACTAGACTCATAAAAGAATTATCTCAAAAATGATATGTTTTCAATTACTTATACGTAAAACATTTTGTCAAATTACTATTTATAAATTTATAGTCATTTGTATGCTTCAAAATGCTTTGAAATATACAATTTAATTATATATTAGTGGGTTTCATAGGCAAGAAAGAGGAAAGTAGCTCCCTGTACAGAGACAGAAGGAAGTGGGCTCCAAGCAGAGAGAGGGAACCCCAAGTGTGGGGGTGAGGGGTGGGGAACAGCCAGTTATATTAGGAAGCTGGAGGAGGTGGTGTCTGATTTGCATAGGGTCCAGGAGATTGGTCTACATGTCATTCATGTAGCCTGGGAAAAAACTGGCCCCCCAATCTTGCCTTTTGATGTGCAAATGTACATTAATATGCTATTTGCAATGTGCTATTGCAAACCAAATATACCAAATCTCTTTTCTGATAGTTTTTAAAAAATTAGCTCAGGAAAATGTGAGTCAAATGATAAAACAAACTTTTTATTGGTCTCACTGATCCAAAAGCTTTTCCTATTGAAAAGTCTACTATTTGTATATTTTCATTATATGCTTCTTAAAAATAAAGTTAAATTGTAATACTGAAATGTACTCTACTTGTCTTATGATTTTGTTGTTTAGCTTAAAACTTTTAAATACATGTAATGAGGATAAATTAATATTAAAATGTGTTTCCATGTTAGTAAACTAATAACTTGATAGGTCAATGTTTTAAAATTTTTAAGTTGGAATGAGATTTTATACTGTTTGTAGTAGAGAAACTGAATTAATAATTTAAATTTAAAAAAGGTTCAAATACTGGAAAATCAACTAGATCAATCTATGTAAATAACTTGCTCTTAAAAGTTTAGTATGATTTAAATTTATGTACTAAAATTGTTATAAAATTTTAATAAAAAATCTAAATTTTTGATGTATCTATATTTAATAATGTGTTAGCATTTCCTTTGCTCTCTAAGGCAATAATGGTACATAAATCTTACGTTCATAAAAACTCTGATATTTATAAAGTTCAAGGAAGTTATCAAAGTATGATATATTTTATTATAAAGAAAACTGCAAGCAAATATATTACTCTGTAATAAAAGAAAAATTACGTACAATTTTTCCAATATGAACAAGTAAAGTAGAAAATTCACAAGGTTATAGTTTAATTGAGTTTAGAAATATGAATTATTCACTGTCTATGAAAATGAAATGGGGAACAGAGAAACTTTGACGTTGTTTTAGGCTGCTGCCCTAGATAAGTTATAGTGATGTTTGAAAGAAAGCCACTGTAGCTTTAAATAAGTTACAGACTCTCTGGATAAATGTATCCTGCTGCTTTCGTCTCTACTAACATGAATAAAGAATGACATGTAGCAGGAATTCAGTGCTGCAGCAGATGTTGAAGAAGAAAGCTACAATTACAGAGAATATTAGTGGGAGATTTTTTTTCAAATTTATATCACAATCATGGTGCATAGCTCATAGTAGTTGTTCAATAAATATTTTTAGTGGAATAATGAAGAGGTTGGGAATGAATTCTAAAAACCCATGACAACTAGATTATGAATTACCTCTAGCTCTCATCAAAGAGAAACAGGTTTTCAAGTGTACACTTGGCATAATCCTCATAGAGAAGTATATTTCAAAATGTCCGAGGTGGGTGGATCACCTGAGGTTGGGAGTTCGAGACCAGCGTGACCAACATGGAGAAACCCCATCTCTACTAAAAACACAAAATTAGCCAGGCGTGGTGGCTCATGCCTGTACTCCCAGCTACTCAGGAGACTGAGGTGGGAGAATCACTTCAACCCGGGAGGCGGAAGTGCGGTGAGCCAAGATGGCGCCATTGCACTCCAGCCTGGGCAACAAGAGTGAAACTCCGTCTCAAAATAAATAAATAAATAAATAAATAAATAAGTTTAAAATGTTTTATTTTAATAAAAGAAAGCCTCCAGTGAAATTTTTATAGCATTTTCCACACATGACTTATTAGTTCAATGATTATCAATGAGTAAAATCAATCAAAGTAAGGTTTATAACTTCAAATTTGATGAAAATCTTAAAAAGAATACCTTCTTGCTCTGTTATTAAAATTTAGATTGCAGCTATGAAAAAAATATATGGGCTGTATTTAAAATTTTAGCTTTCTCTTCACACAAATGGTACAATTGTTCTTTATCATAATTTTACTCAGTTGAGTAATAAATACACTTTGGTGTATCTTTCCACTTCCTAAGGTTCTGTCCTTTCTTTTACAGTGTCTTATCAAAGCTGGCAGACATCCTACATCTGTCTTCAAACCCTTAGCAGAGTTTTGAAGTTTAGGAGGAGCTTTATTTGGGGTTATCTCTCTTTGCTTCTTGTAGTCTGAAGTAAAATAATTTGAGTGTAAGAAACACTAAAAACAAATAATATATTGTCTCATGCCCTTGGTTTGTCTTCCTTTTCTAAATAAGAGCTGCATTGTATAGTGTGCCTGTGGAATTTTACAGTTTCCTACCATGAGAGAAATGCTGAGGGGACCTTTACTATTTTTCAGACATTCTGCACCCTTAAGATAAATGTGGCATTTGCATTTATAGGCTGTTACAGTTTAGAGTGAGTGAAGTGATTTGTTAAAGTGCTTTGTAAAATTCAAAATTATTTTGTCATTGTTTGACATGCATCTTGTCTGCTACTGAAGTAAGGGTGAGAAAACTGGAAGACAAAACAGCTTGAGCTAAAGTACTTCATGGGTCCATATTTTGTATAGGATTACTCAGTGTTGGGCAATGCCTTGCAAGTTTCAAATCAGTCTACCTAGTTAAGAAATTTAATTTTAGAAATCATTCAGAAAAAAGGAAAGAAACACAATTGATTTTTTTTACAAATGACATTTTTTCCTTAGTTTTTTGTGGAGTTGTATTTTTATGAACAGCATTTATTTCTCTGTTAGTACAAACATCTATACTTGGCCTTGAGAGAGATGAAAACATGGAATGGTATGGAGATAGTGCTGTTGTAGTCCTGGTTCCTCCATTTGTTAGCCATCGTACCCTCTGGAGAGCTTAGTCTCTCTCAGACTGTTTCTCAGTTAGATGGGGATAAAAATTCCACCTTGCTTTCGTCACGTAGTTGTTGCAATGTATCCATCTATGTTTTAAGACATAAATTTATCTTTAGTATTAGTAACTATTAGTAACAATACCCCTGAACAAGATGAGTATTGTCTTTGTCCTCAAGGATTTACTAGAAAGGCATGAATACCTGGAAGGCTTTTTGAAGAAGGGTGTGATAAACACCACCAAGAAGAGTAAAGTCACTTATCATTCTGCAAGCAAAGCTTCTCCTCAGGAATGCGGGGCTAAACATTATCCCTTGACTTTTAGTTATGTCAGAAGAAAAACCAACAACAAAGATGTAATTGGGGGAAAAAAAAACCCTCATCAGAAAGACTACTTTGTCACCCCAGGTGTGAAGTGGGCTGATTTAGATTACTTATATATTTATTTATTTACTTATTTATTTTTATTTCAACTTTCATTTTAGGTTCATGGGATACATGTGCAAGTTTGTTACATGGGTATATGCATGATGCTGAGGTTTAGGGTATGAATGATCCCCTCAGCCAGGTAGTGAGCATGATTTAGATATTTCTTTTTCTTCCCTTCTCTTTTTCCCTGTAGGCAAGTTATATTAGGCATACGCCTTTACATATTGTTCAAATGGGAAGAACTGCCCCAATGATATCTCTTTATTTATAGCAAATTTTGATCCTGCATTTACAAGGTATCTAACTGAACCAAATTATTTCATCTTAAGTAACTTGGATGTACCCTTTATGCAAGAGTTAGATTCAGAGGGGACCAAAGAAATGGTGTGTGTCTCTGGTCTTCTCCTACAGGACAACGAAGAATAACAGGTTTCTAATTGAGATGCATCATTGGTTCTATCACTGTATTTTAAAAATTTTTCTCAATTTATTTCCTTTATGTATACAGTTTTATCTAAAATAAAAATAATTTTTGATAACTAAGATTGTAAAACAACTTTTTGATGACAAACAAAAAGTTGAGTCTTAATTTAATTACATCATCTTAATTTCCCTTGTTCTTCAAATGTAAAATTAGAGCATTTCATTAACTGATTTCCCCTCAAGATTTCTCTCCTATTAGTTTTGCCTTGAGGTTTAAAATTGGTTTCATTTTCCCTACTTTCATACTCCACATCTTACACTTGTAGTGGAAATTTTTATTCAATTGGGTAAAGAAAACTCTTTTTGGAGAAAGGGGGTGGCCAAGAGAAGGGAAAACAATGTGGTGGTGAATTTTTGGTGGTTCTATGGTTATTAAAAAGTCAGCCTCAAGGTTATGGTAGAAAGGGTGATTAAAAATACAAAAATTTGTAAATCTAAAATCTAGGTAAGAGGAAGAGGACTCTCAGTGCTGATTATATTCTTTGTTCCCTATAGGTTTATTAACTGTGTTGTAGCTTTGACTTCTTATTTTTTTCCCAGAAAATCTTCTGATTTTTTTATTACATGACTTATTTTTTAATTATGTTATATCCTGTTAGTGATCTCACAGTTTTTTATGTTTCTAATTTTAATGGATACGTAATAGTTGTACATATTTATGTGGTACATGTGATATTTTGATACAAGCATACAATATGTGATGATCAAATCTGGGTAATTGGGATATTTGTCACCTCAAACATTTATTATTACTTTGTGTTGGAAACATTCTAAATCTACTCTTCTAATTATTCTAAAATATACAATAAATTATCATTAACTCTAGCTGCCCTATAGTGCTATTGAGTACTAGATCTTATTCGTCTGTCTAGCTGTATTTTGTACTCATTAACCAACCTGTACCCATTTATTGCCAATTCCCTCACTACCCTTCCCAGCATCTGGTGACTATCATTCTACTCTCTACTTCCACAAGATCAATTGATTTTTGCTCCCATATGTGGGGAAAAATATGTGATTTTTGTCTTCCTGTGCCTGGCTTATTACACTCGATGTCCTCCTGTTCCATTCATGTTGCAACAAATGACAGGATTTTATTTTTTATGGCTGAATAATATTCCACTGTTTATATATGCTACATTTTCTTTATCCATTCATTAGCTGATGGACACTTCCATATCCTGGCTATTGTGAACAGTGCTACAATAAGCTTAGGAGTGCAAATATCTCTTTGATATACTGATTTCCTTTCTTTTGGATATATATCTATAAGTGGTATTGCTGGGTCATATGGTAATTCTAATTTTAGTTTTCTGAGGAACCTCCATACTATTTTCCATAATGGCTATACTAATTTACATTTTTACCCACATCCTTGCTAGCATTTTGTTTTCTGTCTTTTTGATAGCCATTTTAACTGGAGTGAGAGGATCATTGTGGTTTTGATTTTCATTTCTCTGCTTTTTCCATCCTTCCTCTTTCTCTTTTACTTTTATTGCTCCTTGTGGAAGACTAAGATTTCCCATTATCCCATCTTCTCCTTTCTACCAGTTCTGAACACATGTTCCTTTTCTAATCCCCTAGAGATTACTCTGGAAATTTTAATATGCAAATTTTACTTAATAAGCTATACATTTAATAGATATTTTCATCATTCTTCCCCCAAATTTAACAATGTAAAAATGTTTTAGCTATAATCATTCTTCTAAATATTATGCTATGATTATCCAATATTTTACTTCTAGTTTATTTTAATCCCACAAATTGGACCTTATTATTATTGTTTTATTAAGTCAACGTTTGTTTAGATTTACCCAAGTGTTTGTATATTCTTAGCTTTTTATTCTTTCGTGCCTCACGACTTTCTTTCTAGGGTCAGCCTAATTTTTTCTAAAATATCTTCTTTAGAAGTTCCTTGCTCACAGCCTGCTTCTGTGTTGGGGAAGCATTCATTGTGACTGATTGTTGTCCATGACAGTCAGATCCCCAAAGTCCCACGTGCCAGGCTCTGCCATTGGTTTCCACTGGAGAGCAAAAAAGATGGCCCACGTGCCACCCGAGCACCACTTGCTGGTGCTGTTCCTTACTCTTAAATCAGGCACCCTGGTGGTAGCCTGATTTACATTCATTCTGGCATTTTTTTTCTTTCTCACAGCATCTTAAGCATAAAGAAACTGAAGCTTAGAGGAATTCCACGATTTGCTCAAATTGAATAGTGGAAAAACAAAAAGGACACACTTGAGGTTGCATAGCATATTATACCATTTTTATGGAAGTAATGTTATATCCCAGGTTCCTATAATAAAAATCATCAGAATTCCCTTCAGGACTCTGGTCAGGAATAAAGGAAAATGTTAAATGCTCAAATTTAAAAACTTTAAGCAGGCCGGGTGCGTTGGCTCACGCCTGTAATCCCAGCACTTTGGGAGGCCGAAGCGGGCAAATCACGTCCTGGCTAACACGGTGAAACCCCGTCTCTACTAAAAATACAAAAAATTAGCCAGGCATGGTGGCGGGCACCTGTAGTCCCAGCTACTCGGGAGGCTGAGGCAGAAGAATGGTGAGAACCCGGGAGGCGGAGCTTGCAGTGAACCGAGATCACGCCACTGCACTCCAGCTGGGTGACAGAGGGAGACTCCGTCTCACGAAAAAAAAAAGAAAAAAAAAAGAAAAAAATTAAGCAAAGTAATGTGTAGTAGGCAGGATATTCTTAATATCTCTGCATTTTATTTATTTTTATTTTTTTGCTCTTTATTTTCTAATAAAACCTTGACAGAATAATCTTCATTTGCAAAATAAGTGCTGGTATTCTTATAACATAACACATATCTTAGAACAGGAACAAAAATCTGGAATGGTTTCCTTTCTCTTACCAACAGTGCTGGCAAGGTTGTTGAGGTTAGTGAGAAAAGGGTGTGGAGTTATCTGGAAATCTAAGGAGAAATCAGGCATGCATGTGAATGGCTACCCTTCAAACAATATCAATTTAATGCTTTTTACTTTCTCTAGAAAACCAATGAGTAGTGTACAACCTGGAGGGTCAGGTCAGCCACCTGGGATTAGGAAAGATGCACAGCAAGACTTTCACATACCCCAAATCTCCCACGGATGCAGTCTATAAATTCCAGTCTCACTTGGTGGCCAGTTCCTTTTCTGTAAATAAATTTTGGGGGGCTCACCTCCCATGCCCAGAAGAAGGAAATGTATGCATACAAGGACACACATTTAGACAGACAGGTCTTGCCGGGTTTCCCCACTCAGCCTGTTAACATTGGATTATACTTTTTTTGTCCAGTCACATTTCTATGTGCTTGTCCATATTTTGTTAAACCTAAGAAATAAAAATGAACAATTTCCTCTCTATCTTTGGGTCTTTATTCTGAAGACTCTTATGGATACATGTTACATAAATTTGTATGCCTTTTCTCCAATTAAACTGCCTTTTGTGAGTTGATTTTTCAGCAAACCTTCAGAGAGTCAAGAAGAAAGCTCTCCCTTGGCCCCTACAAAATGTCTCCTGGGAGAATAATTCTACCAAGTTATTTCCATCTAAATTTCAATGACTTCATACATGGCTGAGATAAGCAACACCTGGAAAGCAGAGCATGATGAAATAGGGAACAGAATGGTTATAATTGAGAATAGGTGATAGGAAAATGTGACTATTTGTGATAAAACCAGTAAATTTTAAAGAGCTAAAGGTTCACGTGGAGAGGGACCTAGGAACAAGCTTTGAGATAGGCCCTGAAATAGAGAATTGACAAGGCAAAAAGAAACCATGCTGGTCAAGCCACTTAGATACTATTGTGCCATTTTTGCTTTGCATCTTTCATTAAACTGCCAGAGAATGAAATGCATTTTATCTTTTTGGTGTATATTATCTAGTGAAGTGCCTTAAACATAGTAAGTATCCAATTAATCTCTGATTGATTAAAAAGAAAAATGGCTAATGAACATGTAAGTGTCATCTAAATGTAACATATATTCCCCTCAAAGAGATGTAGGGAAACTTAACCTACAACAAAATTTCAGGCAATCTATGCATAAGAACACAACGTAGTTCAACAACAATTTTTAAATATATGCTAAAATATAAAAAAAAAACATAATTTGTCATTCATGACTGAGCTGTTGGAAAACTGACAAATCTCTGAGGGGTCAAAAATAACAATTTTTTAAAAAGTTGTCTCATTGGTACCTAATATCCTAGAGCCTGAATTTTCATGGGCCATGCACTAGATGAAAGAAATTTTGGACCTAGAAAATGAGATCAGTTTGGAGACCTCTTCCTAAAGCAAGAACGCAGAAAAAGCAATAGCCTCGATGAGAGAACTCAGAAGTAATTTTCAAAATATTATCAAATATATAAAATGTATGCTACTGTATAGCAACCTATACAGTAATACACATTGATATATAACTCAATATAAAAGTAAACTTTAAATTATGTTTCATTTTATTCCCTTAGTAATTTAAACCATTTATTATATACTTCATGGTATGTCCACATTACCATACATAGTATGTCATAGCACAAATTAAAAAGTTCCGATAATTTACCATGTGTTAATTTTTAAAAATTGTCAGTGTAACCTTCTGTTTAACTGTTTTTCTACAACTAATTAAGTGATGCCTTTATTTGAAACATGATTTGACATGGGAAACCATAACATACAAATCCCCCATCAAATTGGTAGAATGTAGACAATCATTTAATTAATTAATTAACATTGTTTATAATAACAAATATGTTTTATAATAACAAATGTTTTTCATATTTATAACAATGTTTTATTTTATTATTTTAATTAACATTGTTTATAACAAATGTTTTATAATAATTAAAATATGTTTTATAATAACAAATATGTTTTTCATATTTATAATAACAAATATGTTTTTCATATTTATAATACCTATATTCAATTAAGTCATGAAAATTACTTATTGGATCACATTTAATTAGGTCGTACCTAATCCTTCAGGTCATATAAAAAATGATACATTATGGCATTTAGAAGGATGAGTTCTGGCACCAGGATGTCTGTTTCAAATTTCAGCTCTGTCATGTAGGTGTTTAAAAACCTCCTTGGGCCTCATTTATCTCATCTATTATAATGATGGAACTTACATAATTTAATATACATTTCAAACAGTACCCGGAACATAACAGGAGCTATGTGTAGCTCTCATTTTATTAATAAAACTAATGCTGTAAATAATTTTACTCCTCTTATTGCATGGAGATGAAATTAAATGTAGTGGAGAAACAGGGAAACCAGCCTAGTTCCCAATCATCCCCTGCAGCCTTTCTCCTGTTGCTAAGTGTATGTGGTACCAGCAGAGCTCAGAGCACCCTCCCAGTGCCTGCCTCAGCTTTGTCACTGCCCATCCTCTCTTTACTCTCTTTCTAGATCATTTGTAGCAATATTCCCAAGGTTGCTAAGTTTTCAATAAGTAGCCACATGACAGCGAAACTGATGATTGCTAACTGTCAGTAGGTACCCACAATCTTGGTATGTAGCAAATTTCTAGCTATTATAATAAGAATGGGTAATAGTAATATTATAATTTTTAATTAAGAAACTTTCATTAAATAAGACCTATGCCATAATCTGTGAGCATATTTAATTACTGGATATAAAGATCCTTGAGAAAACACTCTAGAGAAACACATTATAATAATCAAAAAAGTATGTAATAATTTTAATGGTATTTAAAGAGAAAATACATATCGTTAAGTTTTATTAAATTTCCATATTCTAGAGATTCATAATTATTAAGTATTTTATTGTCCTCAATTTGATAGCATGAAAATACCACAATTTCAGGGATCTCTGTACAACATTAATTTAGAGATTCATGAAGGATTTACTCAGTGAAATCATGGGATAAAGAAATGTAGGATATTCAAGAAGAAAGAGACAAAAGAAGGGGGAGAAAAGAAAAATATAGATATGTCTTATAGGGTGTGATTTGAAAAACTTGCCTCAAGGAAATTCAAATATCAAAAGGACTCAAGAATATCTGCATGCGTTTCTCTTTCAGTGAAACATGAATTTTAGGTATTGTTATTTTAAAAATGAAGATATGTTATAATCAACGCTTGATGAATTACTGATAAAATATTTTAATTATCATGAAATAATAAAATGTTAGAAAGGATAAAAACTTAAATATGTATAACAATATAATAACATTTGTTTTAAAAAACATTGATTTTGTTTGCATTTGTTTGAATTTTTCCCAGTATGAAGTTTGTGTTTTTATTTGAAAAAATTAGATTTTCAAAAATGCATAAATGAGATAGAAAATAATCACTTATCCATCAAATCAGATATAGCCATCAAATCAGATATAGCATCAAAACTTGATGCTAATTTTTCCAAATTATCTTTATTATATATGTGTACCCATATTTAGGAACACATATCTTTTTAAAAAGAAAACTGCAATGTTACAATTTTGATATATTGTTTTAGAACTTTAAAAAATGTAACCATATAATACAGATGCATAAAAGCACAAAACTATATTAATATTTTTCACAGTTTCATTATTGTTCAATGCAGGCATATATGTTCAATGTTTACTTAAATTATCCTACTTTGTTGGATATTAAGGTTAATTGAATTTTTCCTGATATACATTTTTCTTTTGTGAACATACTATTTTCCCACTAGTTTCATTGTATTAAGATACATTTCTGGAAGTGGAGTTTCTGGGGCTCATGGTAAATATTGTTTAAATATTTATTTAGGTCTATATCATCATTATTATTATCTCTGAATTTACAGCTATATCAATATAACCAAATAGTACTCCAGAAAAGCTGTCACGGTTTAAAGACCCATCAATATTATATATTATATGACAGAACAGTAAATATTTCCCTTTTGACCTAATTAATTATTTTTTTCTGCTCTGAAATTTTAAATTTTAAATGTCTCATCTACCATTGTTTACCTTTATGGTTTCTGTTTTGGTATCATGCCTAGGAAAACCTCCCTTTGTGACTGAACTTTAATTCTATTTTCTTTGCATGAAGAAAAATATTTTACATGTCTCCTTTAACTTCTTAACGATTTAGCAAATTTTACAGAAGCAGCTATGCATAAATGGAAACTATGCTCTCTCCCTCTCTTTTTTTTAGACTAGCTGGGGTATTTCCAGTTACAAAGTGTTAGTTAGTTTATCTTTATATTTAAAAAATATTAAACTAATAAGAATACTTGAACTGAATGAGATATTTAAATAGCAATCAATAATCTGAAATGGTTTTCTTTAACCTAGCCTCTATACTTAGTTACCATTTTGGATTTTGGTAGGATGGAGAACAGGGACGTTAACGTTGGGAACAAAGAGTAAAAGGAATAGAATCATTCAATACTGAGAGGAAAATAGAGGAGAAAGAAAATGTTTGAGAAAAAAATCGATTTTATTTAAGAGATATCATATATTATATTATTATCTCAATCATTGAATTCTACCAGTGAATTTTTTATACTCTAGTTGTTCAGATAGCTCATAATCATTCCACATCTTAAGAGTCCGTATTCCCTCTGTCTCTCTCTCTCTCTGATGTTGAAATATGAATTTTAAAAATGTGTGGCTAAATACTTTTCTTTCCTAGTAGTTTGGAAAATTAACAGTAGTTTTAGGCTTCAGAGTTCTCTTTTGCAGAGCAACACATTAAATAATTGAAGAAAAATATTAGTTTTCATGTTTGTTACCTTAGCCAAGTAGGGAAAAAAAGCATAACACATTCTAGCAAGAAATGACATTACAAAAATCTGCTTTATAAAGTCCCATGTTGAAAGGTCAGTATTAATCACAATTAATGACACTTCTTCAGAACAGAATAATGTTAACAATGTAAGTCCTTCAGCAAAATTTAGATCCCAGCAATATTAAACAAAAATAATTGTATGAGCTTGACCTGGTCCTGAGAGATTATTTTTGCAATGATGTTTAGAGGTAGTAATAAACAATCTCCTCAAAGAGGGAAGCAGAGCTCGAACCACCCAAACAAAACTTAAATTAGCGAATGATTAACATGTAAATTTAATGATTCATTTGTTCATTCAACAAATTAGCGAATGATTAACATGTAAATTTAATGATTCATTTGTTGATTCAACAAATATTTAATAAGTGTGTATCCTATGCCAAGCCCTATTCTAGGGATTTCCCCTATAGCAGAGAAAAACACACAGCAGATAAAACATCATAACCTTCTCAGCATAAGTTTTAGGGTCTAAACAATTTTTTTACTCTTCCTCAGATACTATTATTATATTTTCTTCTTTAACCCCAAGCTTCACATAAACACTAATGTTTAGATTTATCATTTACTCCCTTTTTTCCTTGTTATGTGTTCAATATTGCAAGTTCTGCAGATGAACTGAAATGCTATCTGAAATTATTTCTTAAAGTACATTTTCTTTCATGATTTCCACCTGTATATCTTCAATAATATCCTGGCAGCTACCTTAGGATGGAATTCTGTATATTGGTGTCCTGTAAACTCACAGGTGAGAAGACATAATAATATTTTCCTGCAAAATACTTACAGCTAGTAATCATTCATAGCTTGTAAAGAGAAGCTGCAAGAGAGAAGCCAGGCAGGCATTATACATTTTTAGGTACAAGGTGGAGTCTAAAAGATCATAAGAAGGAAAACAGATACTTAAAACGGAAGCTAATATTTAAGGCAAAATGGGTAAAGAGAAATGGCTCTGTATATAAATGACAAGATTAGAGAGTCCATACTTGAATGGTCAGGAGACAAAAGTAAGAAATTAAGTATTAATAGAAAACAGAATTGGGTCGTCATTGTTAAGTAGGTTAAAAGCAGCATTAAGAAACAGGACAAAATATGGCCTTAGATTGTCTGAGATCAGAAGAAACACAAGCAGAGAATTTAAGTGATCATGGATCACCGGCTGAGTTATGGGGTTTGTTAGTATATGAAACCTTAAGAAATTTTATCTTTATCTTATCAAAGCAGAAATTTCAATGTATAACACCTTCAAGTGGAAGGACAAGGTCTATCCACCTTTATGTCATTAGAGTCATGTCTGAATGTAAGGATGGGTTTTCCAGCTGGATTAATGACTCAGTACTGGATCAGTGTTAGTATTCTCAAAACAGATAAGGCAAGTCAGATAGTGATGGGAAATTTTTTCTGTGTTTAATGGCTTGGTTTTAGCTCCCTTTTTATGTATTCCTCTCATTCCATCTTGTATGAAGTGAGGTACTAACAATGGAGGCTCTAATCTAAGACAAAGTGCCTGCTTTTACAATCTAAAAGGAATATTTAAGTGTGCATCTAATACATCTATGCTGGTACGTCTTTGGTTATCTTCTAATATGTATGACTTCAGATATCATTATGTCTACTAAAGATTTATATCTTCTCTACACTCCAGCTAGTGTTAGACAGAGTTAAAGACATAAAATGGATGGGAATGTCCTATAGAGGAAGTTTCTTCCTTATTGATGGAAAAAGTGCAGGGAAAATAAAGTCTTATTTTGCTTGCAAATAGGAAACAAAAAAGTGTGTAGACTTTTAGTATCTTAAATCAATGTTGGCACATAGTGTAAGAATGTTTCAGATTTTTATGTATCCATTAACTTTATGTGATAATTATATGTTAGATAATAGAAAATTTATGAGAAATTTTATAGCCACTTCAAGATCATAGAGAAAATTAAAACTTATTTGAAAGCGTGATGCTCTTAATGGTACAAGAGTTCCAGGAAACTTGAAAAATTAGACTATTAATAATCTCAAATACCTGAGAGAAAAGATTAAGGACTCAATTGAAAATAAATATTTATTTTAATGCTGTCAAGCTTTATATTGTAATTTCTTGTTTTCTTTTCTGCTTGCACTACTAGATTGAAGTTTTCTTGAAAGAAGGGCACTCTCTTATCGTTTATCAATCTGTTCTCAGAATCAGCCCAATGCCTGGCTCATATTAGGTGCACAAAAAATATTTGTTGAATTAATAAAAGTGTAGAGGAATAAATGGAAGCTTTAAAAACCATTTGAACTGCTAAGAGCTTTCCATTGCAAAATGAGTGAAAATGCCATTCATAGTGAAGACATTTTCTCACTAAACAGCACACTAAGTCTTTGACTATCTAAATTTATTGTTAATTGATTAAAATAAATTATTTGAAAAACCAAAGTTATACTGATCAGTTTTTTCCTTTATTTGAGGGTACGGATTTCCCTAAAATTTATTTTTCCTTGTATTTTCTTAATTTATTTTCAAATAGATATTAATAACAATTCTTACCATTATTTAAAAAACACAGTAAAAAGTTATATTTTAACAGGCTAGTTGTGTAATTAGTTGTCTTATTAGCCACCTTCAAATTCAATGAAAGATCAAGTCTTTGTTGTTGTTGTTGTTGTTGTTGTTGCTGTTGTTGAGACAGAATCTCATTCTGTTGCCCAGGATGGAGTGCAGTGGCACAATCTCAGCTCACTGCAACCTCCACCTCCCAGGTTCAAGTGATTCTCCTGCCTCAGCCTCCCAAGTAGCTGGTAATATAGGTGCACACCATCATGCCTGGCTAATTTTTGTATTTTTAGTAGAGATGGGGTTTCACCATGTTGGCCAGGCTGGTCTTGAACTCCTGACCTCAGGTGATCTGCCCACCTCAGCGTCCCAAAGTGCTGGGATTACAGGTGTGAGCCACCATGCCCGGCCGAAGACCAAGTCTTAAAAGTGATTTTAGATCAACGCTTTTGAGGTTAATCCCACAATTCATTAGACTGTATTGTGAAGTCTATTGTGGTTTCATAGTTCTCAAAACTTTGAGAAAAAAACCAAAAATAACAGCTGCTTATTCTTACATTAAATATTTATCTATAATATTTATTATGTACAATATAAAATTTTAATCTTAAGTTTAGATGTTCATTATAATAATCACCACAATAAATATTCTTTTTTTTTTTTTTTTTTTTTGAGACGGAGTCTCGCTCTGTCACCCAGGCTGGAGTGCAGTGGCGCGATCTCGGCTCACTGCAAGCTCCGCCTCCCGGATTCACGCCATTCTCCTGCCTCAGCCTCTCCGAGTAGCTGGGACTACAGGCGCCCGCCACCACGCCCTGCTAATTTTTTGTATTTTTAGTAGAGAGGGGGTTTCACTGTGGTCTCAATCTCCTGACCTCGTGATCCGCCCGCATCGGCCTCCCAAAGTGCTGGGATTACAAGCGTGAGCCACCGCGCCCGGCCTATAAATGATGTTTTTGAGGGTCATCCATGTTGTTGGATCAGTACTTTCTATTTGTCTGAAGAAGGAGTAGGTGTGGTAGAGAAGGCTTAGGCTTCAGAGACTCACACCTGGAAACTCGGAATGTCAGTTCGGTTACTCCACACTCCCATACAAGAGAAACAGAATCCCTTTATCTGGAATACAGATGCCTCATCATTACTCTCTGGCATCTGCTTCCCCAGGGCTAGATTGAAAGGCAACTATACATCAGAAATAGTGTCTCACTGTCTAGGGACACGGATACAAGGCAAAACATCAGAACCTCACTGCGGCCCTCTGCTCCTCTCCTACTCAGCACTTCATCACCCCTAACGACAAAGCAGCCACAGGTATCCATCTGGAACCATTCTTTGTCTTTCCTTAGGCCAGTGTATCTGGATGTGCTAAAGAGCCCTGGGATAAACTCCCCCAACACAGGCAACTGGAGGGAGATGGGAAGGCAGGAGAGGAAAGCGGCAGGATAATTCATAAATTAAACAGAACAAGCAGAAGCAACAATACAGTTACAGCCCAAACAGCCATAGAGACACAAACTTACTTAAGATATAGATACCTATATGCAGGCTCACAAAGCTTTTTATTTTCTTACCATTAAGTTTATTTACCCTGGCTGTTCTCATAGTGTATCAAATATTCACTCTGCTAAAAAATGATAAAAATAGAATTAAGAAAACATCGTGATAGCCAGGCACACTGGTGTGTGCTTGTAATCCCAGCTACTCAGGAGGCTGAGACAGGAGGGTCATTTGAGGCCAGGAGATCCAGTCTAGCTTGGGCAACATAGCGATACCCTGAATAAAAACAATTAAAATTAAAATTACAAATTAAAAAGAAGACATTTTGATATTGCAAAAAGCATTTAGACCCCGAGCTGAGGAAAACTGCCAGAGGGAGATGCTTCTGACATGCCCTATTCCAGTGGTCCCCAATCCTGGCTGCACATTAGAATCACCTAGGAAGCTGTTAAAAAGGTACAAATGTGGGCCGGGCATGGTGGCTCACACGTGTAATCCCAGTACTTTGGAAGGCCGAGGTGGGTGCGTTGCCTGAGCTCAGGAGTTTGAGACCAGCCTGGGCAACATGGCGAAACCCTGTCTCTACTAAAAATACAAAAAAATAGGCTTGGTGTTGTGTGCCTGTAATCTCAGCTACTCAGGAGGCTGAGGCACGAGAATCACCTGAACTCAGGAGGCAGAGGTTGCAGTGAGCCGAGACTGTGCCACTGCATTTCAGTCTGGGCGACAGAGTGAGACTCTGTCTCAAAAAAAAAAAAGTACAAATGTGGCCAGGCATGGAGGCTCAGTCTGTAATCCCAACACTATGGGAGGCTGAGGCAGGAGAATCACTTAAGCCTGGGAGTTTGAGATCAGCCTGGGCAACACAGTGAGACCCCCACCTCTAAAAAAAAAAATTGCAATTAGCTGGGTAGAGTGGTGTGTGCCTGTAGTCTCAGCTCCTCCAGCTCCAGAGTCTGAGGTGGGAAGATCACCTGAACCTGGAAGGTCAAGGCTGCAGAGAGCTGTGATCATGCTACTGCACTCCAGCTTAGTTGACAGTGAGACCCTGTCTCAAAAAAAAAAAAAAAAATG
Organism: Nomascus leucogenys; assembly: GCF_006542625.1. Taxonomy (NCBI): domain Eukaryota; kingdom Metazoa; phylum Chordata; class Mammalia; order Primates; family Hylobatidae; genus Nomascus; species Nomascus leucogenys. Next base: position 87,378,825 of record NC_044402.1, read on the forward strand.
TACAAAGGCCCAGACCCCTCCCCGCCCCCAATTGTATTAGTTTCCTGTGTCTGTCACAACAAATTACCAAATTACAAAAAAAAAAAAAACTTGTTGGCTGAAACCACACTCACTTCTGTACTTCTGTAGCAATTCTAGAGCCTAGAAGTCTAAAACCAAGGTGTCAGCAGCAGGGGCGAGTTCCTCACAAGGCTGTAAGGAAGAATTGTGCCTTGTCTCTTCCAGCTTCTGGTTGTTCCGATGTTCCTTGCCTTGTGACTGCATAGTTGCAATTTCTGCCTCCATCTTCACGTGACCTCTTCATCTTGTTCATGGGACTCCTCTGGGTATCTCTTACAAGGACACTTGTAGTTGGATTTAGGGCCATTGAGCTAATCTGTGATAATCTCATCTGAGATCTTTAATTATGTCTGCAAATACCCTTTTCCCAAATAAGCTAAATTCATAGTTTATAGGACATGAACATATCTTTACGGGAATGACCGCTCAACCCACTATACATAACGAAGTAAGTCAAGAGACTATAGGGTGAAACCTGGGCATTTGCTTTTTTTTAAAAAAAAAAAACAACACAGGGTCTTCCTCTATTGTCCAGGCTGTAGTGCAAACACAGCTCATTGCAGCCTCGACCTCCTGGGTTCAAGTGATCCTTCTTCCTCGGCCTCCCAAAACGCTGGGATTACAGGTATGAGCCACCACGCCCCACCAGCATTCATATTCTTTAAAGGTCCTTGGGTGATTCCAAGGTTCAGCCAAAGTTGAGAATCGTTGATCTACTTGAACTGCCATGTTGTGCCCAGCAGAGGTTCTGAGTACAAACAGACAAGAAGCCCAAAAAAGAGACCAAAGGATGTTTCTGGCCCCCAAACACATGCAAAACTGAGAGATCAAGTGGACTGCCCCATCCCAAAGAGAAAAGAGGGCTGTGCTTGGAAAGTGGGAATCCTCATGGACTAATGTAAGGAATGCCCAGTGGGATGGGAGAAGCTTCTCGGGTTTTTATTTGTTTCTTTGTGTTTTTGAGGGGTCGAGGTCTCCTCTGTCACCCAGGCTTGAGTGCAGTGGTATGATCATGACTCACTGCAGCCTCAAACTCCTGGGCTCAAGCAATCCTCCCACCTCAGCCTCCTGAGTAGCTGGGACTAGGCAGCGTGGCACCACACCCAGCTGGGTTTCTTTTTAGAGATGGGGGCCTCATGATGTTGCCCAGGCTGGTCTCAAGCTCCTGGGCTCAATTGATCCTCCCACCTCAGCCTCCCGAAGTACTGGGATTGCAGGCATGCACAGTTTCTAGTTTTTAAGGTTTAGAATCTGTTCATAGGACATAGTGTTGCTAAAGCTTAAGGAGAAAGCCTTGAAGTCAGATAAATCTGGTTTCAAATACCACCTCTGTCATTTTCTTGCTTTGTGACCTTGGGCGAGCTACGTAACCACTCCACGTTTTAGTTGCCTTGTCTCTCAAAACAGGACAAGACAGCAGCTGCCTTGATATATGTTACTGAAGATGTAGATATCAATGGGATTGAGAAATGATGACCCCAACTCCCAGGGTGTTGACTCTTCAGATACATAAACAAATGGAAAACAATGAGAAGCAAGGTAAAGTGTAATTCTTCAGTGAATTTTTTTTTTTTGAGACAGAGTCTCGCTCTGTCACCTAGGCTAGAGTGCAGTGGTGCAATGTTGGCTCACTGCAACCTCCACCTCCTGGGTTCAAGCGATTCTTGTGCCTCAGTCTCCTGAGTAGCTGGGACTACAGGCATGTGCCACCACACCCAGCTAATTTTTTGTATTTTTAGTAGACACGAGGTTTTACCATGTTATCCAGACTGGTCTCCAACTCCTGACCTCAAATGATCCACCCACCTCGGTTGGCCTCCTAAAGTGCTGGGATTACAGGCGTGAGCCACCGCGCCCAGCCGCCTTCAATGATTTTTATCTGTAACAGCTAAAATGAAAGTAAAGGAGAGTGCTGGGGCAGATTCTGGTGCTTTGCCACGCTTGGACTTCAGCTGGTCAGAGCTATGATTATTAGTCTCAGGACCATTCTCTAATGGAAAAATTGTGCCTGAACAACAGATAACAGTGTTGCAAAGTCAGGATGGCAAGGCTGTGCAAACCCAAGAAACTACTAAAGCAGAGGATATAATGTGAACGAATGTCTCATTTGTTGATTGATATCTGCAGCCTCCTGAAGAAGTTTTACCAAAATAGATCGTGAGAGTGACTAACTGAGGAGCAGCCTTCTAGATTTTGAATGCTGCGGAGCAGAAGAGCATCTCTGGATTGCTGCAGGACCCACAGTTTATTATGAAACAATCAAAGATGCCTGTATGTGATCCCAACACATGGCAGGTTGTCTCTGAGGGGTCAGCTAGCTTGCTGGAATGGAGAAATGCCGCTGTAAAGTTTGTTTACCCTGAGAAGGTAAATCGACATTTCCCTTCCTTACATGCTAAGTGACCTCCCCAGATGAGGCAGCTGATTTGTCACATATCAAATCCAGGCTGGACTGGCTTTATAATGATGAGGATGTTCATCCCCTCATATGTTCCTTACCCAGGTCATAGCACCTAGATATTGATGCAGGTGAGCTCCCAAATTGGTGCTCGGCCCAGAAAAGTTCTTGGCTTCACACAGGAAAGAATTTGAGAGCGAACTGACACAGTAAAGTGAAAACAAATCAAGTTTATTAGAGCAACAGAGTACAAAAAAATGGCTGCTCCACAGACAGAGGAGGCCACCCCATAGGGAGAGCAGCACTCGGGTATCGCTGACTAGCTGTGATTATAGCTACTCCCTAATTATAAGCTAAATAAGGGGCAGGTTATTCACGAATTTTCTACAAAAGAGGTTGGGAGTTCCCAGGACTGAGGGTTTCTCTCTTTTTAAACCATGTAAAATAACTTCCTAGGGCATCGCCATGACATTTGTAAACTGTCACAGTTGCTAGTGGGACTGTCTTCTGGCATGCAAATGCATTACAATTAGCATATAATGAGCAGTGAGGGGAACTAGAGGTTGCTTTTGTTGCCAGCTTGGTTTTAGCTAGTTTCTTTACTGCATCTTTTCTTTTTTTTTTTTGAGATGGAGTCTCTGTCGCCCAGGCTGGAGTGCGGTGGCACAATCTTGGGTCACTGCAACCTCAGCCTCCTGGGTTCAAGTGATTCTCCTGCCTCAGCCTCCTGAGTAGCTGGGACTACAGGCACGTGCCACCATGCCAGGCTAATTTTTTTGTATTTTTAGTAGAGACGGGGTTTCACCGTGTTAGCCAGGATGGTATCTTGATCTCCGGACCTCGTGATCTGCCCGCCTCGGCCCTCCAAAGTGCTGGGATTATAGGTGTGAGCCACCGTGCCTGGCCTACTGCATTCTTTTTGACCAAATCCTGTTTCAATCAACTGGGTTGTGACTAGTGCTCAGAAAACAAGGCCTGCTGATCTCCTGCCTCAATGTGATTACATGAGTTCCTTTTGCACAGGAATCCCATGAAAATTTACTGCTGCAAAATCAAGCACAGTTCAAGAAATCATATCAGATTTGTTATCTCAGCTTCCCTTCATGGGTCTTACAGATGCCAAGAAAATGATGCCCATTCACAAAAGAATGGGCAAAGTCAAAGGAAATAGTCAAGAGACTTGTCCCAGCAGGGTGAAAATTTTCAAATATAAGAATTGGGATGGGCCGGGCGCAGTGGCTCACGCCTGTAATCCTAGCACTTTAGGACGCTGAAGCGGGTGGATCACTTGAGGTCAGGAGTTCAAGACCAGCCTGGCAAACCTGGTGAAACCCCATATCTACTAAAAATACAAAAATTAGCCAGACATGGTGGTGCATGCCTGTACTGCCAGCTACTAAGGAGGCTGAAGCGGGATAATCGCTTGAACCCAGGAGGTGGAGGTTGCAGTGAGCCAAGATAGCACCATTGCAGTCTAGCCTGGGTGACAGAGCAAGACTCCAACTCAAAAAAAAAAGAACTGGGATGAAAAAGCTGAATATTGATGAATCAAAAGAAAGATCTTATTGTAGCACTATGGGAGATTCAGTGGACTCACAGGTGCCCCTGCTGGTGTCCCAGCATTGAAGGGCCCTAAACAGATTCACCCTATTTACCTGAGTTTGCAGGAATTTGAAAAGACTGAAGGAAAAGATGAAAATGAGAAATCTGACCTCGAATCACTGGGGCTAGTGGTCAGGCATATTAATCAGGACAAATACTGATGCAGGGGTCAGGTTCCCTTGGCCTGATCCTCAACAGCAGACCTGGGGATTGTGCATATGTGTGAGGATAATGAACACAGGGTGGAGAAAAACTTCTGAGAGTCCTTCCCACAGGATCCCAATGCATTATGTTATCAAAACCTGTTAGTGAAGTCATAACTGGGTGACAGTTTGCTAGGAAGCATCTGGGGATATAAAGATTGATGAGATGAAGGGGAAAGTTTGGATGAAAATTGGAACATTAGAACGGACTTCCTGTGAACTGCTTGTGTCTCCTCTACCTAAGTGTATTACAAATGGAATCATGTCTGACTGGGAGCACTTCCCATTCCTAGTATTATAAAATCAAAGGTGTATGTAAGTTTGCCTTCTGCAATCATTAATTGGGCATACTAAATGGGAACCTATAGAATTGCCTGAGCCCACATAGCTTGTTAATTTGACACAGAGTCGGATGAATCCTAGTAGACAAAAAGAGAATACCACTTTAATTGCTGACATGTTAGAAGTTGGAGTGCTGATACTAACAAATTTTCTGTACAAATGTCCTGTGTGGCCCATGAAAAAGGGAAGTGGCTCATCAAGACTACAGTAGATTTTCTAGGCTTGAATAAAGTAGTCCTGGCCGGGTGTGGTGGCTCACGCCTGTAATCCCAGCACTTGGGGAGGCCAAGGTGGGCGGATCACCTGATGTCAGGAGTTCAAGACCAGCCTGGCCAACATGGTGAAACTCCGCCGCTACTAAAAATACAAAATTAGCCAGGCATGGTGGCATGTGCCTGTAATCCCAGCTACTTGGGAGGCTGAGGCAGTAAAATTGCTTGAACCTGGGAGGCAGAGATTACAGAGAGCCGAGATCACGCCATTGCACTCCAGCCTGGGCAACAAAGTGAGACTCCATCTCAAAACAAACAAAGAAACAAACAAACAAAACAAAAATAAGCTGGGCATGGTGGTGCATATCTGTAGCTACTCGGGAGGCTGAGGCAGGGGAATCGCTTGAACTCAAGAGGTGGAGGTTGCAGTGAGCCGAGATCGGGCCTGGGCAATCAGATTGAGACTCCATCTCAAAAAAATAAAAAATAAATAAATAAATAAAAATAAAGTAGTCCTGACTACAGCACCAGCAGTTCTTGATATGGTTTCAATCATGCAAAAAATACAATGTCTTGCAAATGTTTTTTCTTTATCACAATCTTGTAAAAGAGTCAAACATGGTTTGTCTTTATGTGGGAAGGATCTCAGCTTACTACATTGCATTGCCACACGGTTATTTGAATTCACCAGTTTACTGCTGTGTCAATACGCTACATTGCTAATGCCACAATCACATCAGGAAGTGAAAAACAAGCCAGGATTGACTTAATGCAGTAGTGAACAGTCATCAATAACACAGGCTGGTTGACCAATCTAGCAAAGATCCCAGAGTCCATATCAATGGTGAAATTCTCAGGAATAACCTGGGCAGGAGCTATCACATCCCACAGGCAGCTAAACTAGACTCTCTTGTTACCTACCACTGGAACTCAGTGAGAAGCACAGGGTTAGGTTGGTTGTTTGGATTTGGAAGACACATTCTGCATCTGGAAAGAGTGCGAGCTCTTATCTATTAAGGCTGAAGGAAGGCTGTATTTGAATGTGAGCCATCACAATAGCAGTCTATAACTGAATTTCAAGAAGTGATGTCTGGATATACATTGGGCCCTTATGATCCACTCTGATACGATTTTGGAAGTTCAGTCAGTTCAGTCAGCACTCTTTTTTTCTGAGACAGAATTTCGCTCTCATTGCCCAGGCTGGGGTGCAATGGTGCAGTCTTGGCTCACTGCAACTTCTGCCTCCTGGGTTCAAGCGATTCTCCTGCCTCAGCCCCCAAAGTAGCTGGGATTACAGACGCCCACCACCACGTGGGCCAGTCTAATTTTTGTATTTTTAGTGGAGATGGAGTTTCACCATGTTAGCCAGGCTGGTCTTAAACTCCTGACCACAGGTGATTCACCAGCCTGAATCCCAGAGTGCTGGGATTACAGGCATGAACCACCTCGCTCAGCCTCAGTCAGCACTCTTATCTGCAGGCTTCACATCTCCTTGGTTCACATTAACACTCCTAAAGTAGATGGTCAGCATCCTGTTTGGAAAGCTCCCCACTCTAACCAACTGGTGGTAAAACAAATTGAAGAGGTTGAGAACAAGTAAGCTCAGTAAGCTGGATTGCATGCTATTTTCCTTGCAGTGGTGGAAGAATTAAACAACAATTAGAGCCCTGTAGTCTAGGTGCATTCCAACTCATGGGCATTGGCCAATAGCTGGCCATGTGGTCAGGAAGAGGAACAATGGAAAACTGGATTGTTAGTGGGGTGTCCAGCTGGGCGCGGTGGCTCATGCCTGTAATCCCAGCACTTTGGAAGGCTGAGGTGGGTGGATCCCCTGATGTTGGGAGTTCAAGACCAACCTGACCAACATAGAGAAACCCTGTCTCTACTAAAAATACAAAATTAGCTGGGCATGGTGGTGCATGCCTGTAATCCCAGCTACTTGGGAGGCTGAGGCAGGAGAATCACTTGAACCTGGGAGGCAGAGGTTGTGGTGAGCTGAGATTGCGCCATTGCACTCCAGCCTGGGCAACAAGAGCAAAACTCTGTCTCGAAAAAAGAAAAAATGAGGTGTCATATGGAACATGACCTTACAGAAATCACTATGGGAATTTAAGGGATGCATTAAATAGGACATGTTAATGCCCATCAGAAGAACCTTTTTCCCAGACTGGAAAGTGATTGGAACCCCAAGTGGATATCATGGTACATCCAAGGTGGCCAGCTGGGCCCATGAAATGAGTGGACACTGGGGGCAGCAGCAATGCAGAGAGGGGTGATCATAGATACATATTCTTCTGCACCCGCAGAAGCATAAAATGCCAACAAGAACTGTCCTCACTGCCCTCCAACCCCGCTCACATCCCTACTCACTCCCCACCATGCCAGCTCACTCTCTCATTTGGTGTCCCTTTTGTGTAATATCTCTTTTCCCACTGTTGGACACTCATTAGCCTGGCTAATACGGTGAAACCCCATACCTACTAAAAATACAAAAATTAGCTGGGCGTGGTAACAGGCACCTGTAGTCCCATCTACTCTGGTGCTTAGGTAGGAGAATCACTTGAACCTGGGAGGCAGAGGTTGCAGTGAGCTGAGACTGCACCACTGCACTCCAGCCTGGGCGACAGAGCAAGACTCCGTTTCAAAAAAAAAAAAAAAAAATGCTTCTCTTGGCTGGGCATGGTAGCTCATGCCTGTACTCCTATCACTTTGGAGGACAAGACAGTAGGATCCCTTGAGGCTAGGAGTTCAAGGCCAGCCTGGGCAACATAGTGAGATCTTGTCTCTTAGAAAAAAATATATATATTTTTTGAAACGAAGTCAGCATATGCTGCCCAGGCTGGAGTGCAGTGGCGTGATCTCAGCTCACTGCAACCTCCGCCTCCCGGGTTGAAGCAATTCTCCTGCCTCAGCCTCGCTAGTAGCTGGAACTACAGGTGCCCACCACCAAGCCCGGCTAATTTTTTTTTTTTTTTTTAGTAGAGACACGGTTTCACCATATTGGCCAGGCTGGTCTTGAACTCCTGACCTTGTGATCCTCCCTCCTCGGTCTCCCTGTTGGGATTACAGGTGTGAGCCACTGCGCCAGGCCAGAAAAATTTTAAAAGTAGTCAAGTGTGCCATGTGCCTGTAATCCCAGCTACTCCAGAAGATGATGGGGGTAGGACCACTTGAGCCCCGGAGGTCAAGGCTGCAGTGAGCCATGATGGCACCACTGCACTCCAGAGAGAAAATGTGTCTTAAAAAAACAAAACAGGCCAGGCACAGTGGCTCATGCCTGTAAACTCAGCACTTTGGGAGGACAAGGTGGGCGGATCACAAGGTCAGGAGTTCAAGACCAGCCTGGCCAACATGGTTAAACCCCGTCTCTACTAAAGATACAAAAATTAGCTGGCATGGTAGTGGGTGCCTGTAATCCCAGCTACTTGGGAGGCTGAGGCAAGAGAATTACTTCAATCCACGAGGTGGAAGTTGCAGTGAGCTGAGGTTGTGCTACTGCACCGCACCAGGGGACAGAGCAGGACTCCATCTTGGGGAAAAACAAAACAAAAAACATTCTTCACTCTTCAGCTATAGTTATTATCGAGTACCTTAAAATTCTAGCAAGATACTAGGAATAGCTACCCTTGAAGTGAGACTTCAACCTCTTTGTTTCTTGTTCCCAATATGTTTATTTGACATGGTGGAGAATTACAGATGGTTAGTTTTTGTTTGCTTTTTAAAACATGGTTTCACTCTGTTGCCCAGGCAGTGAGGCGATCATGGCTCACTGCAGCCTTGACCTCCCCAGCTCAAGTGTTCTCCTATCCACCTCCCATGTAGCTGGGACTACAGGTGCACACCACCACATCTGGCTAATTTTTTTATTTTTATTTTTTGTAGAGATGAAATCTTACCATGTTGCCCAGACTGGTCTCAAACTCCTGAGCTTAAGCACTCTTCTTGCCTCACCTCCCAAGGTGCTGGGATTACAGGCGTGAGACATCACACACAGCCTGATAATTACTGACAAATTGAGGTAATATGGGAAATAAGGAAAAACAATCCATATCTAAACATTTCATTTTAAATTCAATGCTCTTTGGTGACTTTTTCCACATATACCAGTTTTTTTGTTTTTTTGAGACAGACTCTCGCTCTGTTGCCTGGGCTGGAGTGCAGTGGTGTAATCTCGGCTCACTGCAACCTCCGCCTCCCGGGTTCAAGCCATTCTCCTGCCTCAACCTCCTGAGTAGCTCGGATTACAGGCAGGCGCCATCATGCCCAGCAAATTTTGTTATTTTTAGTAGAGACGCCTCGGCTTCCCAACTTGCTGGGATTACAGGCATAAGCCACCACATTTGGCCTCACATATGTCTGTTTTTAAAAGCTCTTCACTCTAGGTTTTATTTATTTATTTAGTTAGTTTTTGGAGACAGGGTCTCACTCTGTCACCCAGGCTGGAGTGTAGCAGCACAATCTCAGCTCACTGCAACCTCCGATTCCTGGGTTCAAGTGATTCTCAGGCCTCAACCTCCCAAGTAACTGGGATTACAGGCGCATGCCACCACGCTCAGCTAATTTCTATTTTTTTTTTTTTTTTTGTAGAGACCAAGTTTCGCTATGTTAGCCAGGCTGGTCTCGACCTCCTGACCTCAAGTGACCCACCCACCTCGGCCTCCCAAAATGCTGGGGTTACAGGCATAAGCCACTGCACCCTGGTATTATTTAAATTGTATACCTCAAACAGTTAGAAAATTTACATTTGGAACTGATATGTACCTTGGCCTGCAGTGTAGCTTTCTGCTGTTGTTTATCAGGGACTAGGTTTCTCAAGTGTTGCTCAGAGAGAATTGGCAACAATGGCTTAGAGAGCCTGTGGGGTTGGTGCCAGATGGGCTGGGGGTCAGCATTGTCTGAATTAGATATTGGAGTTGATGACCCTTCACCCCCAGGCACCTTCTACTCAAATTATCATAGTTAGTGGGATATTGACTGTTAGGTGACAGGGGTACCTTAATGGAGCCGGTTCCGGGTTCTTCTCCCCTCCTTGACCGGGCACTGTCTGAACCCGCCAAAGGAGGGCCAATCAGAAAGAAGCATCTCCCGCCTTCCCTCGGGCCCACCCCACGTAGGCCCAAGGGATATAAAACCCAGCACACCAGCAACTCTCTCTCTTCTCTTCCTTCTCTTCTCTCTTCTCTTCCTTCTCTGCTCGATACCTCCAATAAAGATCTCTTGACCGCGACCGGTGTAGTCTGATCCTTGCACGGCCTCTTTCATTGACAACTACTATGGAATCTCTTTGTACACCGCATAGGGCCTGGAAAGAGTCAGCGTTTAATGAATATTTACTGGCTGGCGGGGATTCCTGCAAAAGCATAACTCTGCTACAAGGTTCTCAGGTGGATGCCGATGATGCCTTTAAAGTTCTTGTACAGTTCACAAACTCTATTCACATGTGCTACAGATAATTTTAAGAATTCAAGGCTGGGTGTGGTGGCTCACACCTGGAATTCTAGCATTTTGGGAGACCCAAGCAGGAAGATCATTTGAGTTCAGGAGTTCAAGACTAGCCTGGGCAACATAGGGAGACACCATTTCAACAACAACAACAAATTAGCCAGGTGTGGTGACAGCGCCTGTAGTCCCAGCTACTCAGGAAGCTAAGGTGGGAGGATCACTTGAACCTGAGAGGTCCAGTTTGCAGTGAGCCACGATTGTTTCACTGCACTCCAGCCTGGGCAACAGAGGGAGACCTTATCTCAAAAACGAAATAAACTGTTGTATCTGTGTCTTCCTATAAAATTCTATCATTTGAACTTAGGACTCTTTTCATCAAATCCTTTATTTACACCACCCAAAAAGAATTTATTTGATGGACTGAAACCACTGTGAGTCCCCTGTGGTTCTAGAATACAGCACCTTTTTTTTTTTTTTTTTCTGAGACTGCAACCTCTGCCTCCCAGGTTCAAGTGATTCTCCTGCCTCAGCCTTCCGAGTAGCTCGCACTACAGGCGCCCACCGCCACACCCAGGTAATTTTTGTATTTTTTTCTTTTTCTTTTTTGAGACAGAGTCTTGCTCAGTCTCCCAGGCAGGAGTGCAGTGGCGCGATCTCGGCTCACTGCAAGCTCCGCCTCCCAGGTTCACGCCATTCTCCTGCGTCAGCCTCTCAAGTCGCTGGGATTACAGACGCCCACCACCATGCCCGGCCTTTTTTTTTTTTTTTTTTTTTTTTTTTTTTGACAGAATCTAGCCTTCTCGCCTAGGCTGGAATGCAGTGGCGCAATCTTGGCTCACTACAAGCTCGGCCTCCTGGGTTCATGCCATTCTCCTGCCTCAGCCTCTGGAGTACCTGGGACTACAGGCACCCGCCACCACCACGCCTGGCTAATTTTTTTGTAGTTTTGAGAGGTGACATCGTGCTAGCACCCCTCGCTCGCTCGCTCTCGGCGCCTCCTCGGCCTCGGTGCCCACTCTGGCCGCGCTTGAGGAGCCCTTCAGCCCGCCGCTGCGCTGAGGGAGCTCCTCTCTGTGCTGGCCAAGGCCAGAGCCGGCTACCTCTGCTTGAGAGGTGTGGAGGGAGAGGCGCCGGCTGGAACTGGGGCTGCGCGCGGTGCTCGCGGGCCAGAGCGAGTTCCGGGTGGGTGCGGACTCGGCCGGCCCCGCACTCAGAGCGGCGCGCCAGGCAGTGAGGGGCTTAGCACCTGGGCCAGCAGCTGCGGAGGGTGCGCTGGGTCCCCCAGCACTGCCGGCCCGCGCCCCACTTGAATTCTCGCGGGGCCTCAGCCACCTCCGCACAGTGCAGGGCTTGGGACCTGCAGTCAGCCATGCCGGAGCCCCGCACCCCCGCCCTGGGCTGCTGCGTGGCCGCCCCATGCTCGGCGGCGCCTGGTCCTGTCGGCTGCCAAGGGCTGAGGAGTGCCGGCGCAAGGTGCTGCGGGACTGGCAGGCAGCTCCGCCAGCGGCCCTAGCCGGGATCCACTAGGCGAAGCCAGCTGAGTTCCTGAGTGGAGTGGGGACTCGGAGAACTTTTATGTCTAGCTGGAGGATTGTAAATGCACCAATCAGCACTCTGTGTCTAGCTAAAGGTTTGTAAACGCAGCAATCAGTGCTCTGCGTCTAGCTAATCTAGTGGGGACTTGGAGAACTTTTATGTCTAGTGGAAGGATTGTATGTGCACCAATCAGCACTCTGTGTCTATCTCAAGGTTTGTAAACGCACCAATCAGTGCTCTGTGTCTAGCTAATCTAGTGGGGACTTGGAGAACTTTTATGTCTAGCTAAAAGATTGTAAATGCACCCATCAGCACTCTGTGCCTAGCTCAAGGTTTGTAAGCGCACCAATCAGCACCCTGTCAAAATGGACCAATCGGTTCTCTGTAAAATGGGCCAATCGGCTCTCCGTAAAATGGACCAATCGGCTCTCCGTAAAATGGACCAATCAGCAGGATGTGGGTGGGGCCAGATAAGGGAATAAAAGCAGGCTGCCTGAGCCAGCAGTGGCAACCTGCTGGGATCCCTTTCTACGCTATGGTGTGTTTGTTCTTTCCCTCTTTGCAATGTGTCTTGCTGCTTTGAGTCCCACTCTTTGGGTTCACACTGCTTTTGTGAGCTGTAACACTCACCACAAAAGTCTGCAGCTTGACTCCTGAGGCCAGTGAGACCATGAACCCATTAGGAAGAATGAACAACTCTGGACAGGAGGAAAGAACAACTCCAGACGTGCTGCCTTAAGAGCTGTAACACCGCGAAGGCGTGCAGCTTCACTCCTGAAGCCAGTGAGACCACGAACCCCACCAGAAGGAAGAAACTCCGAACACATCCGAACATCAGAAGGAACAAACTCCGGACACACCGTCTTTAAGAACTGTAACACTCATCACGAGGGTCCGCAGCTTCGTTCTTGAAGTCAGTGAGACCAAGAACCCACCAATTTTGGACACAGTTTTAGTAGAGATGGGGTTTCACCGTGTTAGCCAGGATGGTCTTGATCTCCTGACCTCATGATCTGCCCGTCTTGGCCTCCCTTAGTGCTGGGATTACAGGTATGAGCTGCTGTACCTGGCCAATTTTTGTTTTTTTAGTAGAGATGGGGTTTCACCATGTTGGCCAGGATGGTCCCTATCTCTTGACCCTAGTGATCTGCCTGCCTCGCCTCCCAAAGTGCTGGGAGTACAGGCGTGTACCACCATGCCTGGATAACTTTTTTATTTTTAGTAGAGGTGGAGTTTCACCATGTTGGCCAGGCTGGCCTGAAACTCCTGGCCTTAGGTAATAATCCACCCACCTTGGCCTCCCAATGTGCTGGGATTAGAGGTGAGGCACTGTGCCCAGCCTCCAGGCTTTTAATGACAGATACAACTGGCATAAATGGGTGTTTAGAATGAACGTGGCTGAGTCTTAGGCAGCATGCTGTTGAATTTTTCAGAACACAGATATACAGATTATCCAAGATTCTTGCCAGCCACTGGTGTTTTATAGGAGAGTGGAGAACGTTAATTTGGCCACTTAGGTAGTGGAGTTAGGAGAGTGTCTGCCCTGTCCACTGTGTGGAAGTTGAATTCGTTATCCACTCCCCTGTGGCTGGACATTCCAGTGGTTTCCAGTTCAGTCTTCTCAAATGTGCACTATCACGATCCTTAGGATGAATTTCTGGAGGTGTAATTGTGCTATGTATGTACATAGATGTACATGCCCCCACATGTGCTTTGTCTTTGAGACAAACTGCCAGATAACTAAAAAGTGTGTGCCAGATTTTATCAGATTGTAGGACAGTGCCCATTTTCATGTTCTCTTTTCAAAATTGAAAAAGGTGACAGGTTAAATGTGGTGGTTCACGTCTATAATCCCTGCAGTTTGGGAGGCTGAGGCAGGAGGATTGCCTGAGGCCAGGAGTTTGAAGCTAGCTGGGCAGCATAGGGAGACCCACATCTCTGCAAAAATTGAAAAAAATATATTAGCTAGGCATTCTGGCACACACCTGTATGTAGTCCCAGCTACTCTGGAGGCTGAGGTGAGAGGATTGCTTTACCTCAGGAGTTTGAAGCTGCAGTGAGCCATGACCACACCACTGTATTACACCCTAGGTGACAGAGCAAGACCTTGTCTAAAAAAATTTTTTTAAATAAAAAACAAATAATTTTGTGACAATAAATCTACAAAACGTGCTCACTTTGATAGGTGAAATTTTAAATTGCATCATTAGTTTGTATTTTTGATATACAAATGCATATTTTTCTTTTGAAACATTTTCCTTCTTTGTGATCTGATGAACATAACCTGTGTTCACTTTTCATTTCAGGTGTTTACCTGTTTCCTGTTGGTTTGCATTCGCTCTTTATTTATTTATTTTTATTTATTTATTTTTTATAGGGTCTCTATTGCCCAGGCTGGAGTGCAGTGGTGCAGTCTTGGCTCACTGCAACCTCTGTCTCCCGGGTGCAAGTGATTCTCCTGCCTCAGCCTCCCAAGTTGCTGGAATTACAGGTGTGTGCCTCAACACTTGGCTAATTTTTGTATTTTCAGTAGAGACAGGGTTTCACCATGTTGGCCATGCTGGTCTGAAACTCCTGACGTCAGGTAATCCACCCGCCTTGGCCTTCCAAAGTGTTAGGATTAGAGCATGAGCCACAGCGCCTGGTCCCACTCTTTATTAATTATGGATAATAAACCTTAGTCCATCACTGACAGCAAAATGTTCACATTATGTTTGCTTTTTTTCATTGAGCAACATTGGAACTGTCATTCATTTTAATATAAGCGTAAAGAGGAAACAGCTTGGATTTTAACATTTAATACAGATAATTTTGGGGTAGTTCAAATGTTTCTTTATTTGGTTAATTTGTACATATTTGTTCATGTTTATTCAATGTGATCATCAAGATTCTTTGAGGCCCCCGTTTAAAACAGTAGTTTGTATATTCTTGGAACTTCTCAGGTAAAGGATTATAGCATAGCATAAGTTGTAGCACATCAGATCTTTGCAGCTATTGCATAATAGGTTATGTCCTCTGATTAAAAGTAACAATGACTTGGAGTGTTTTATATGGCTCTCTTTTTTTGGACAGGTGTTTCTTTGCCTTTCAGAAATATAAGGGTTTGAATTAAAATATTTTATGCCACCTGTGTTGCTGGAACCTAAATCATATTTGTAGGGAAGAAGGATGAAGAGGGAGATATTTATGGTGAGTGTTCAACCTCTGAATTTGTCTTCATGGCTGACTTTGGGGATCAGTCATAAAATCATACCTGTCTTCAGTCTGGTGTAACTTTTAAAGTGATTGAGATATTTATTAACCCAGTTATTTATTCTTGGATGTTATTATCATTTTAGAGCTTTCTTTGAAAATCTGTCTTTTGTTAATTGAGACATCTTGTTTGAAACAATGTGCAGCATAACAGAGAAATCATAGGCCATCATTTGAGTGACATTTATTATATGTGGTCCATGATCCTTGAAAGTCTACTTTGTCTATGTTTTTTGAGCACTCCTTACCTTGGGCCCCTATTTTTGCTAACTTGGGGTTTAGTCTGAAAGGCTAAAGGTGAGGAGATTGTGTGTTCCTTTATTGGGGCCTAAGTTTGCCACATGGCGCATTTCATAGATTGTCATAGGCTCCCACTGCAGAATAAATGGTGATGGCCCACTGTAGCAGGGCTACCCATCCTCGGTCCCGTGGTCAGACACCACCCATCTGGGAAGGATTGTTGCCTCACATTGACTCCAGACTATGGGCTTCAGGAAGCCCCTGGAGGACAGATGTGTAGGAAGGATGGGGGGGTCACTCTGTCAAAGTGCATATCCTTGAGTGACTTAGTTTTTGTTCAAATGGAAATTTAAATTCTTTCTGAACGGAAAAAAGTTACACAGAAGATATGTTATTATAGTATGTTGCTATCATTAAATTTATCTAATGAAATAAATAGACTAGATAAACAGAGACTGTCTCTCCCTCTGATGGGGACGTGTTGATGGTGTTCTCAGGAGAGGACTGTGTGGAAAACTTGCCTCTGAGGCCCCCAGGCCTAAGGTCCTCCATCCTCCCATGGAGGCTGTTTGCTGTTGCGCTGGAGGAATGATTTTCCTCTTAGGACAATCATGGCTTGTAGCAGAGCAGGAGACTGCACTGGTCAGGGGATTCCAGGTGGATCTACATGGCTGGGTTTAAGTCACAGCTCTGCCAATTGTCAAGGCTGTGATACTAGGCAAATACTTCTCCTGAGCCTCAGTTTATTCTGTAAAATGAGGGTGACAGGCCGGATGTGGTGGCTCATTCCTGTAATCCCAGCACTTTGGGAGGCCAAGGTGGGCAGATCACTTGAACCCAGGAGATTGAGACCAGCCTGGGGAACATGGCGAAACTCTGTCTCTACAAAAATTACAAAATTACCAGGCATGGTGGCACATACCTATAGTCCCAGTTACTTGGTGGGAGGATCGCTTGAGCCTAGGAGGTGGAGGTTGTAGTGAGTTGAGGTCATGCTGATGCACTCCAGCCTAGGTGACAGAGCCAGACCCTGGCTTAAATTAAAAAAAAAAAAAAAAAAAAAAAAAGAAAGAAAATAAAAGAGTGCCAGGCATACCCTTCTTACAGGGAAGTGAGAGGTAAAGGAGAAAATGCAGCAGTCTCTGGCTGAACTTGGACAGATTCAAAAGAGGGAAATACAAGGTTTTGAAGAAATTAGGAGCTCAGAACAGGGCTGATCAGAACTCTAGGAGAGGCCAGGCACAGTGGCTCACGCCTGTAATGCCAGCACTTTGGGAGGCTGAGGCAGGTGAATCACCTGAGGTCGGGAGTTCTAGACCAGACAGGACAATATGGCGAAACCTCATCTCTACTAAAAATACGAAAAATTAGCCAGTCGTGGTGGTACATGCCTATAATCGCAGCTACTCAGGAGGCTGAGGCAGGAGAATCACTTGAACCCGGGAGGCAGAGGCTGCAGTGAGCCAAGATCCTGCCATTGCACTACAGCCTGGGCAACAAGAGGGAAACTGTCTCAAAACAAAAACAAACAAACAAAAAACTCTGGGAGAGAACTCCATTCAAGAGTATGGTCCAAGGCATTGGGTGCCTGTTGTGAGGGCTCAGAGCTCAGGAGTAAAGCAGCCCAGGCTATCAGCTGGGGTGAAGGGATAACCTGTGGCCCACTTTTGCTTGGTCTTTGTGCAGAAGAGTCTGCATCTCAGGTCCATCCCTGTCACCTCCAGCTTGCCCTGAGTACAACTTAGAACCATTGTGTGGATGGTGGGCAGCAGGAATTGTCCTGGACAGGCCCCTCCCTGGTTTGGTCAGTCCTGCTTGAATGCGGTCTTTGCGAGGAATCTTTTCAGAGGCTTTCATGTCTAGAAGGTTGGCCAACAGGTGGAGATGAATGCAGCAGTTACTTTGGTTAAGAAAAGTGGCGAAAACTATAGTGCAGCCCATTGCATTCTGGGTTAGCCTCTCATAAAGAATGCAAAACCCTGTCCTATTGGAAGCGACTTGCTGGCAAAAGAATTCCTCCCTGTGCCCAAGTTTCCTCTGGTTACTGCTTTGCTATGTCGTCTTTTTGTCCCTCCACTGCCTGGCAGCTTGGAAGAAGCCAGTATGTTCCTACAGCTCTATCCCAGAGCAAATCTTCTCTGAAAACGCCAGGAAGTTGGACATGAGCAAGAATTTTAAAATCATTTTGGAACTGTGAAAATTGAGATATGAATTGGCCTGTTCTTGTCTTACCTAACTAAAACAGAGAGGCCAAAAGTAAAATGCACTAGGGTACATAACATTGTTCCAAGAATGTAATTCTCTGTGAGGCTGGCTGCTGAAACTGTGGGCTGTCACCTGAAACCAGTTTTATCTAATGGCTGCCGAAACCTGCTATGATTCTAAGAATAGTTTCACCCATTGCTGGCACTGAACAGTCAAAACCTGCCAGCTCCCCACATTCTTACTAGTGCCAATGAATTTTTTCAAAGAGCAATACAACTTTTTTTTTTTTTTTTTTTTTTTTTTTTTTTTTTTTTTGAGACAGGGTCTCACTCTGTCACTCAGGCTGGAGTACAGTACGTGGTCACAGCTCACTGCAGTCTCGACCTTCCAGGCCCGACCAATCCTCCTGCCTGAGCCTCCCAAGCACACCACCATACCTGGCTATTTTTATTTTTATTTTTCATTTTTTTGTGAAGACAGAGTCGCCCTGTGTTGACCAAGCTAGTCACAAACTGCTTGACTCAAGGGATCTTTCCACCTCGGCCTCCCAAAGTGCTAGGATTACAGGCAAGAGCCATGTTGCCTGGCCCAACATTAAAAAAAAATAAAACCTCTAACCTTTTCTTTGTTCTTCAGACATAGACCATCCAGTCTGTGCATATGCTTTGAATTGTAATTCTTTCCAAGCAAAACATTTTTCGAGGTGCGGTTGCTCATATCTGTAATCCCAGCACTTTGGGAGGCCAAGGTGGGAGGATGGCTTGAAATCAGGAGTTCCAGACTAGCCTGGATAACGTAGCGAGACCTCATCTCTACAAAAACTAAAAAATTAATTGTATGTGATAGCACACAGCTGTAGTCCCAGCTACTCAGGAGGCTGAGGTGGGAGGATTGTTTGAGCCCAGGAGTTTGAGGCTACAGTGAGGTGTGATCACAGCACTGCACTCTAGCCTGGGCAACAGAGCCAGACCCTGTTTCAAAAATAAAAAATAAAGAAACAACAACAAAAAAAATTTTAATCTCAGAGATTTTTCTCTATATTTTATTTGACTTCAACAGAACTATGTCATGTTGTCTTTTTTTTCCAGGCAGTTTTGCATTTGTGCCTTTTGTAGAAGAAAGCATCATTCATGGTTTTTCTGGCAGGATGGAAGACGTTAAAGTAAACAATTGAGAGAAAATCAATCTGATGATGGGTTAGAGCAGAGACTGTGGGCTCCCTCAGTGACTCTGCAGGTAGAGTGGAACTCCCAGCAGAAAGAGATGTTGCATCCTACACAAGAGGCCCACAGCCTCCCCTTGCCACCTGAACATGAGGCAGGCGGTGCCAGCAGCATGACCCTCTGGAGTAGGGTGGTGGATCAGTGTCAATGATTCAGCATTTGGTTGACATTCAGGCACAGCTTGGTGGGAGGAATTGGATGAAAATGCTACTCTAGAGTTGAGTATGTGGAAGAGATAGGCTCCTGATGCTGTGCTACAAGGCTGAGGGAACCAGGAGGAACCATAGAATCACAGCCTTCCATAGGGGTGAGGCTGAGAGGGTCTAATCCATCTAAGGTGAAACAAGCTGAAGAAGGTAGCGTAGGCTGGCTGTTTGAATCGTTATCATGCTCATTTTAGAGGAGAGTAGAAAACAGCCATGACTATTTGGGATGTGCATGACTTTTCACTTCATACCGGCGATGGGCCCACTCTGCTGTCCTTGATCTGGGGTCTCCCCTGCTCTACTTCACCAGAATTTCAGAAACCCAGGCTGGGTCTCCTCCTGGCCATTCTAGCACCATTCAAAAGTAATCCCCCCACCTTCCTGATCCTCCACACCTGTTACTCCCCTTTTCCCTCTAGACAAAAAGTCTCATTTTTTTAACTATATCTCCCACTTCTTCAATTTCAGTTCTCTCCACTAACAAAGTTGCATTGTTTGTAAATGTATCTCCCAGCTCTTCAACTTCCCCTCAGTTACTGGCCGGTGCTCCTTGTTCCTTTCCTTTGTCATTCCTCTTGTGGGGGAAGATCAGCATTCTGTTTGCATTTGGACATTTTCTCCCCACCTTCTGAGCTTTCCATCTCAGCCCACTGTGTCAGTGGGGGCATTGACTGTTGCCACCATCTTGGTTGCTTTTCTGTGTGACCCTCAGGTCCATGGCTTCTCCCTCATCTGTCCCTCACCGTTACCCCGACTCCCAACTCATTTTGTTATGGTTGCGACTCTGTCTCCTGTTTCAGAAAATGAATTTACCTTGCTGCTTTATCCAATTGTGAAAATACAGGGGTGATTTAAAAATTCACGTAGTGCAGAAAGATGTCAAAAAGAAGTAAACGGTTGTCTGAAATCATAGGCAAGGTGGCTGAACTCAACATTTTGGTGATTGAGAGGATAACATTCCAGGTGTGTGATGAAATTCTCACATAGATTACACAATTTTACGTATAACTTAATTATCTTTTCTGCTATTTTACTCAACAATTTGTCCTGGGTTTTTACGTCAGTAAATATAAACACGTAATTTTAAAAGCTTTTGTGTCAGGAGTTTGAGACCAGCCTGGCCAACATGGTGAAACCCCTTCTCTACTAAAAATACAAAAATTAGCTGGGTGCAGTGGTGGGTGCCTGTAATCCCAGCTACTTGGGAGGCTGAGGCAGGAGAATCAGTTGAACCCGGGAGACGGAGGTTGCAGTGAGCTGAAATTGTGCCACTGCACCTCAGCCTGGGCGAAAGAGTGAGACTCCATCCCTAATTTAAAACAACAACAACAACAGAAAGGCTGAGCGTGAAGGCTCACACCTTTAATTCCAGCACTTTGGGAGGCCGAGATAGGTGGATCATCTGAGGTCAGGAGCTCAAGACCAGCCTGGCCAAAATGGTGAAACCCTGCCTCTACTAAAAATACAAAAAATTAGCCGGGCATGGTGTTACATGCCTGTAATTCCAGCTACTTGGGAGGCTGAG
This sequence comes from Nomascus leucogenys, assembly GCF_006542625.1. Lineage (NCBI taxonomy): Eukaryota > Metazoa > Chordata > Mammalia > Primates > Hylobatidae > Nomascus > Nomascus leucogenys. Next base: position 87,399,271 of record NC_044402.1, read on the forward strand.
GCAGGAGAATCACTTGAACCCGGGAGGCAGAGGTTGCAGTGAGCTGAGATGGCACCACTGTACTCCAGCCTGGGTGACAGAACAAGACTCTGTCTGGGTGGGTGAGGTGGGGGTGTGGAGAAGCTTTTGTGGTACAGTTCAGAGGAACACAAAAGAAGAGAGACTGTGCTAATGCCCTTCATCCCTGTTGCTGTCTTAGATAGCTGTCTGTGCCTGGCCAGGGCAATCATTTCACTAAATAGTCATTAAATATTCTAGTTTGTATCTTTCAAAGAGAACTTTATTTATTTATTTTTGAGACAGAGTCTTGCTCTGTCGCCCAGGCTGGAGTGCAATGGCAAGATATCAGCTTACTGCAAACTCTGCCTCCCCAGCTCAAGCAATTCTCCTGCCTCAGCCTCCTAAGTAGCTGGGATTACAGGCACCCACCACCACGCCCAACTATTTTTTTGTATTTTTAGTAGAGACAGGGTTTTGCCATGTTGGTCAGGCTGGTCTCGATCTCCTGACCTCAGGTGACCCACCCACCTCGGCCTCCCAAAGTGCTGGGATTACAGGCATGAGCCACCACACCCGGCCTCAAAGAGAACTTTTAAAAAATACCCCAAATAGTTAACAATAATTCATTATTATTGTCACATAGGCAGTGTTCGGAGTCCCCCCACTGTCTCAAAGTTGGAAAAGTTTGTTTGTATCAGGGTCTAGATTATTTTTTCATGGCTGTGTGGGTATGCTATTTGGATGTACCCTCACTTAATCCATCCTATTGATGGACTGTGAACTGAATGTCATTTACATGATGAAACCCTATCCTCCGAGGTGGGGCCTTTGGGAGGTGATTAGGGATGGATAAGGCCCTGAGGGCGGAGCCGCCACAATGAGATAAATTCTATTAACAGAGGCCCCAATATGAGCTTGTTCTCTTTCCACCTTGTGAGGATGTAGCAAGGAGCCAGCCTCAGCAACCAGAAAGTGTGCCCTGATCATTGACTTCTATCCTCCAGGACCGTGAAAAAAATCTGTTGTTTGCAAGGCACCATGGCTTTGGAGCTTTGGTACAGCAGCCTGAAGAGACATCTAGGTTGTTTGCAATGGTTTGTCTTTATTTAACCGTATCTGTGATGAATATACTAGAATTGGTTTTGGCTCTTATTTCCTCAGGCTGAACCTCCAGCTGGAGTTGCCCTAAAATTGTTGGCAGAGGAATTCCCACATGGGAGTGCCCCAGTCCCTATGGAAATGGGACTTGTTGAGACTCCAAAGAAGGAAGCACCAAGCTCCAGGGTGATTGGTTCAAAGTGTTCATTAGGGGAACTTACCAGGTGCTGTAGCATATGCCCGGATAGACACCCAGAGAAAAGGATGTTCTGCTTAGGTATGTCCCTGTCAAGGGTGTCACAGTATGGAGTTTATAGGAAAGGTTCAGGAATTTGGCTCAGGGCCGGTGCCAGTTTCTTTCCACATTTTGGGTAACAATCCAAACATCTTTGTTAGTGCCTGGGAATATTCACGGCCCCAGCTTGGGTTCAACCTTGTGAGAGAAATGCAGCTGCCCAGCTCACAGAGCAGTCAAAACACCTGGTGTTTCTTGGTCAGGACAGGAGATAAAGGGGGAGAACTGGGGGACCTCACAGCTCCTCTTGCCAGGTTCTCAGAGGTGGAGTTACAGGGTCACGGAGGAAGAACCGGGAGGGTTGGGCACCAGCCTACCACCAGAGCCAGGTTTGTCTCTGCTCACATCTCTGCCAGTCTAGCGGTGGAGGTTTTTCTTTTCATTTCTCTCAGTATAAATGGGATGGAATGCAGTGGCTTATGTTTTCACAGCTTAGCGTCTTTCGTGTATTTTCCCAGGAGGAGTTTGTGCTTTAATTGACTTAGCGTCTTTCATGTATTTTCCCAGGAGGAGTTTGTGCTTTAATTGACTTAACAGTTCTTATCCAAAGCATGGTCTGACTATTCATTTGGGTAAAGTTTTTTTTTAGTTTTAAAAATAATGATACTCAGGACTAAGTTTTAACATTTTGTAAATTTTGACCTTGCATATAAGTTTATAGGTTATTATATATATTTTTAAGTGCTATTATCAGTGAGTTTTTCCCCCATTGTATTTTTGCATTTGGTTATTATTGCTTTTATGGGTATTTGTCTATTTTTCTCGAGGATTCTTTTTTTTTCTTTTTTTCTTTTTTTTGAGACAGAGTTTTGCTGTTGTTGCCCAGGCTGGAGTGCAATGGCGTGATCTAAGCTCTCTGCAGCCTCCGCCTCCCAGGTTCAAGCAGTTCTCCTGCCTCAGCCTCCCGTGTAGCTGGGTTTACCGGCATGTGCCACCATGCCTGGTTAATTTTGTATTTTTACTAGAGATGGGTTTTCTTCATGTTGATCAGGCTGGTCTCAAACTCCTGACCTCAGGTGTTCTGCCCACCTCAGCCTCCCAAATTGCTGGGATTACAGGCGTGAGCCACCGCGCCCCGCCCTCAAGGGTTCTTATGACTGAAAAAACCTGAATGTGAATGATCACATACTATAGAATGCACAGCTATTAAGTATAGAGCTGAGTGATTTTTAAAAACCATGCACAATTGTGTCACTACCACCCAGGTGACGCTACAAGCCATACAAGATCCTCCCGGGCAGTGCCCTCCCTCTTGGGGGGTTCGCTTCTCATGCTCAATGTCAAGCCTATGAGAAGTCAACTATGCTTCCAACAGCAATACCTTGTTCCCTGAATGTACCTCCTTTATCCATTCTTCTGCTGTTAAAGGAGTTTGATTATATCCCATTTTTGGCAATGACAACAAACTAGTTTTGAACATCTTGCCACAGGCTTTGGTGTACATCTGTGTGTGCTCCTGTTGAGTATTTAAACAGGGTGGCACAGCGGGGTGGTAGGGCAAGTGGTGAGCCCATGGGGTCTCCCTCGCATGCCCAACACTTTTTCAGAGTATGCAGCACGTGGGAGCCTTTTCCTACTCCTTGCTTACCAGCATGTGGTGTCACTGCACAACAGCTTTTAGCCGTTTTGTTTGGTGTGCGTTGGTTAGCACTGGGGTTTCGATTTGCATTTCGTGGTAATTAAGCATGTTGAGCACTTTTTCTTGTGCTTACTTGCTTTCAAATGACCTTTATTGTCAGATGCCTGTCACAGTCTCTTGTTCACTTCAAAGAATGGGTTGTTTGGCTGGGCACGGTGACTCACGCCTGTAATCCCAGCACTTTGGGAAACTGAGATGGGATGATAGCTTGAGGCCAGGAGTTCACAACCAGCCTGGGCAACACAGCAAAGACCCCATATTGTCCATAGCCTGGGCAACAGATGCTATCTCTTAAAAAAGCAGGGGGCTATTTTTCTTTGTATGGTGATTTGTAGGGCTTCTTTGTCTATTTTCAATATAATCCTGGGTCATGTCTATGTATTTCAAGTATGTCCTCCCTGTCTCTGGCTTGCTTTTAATAAAATATTTTTTGAGACAGTCTTGCTCTGTTGCCATGCTAGAGTGGAGTGGCACAATCTCAGCTCACTGCAACTTCCACCTCCCAGGTTCAAGCGATTCTACTGCCCCAGCCTCCCGAGTAGCTGGGACTACAGGCACGTGCCACCACGCCAGCTAATTTTTTTTTTTTTTTTAGTAGAGACAGGGTTTCACCATGTTGGCCAGGATGGTCTCGATCTCTTGACCTCATGATCCACCTGTCTCGGCCTCCCAAAGTGCTGGGATTACAGGCATGAGCCACCGCGCCTGGACTGCTTTTAAAAATTTTTTAAGGGTTTATTTTGATGAAGAGGTTATTGATTGATTGTTCTGCCTATTTCTATTGAAATATTGCTTCTGTGCTAGTCTCTTTTTCCTTCTTCCATTCGAATTACACATTTGTTAGGGCTTTTTACAGCATTCTGTGTGCCTTAGTTTTTTGTTTTTGTTTTTGTTTATTTTTTTGAGACAGAGTCTTGCTCCGTCGCCCAGGCTGGAGTGCAGTGTCATGATCGTGGCTCGCTGCAATCTCTGCCTCCTGGGTTCAAGCAATTCTCCTGCTTCACTTCCCGAGTAGCTGGGATTACAGGCACCCACCACCATGCCTGGCTAATTTTAGTACTTTTTAGTAGAGACAGGGTTTCACCATGTTGGCCAGGCTGGTCTTGAACTCCTGACCTCAGGTGATCCGCCCACCTCAGCCTCCCAAAGTGCTGGAATTACAGGCATGAGCCACTGCGCCTGGCCTAAAAAATTATTTTTAGAGAGACTGCATTTCATTCTCTAGGCTAATCTTGAACTCCTGAAACCTGGATATTTTCTCTAGCTTTGTCTCATGTACAGCAGGTCCTCAACTTCATTTTGTTATAACACTGATGAGAAAACAAATCAGCTGTTGACCAGGGCCACGGCCACCCTCTGGGTTTTGTTTGCATGTTCTTCTCCTGTCTGCAAGTTTTCTTCTGGTACTCAGGTTTCCTCCCACATCCTAAGCTGTACCCATCAGGTGAATTGGTGGGTCTCTGGTCGCAGTCTCGGTGAGGGTGGGCATATGTGACAGCTCCCTGCTATGGGATGGCGTCTTGGCCAGGATCGGTTTGTGCCTTGTGCCATGAGCCGCTGGGATAGGCTCTGGCTACCCGAGACCCTGAAGTGGAATAAGCAGGTTGGAATTATCATCCAGTAAAAATTCCTAAAACATAAGATAATTAATTATACAAATGCATGACAATAAACAATGTGGTCTGAAAGCATCCAGTCACCATATTTGTGATCGTGACTGCATGGTGTGGTAGGAGGTGCTCCCTCCAATTGTGGCTTTGCAAACATTTATTTTATTTTTATTTTTATTATTTTATTTTATTTTTATTATTTTATTTTATTGTTTTTGAGATGGAGTCTCGCTTTGTAGCCCAGGCTGGAGTGCAGTGGCATGATCTCGGCTTACTGCAGCCTCTGCTTCCTGGGTTCAAGCAATTCTCCTGTCTCAGCCTCATGAGTAGCTGGGACTACAGGCACGTGCCACCATGCCTGGCTAATTTTTGTATTTTTAGTAGAGATAGAATTTCACCATATTGGTGATCCACCCACCTTGGCCTCCCAAAGTGCTGGGATTACAGGCATGAACCACCATGCCCAGCCTATTCTTGATTTATCCTACCACCACTACAATCGCCATCACATACTCATTCACCAAAAATCCGGTAATTGCCTTTTTTTATTAATCTTCAGTGGATATATAGCTCACATTTATTTTAATGTATAATGTTAGAAATGTTTTTAGTCTGTCTTTAGAAGTTTGGTGATGTTTTTGTGACTAGAAATATGCTGGAGGAATTTAACTCTGGTTTATATTAATTAGCCTATGGTAAGATTCCTTTTGTTATTTGTAGATTTGCTTAAAGACACAGTTTCTATTAAGTGAGGATTTACTGTACAGTTAATGTATTTCTTTTTTGCTCTGGAACATCCTTTTGATGTCTTTTATGGCTTTTAGTTCATTTGCTGAAATTCTCAACCTTAAGCTTTAATATCTTGGACGTATTAATGATAGATTTTTTAGGGTTTACTCCTGGTGGTTTTGTTATCCTGATCATTGTGTATCTGTTTCTGTGGTTGTGCTTTTTGGTCATGACTTTTCCTTTCTGTCTGCTTGGATATTTTTTCATTGCTTATTGAATATTTTATTTTATTTTATTTGAGACAGAGTCTCACTCTGTCACCCAGGCTAGAGTGCAGTGGCGCGATCTTGGCTCAGTGCAACCTCTGCCTCCCTGGTTCAAGCGATTCTCCTGCCTCAGCCTCCCCAGTAGCTGGGATTAGATGCGCCCGCCACCACACCTGGCTTATTTTTGTATTTTTAGTAGAGATGCGGTTTCACCATATTGGCCAAGCTGGTCACGAACAGGTCTTACTTTTAAGTATTTAATCTATTTGATTTCATTTTTGTGTATGGTGTGTGATAAAGGTCTAATTTCATTCTGCATGTGGATGTCGAGTTTTCCCAACACCACTTTTGAAGAGACTGTCCTTTCCCCATTGTGTGCTTTTGGCACCTTTGTCTAAAATTAGATAACTTTAAATGTATGATTTCATTTCTGGGACATCGATTCTGTTCCTTTGGTCTATGTGGGGACCCACCTCTGACCTCACCTAGTTCCTGGCAGAATTCGGTCTCTACTGGGCTTATGGCTGGAGTCTCCCTCAGTTCCTTGCCACGTGGGTGCCCCTGATAGGGTGGCCCACATCATGGTAGCTGGCTTCCTCAGATAATGTGAGCATACACCAGTAAGACGGAAGTTACTGTATGCCCCTTCAGACCTGATCTCACTTTTGCCAGACTCCGTTAGTTAGAAGCAGGTCAGTAGATCAGCCCACCAGTAGATCAGCCCACCAGTAGATCAGCCCTCACAAAGGGAGGGCTTTAGATGAGGCCATGAATTCCTGACAGCAGGATGGTTGGGCCATCCCAGAGGTCTGCACACCTTACCTGTGGGAGTGAGATTTCTTTCAGACCTGCTTTCCTCAGTGCCAAGGGAGCTACTGGCCACTCTAGGCTGGGGTTCTCACAGCTGAACCCCAGGACAAACCTCCCCTTCAAGAGCCTCATGTTGGAACTGTCTGAATCCATAGCCAGATAGAAGAAAGATGCCTCTTGTCTGTGGGCTGTACTCATTCTGGAGTCTGAGGGAGTGTCTAAGTGCCTATGTAGGCGCTGCAAGAAGGGGTTAAGCAGAGACAGTTCTCACAAGGAGAATCCGGATGCTGTTGCAAGGAGGGCCAGGGGCTCCAATGGGGCACAGACAACTGAGGCATTGGCATCAGGTTCCCATTGATGAGGCAGTTATTTGTAGTATTGGTCTGTCTGTTTTCCAGGGCTCCCCAAAATGTGTTTCATTTTTCTTTCTTTTTTTTTTTTTTTTTTTGACATGGAGTCTCACTCTGTGGCCCAGGCTGGAGTGCAGTGGCACAATATCAGCTCACTGCCACCTCCATCTACTGGGTTTCAGTGATTCTCCTGCCTCAGCCTCCTGAGTAGCTAGAACTCCAGGCACGAAGTACCACACCCACCTAATTTTGTATTTTTAGTAGAGATGGAGTTTTGCCATGTTGGCCAGGCTAGTCTCAAACTCCTGACCTCAAATGATCTGCCCGTCTCGGCCTCCCAAAGTGCTGGGATTACAGGTGTGAGCCACTGTGACTGGTCCCAAATCTGTTTCTCAGCTCCTTAAAATCACACCCAAAACTTGCGGTATTGATTAAAAATGCATGTATTATGCATTTTAATTTGTAATATTAGTGTTTTCTGCTTTATAACATGGGATATGTTTCTTCCAGTCATTAAATATATCCCTCAGTGAAGTTAGGTAGCTTTCTTCTTGGCTCTGCATACTTTTTAATATTACAATTATTCCTGGGTATTTTGTTTTTGGATGGATATTGTGAAAATGATTTAATTTTTCATTTTTTCTACCACATTATTGGTCATGTACAGGCAAGCTATTGATATAATATTTTTTCTGTTGATGTTCGTGGGGGCAAAGTGTGATGAATTTGCATGTGTCTTTCTGTTACCTTGTGGAACTGGTGCAGCCACCATCAGGTGGCTTCAGCATTCCTGCCTGTCTCAGTACTTCTGACCTTTGACTAGTTAATCATGATGCTGATTATGGAGCTGTGATGAACATGTGGGTAAAAACTTGTTCAGTTAGAGTGGGCGTTAACCTTATCAAGTGCGTTCCTGAGGCAGTGTGGCCAGTAATATGTGCAGATTTCTAAAGTGTCCATGTGTGGCTTTGTCTTCAGTTCCGTATTAGATGTTTTCAATGTGCCTGGTAATAAATATCTACAAATGAGATTGGTTTTAAGTTCTTGTTCTGTGGCCTCATTTTAAGATTTTTGTATCATTATTATACTTATTAAAACCTCTCCTCTTCCATACTGTTATTTGGCCCCCATCTTGGTGTTTTCTTACTTTTGTGCTGGAACATCACCTGCATTTCAGCTAGGAAGCCACTGCCTGGGGGCCAGATCCTGCCCACTGCCTGTTCTTGTCAGTAGTTATTTTGTTGTTGTTGTTGTTGAGACGGAGTCTTGCTCGGTCTCAACACAGGCTGTCACAGCTGGAGTGCAGTGGCACGATCTCGGCTCACTGCAAGCTCTGCCTCCTGGGTTTACGCCATTATCCTGCCTCAGCCTCCCGAGTAGCTGGGACTACAGTTACCCGCCACTACACCTGGCTAATTTTTTGTATTTTTAGTAGAGACGGGGTTTTGCCATGTTAGCCAGGATGGTCTCGATCAACTGACCTTGTGATCCGCCTGCCTCGGCCTCCCAAAGTGCTGGGATTACAGGCGTGAGCCACCACACCTGGCCTCTTGTCAGTAGTTTTTTATTGGAACATCGTTTTATTAGAACTCAACCATGATGATTTGTTTACAATCATCTTTGGCTGCTTTCTTGCCACAGTGGCATAGTTGAGAACTTGTGATGAGGACTCGAGGACCCTCAAGCCTGAATTATTTATGGGGTAGCCCTTTAAGAAGAAGTTTTTGACCCTCTGCTTGCATCTCCCTGACCCCTCCCAGGCCTGTTCAGTCTAGACTGCAGGGCACTTGCTTCAGCACTTTTCTTATCTGGCAAAATTCCTGCCCTTACAGTTTATACTTCAGTGGGGGAATAATAGGCAATAAAGAATAAGTATAGTGTACAGTAAATTAGAAAGTGTGAGAAGAGTCAAGCTGGGAGGAGTGAGCAGAAGTGGGAGGCTTGCACAGGCCACACTGAGGTTCTGGGTTTGTGCCCAGTTTGGCTGCTCTTCCACCTGTGTGCTGGCCCCACATTTCTTCCCCTCAGGGACCTTCCAGAGTGGACCTGTCTTTACACCTCCTTTCATCAGTGCCCTCCTTGGTGGCCTATGGATCCCCAGAGGAAGAGTCTCCTGGACTGAGCACATGGGCATGGTCACTACAGGGCCATGTGGCCAAAATGTTGAGTGGCTGGGAGGGGAAGCTGGAGGGGGAGTAGTGGGAGACAGTGTGGGTGGGCACCATCTCCTTTCTGCACAGTCTCTTTCTTGCTTAGGAGTTTGCTCCTGTTGTGTGGGCAATGAGCGCAACTTCAGGGTTATGAGAATTGTGGTCACTTGTACATTTTTTAAAAAGATGGCAGTAATGGGACCCTCTTCCAGGGCTGCAACTGAACTTAAATCAGTGGCATTTGTAAAGCCTGGACCTCAATGAGCAGTAGAAAGATTTGCTAAATGAAGCAGAGTTACCATATTCAAATTTGTAGTTCTCTGCCAGGCACGGTGGCTCACACCTGTAATCCTAGCACTTTGGGAGGCCGAGGCGGGTGGATCATCTAAGGTCAGAAGTTTGAGACCAGCCTGCCAACATGGCAAAACCTTGTCTCTACTAAAAATACAAAAAATTAGCCAGGCGTGATGGCAGATGCCTGTAATCCCAGCTACTTGGGAGGCTGAGGCAGGAGAATCGCTTGAACTCGGGAGGTGGAGGCTCCAGTGAGCCGAGGTCATACCATTGCACTCCAGCCTGGGCAACAAGAAAGTCCATCTCAAAAAAAAAAAAAAAAAAAAAAGAAAGAAAAAAACCCACAAATTTTTAGTTCTCATTTTTAACTGCTTTAGCTTTTTCTAGCAGTGATGTTTTCTGAGAACACGTGTTTTACTTTTATTGCCGCTACTAGTGGTATAGTTTAATGAAAGATAGAAGAGAATAGTTAACTTTTATTTCCAGTAACTATAAACACAAGTGGTTGAGCATGGTTTTTCTAAGAAAAATTAAGGATAGTTCTAGCTGAGTACATTTGCCATCAGTTAATGCATTGAGATTTTTGGCAGCTTGACTTCTAGGTAGGTTTGCATCTTGAGTATAAATTCTTCATAGGAAAATAAGTCCAGAGCACTTATCTTTAAAATAATAGCCATTTCAGCAACTCATTTAAAAAATATAACAATTTGTGTTTTGATGCTCATTATCAAGTTCTTGTAGGTGATAGCCTATGTGCTACAAAATGTAAGGAAGAAAGACTCCTGTGAATGGCATGTTTCAGGTAGTGTAACGAATAATTTTTTCAAGTCCGTATTTGTGGTTGTATGATTGACTAAATATTAACCTGTAAGACTGACTTAATATTAAATCATAATGAAGCTATAATTGAATGTACATTCTTGTATTGATAATTGTGTTCATCAATTAAGTTGTTGAATGACCTTAGACCATCTTAATGTTTAAAGTGACGGTGGAGAATCAGACTCACATAGGACAGGACATGGGAGGTTACAAACCAGGGCCTAGGATTGCGCCAGGCTCACACAGGATTGTCAGGAGCGCAGTAGAGGCAATTTTTTGCTGTGTAGATAGGTATTAAAGATTTTTGCTTGGATTTTTTTTTTTTGTTTTGTTATTTTTATTGTGTTTATTTTTCCGAATATATTGGATCCAAGGTTGTTTGAATCTCACGATGCAGAGGACCGACTCTATTAGAAACTGATTTCTGTGAGCAACAACATAATGGGATTTATAAAGCTGAGTACAACAGCAGGCATTGCTGTAGTCCCTGCGCGGGGCTGTGTGTGGGCACGCCGCATCCTCGGGCATTGTCCCTCTGTGATGGGACCCAACTTGCCGGAGTTCCATTGAGGCAGGCCTCAGCACTAGGCAGTGAACAGATCCCATTTCTGAGGTGTCTTCTACATGTTCTGCTGCCACGGGGATGACAAGCAACCTCGGCTCCACCCGTCTCCAACAATGTGTAAAGCCAATTTCCTACTGAAGGCAGGGAATGCCACTACCTCCCACCTGCAGTCCCTGACCCTGTGCAGTTCACACAGTGTCCTTTCATTCGTAAGTTATCATGGTGAAGAAAGAAGTCAGTAGCAAAGTGACCCTCTTATGGAGTTAAGAAATGGGGTTTTTATGGGGAACAATGATCTGCAGGGGACCTGGGGGCTGGCATGGCCTTAACACTAAGCAAGTGAAAAGGCAGCCATCCTTTGACAGCTACTGTTTGTCCAGCATGAAGGTAAGTTAGTCCCAGTGACTCCAGTAGACTACCATGGTGATAATGCAAGAGGGACACTAACTTGACATAACAGCCTTATATGTGCTGCACTAAGAGCTTCACAGATACTCACCCAGACCGATGTTCAGAGACAGGGAGCATCCCCGTGAGAACTAGAAGAAGCTGAAGATGAGGAGCTGATACCCTCACACTGTACAGTAGTCCCCTCTCATCCTCTGAGATGTGTTCCAAGACCCTGGAGGGCGCCTGAAACCACAGCTAATACCTCTAGATGTACTGCTTTTTTCCTATACGTACATACCTATGTTAAAGGTTAATTATGAAATTAAGCACAGTGACAGATCAACAAGAGTGAAGTAGAACAATTAGGACAATATGGCAGCATTACTAATTTGCTTTGGGGCATTTTTCATTTATTTATGAGGCAGGATCTCGTTCTGTGTCTTAGGCTGGAATGCAGTGGCATAATCATGGCTCACAGCAGCCTTGGTCTCCCGGGGTCAAGCAATACTCCCACCTGAGCCTCCAAGGTAGCTGGGGCCACAGGCATGCACCACCAGGCCTGGCTAATTTTTTCTCTTTTTTTTGAGACAGAGTCTCACTCTGTTGCCCAGGCTGGAGTGCAGTGGCCCAATCTCAGCTCACTGCAACATCCGCCTCCTGGGTTTAAGCGATTCTCCTGTGTCAGCCTCCTGAGTAGCTGGGACTACAGGTGTGCACCACCATGCCCAGCTAATTTTTGTATTTTTTAGTAGAGACAGCGTTTTACCATATTAGCCAGGCTGGTCTCGAACTCCTGACCTCGTGATCCGCCTGCCTCAGCCTCCCAAAGTGCTGGGATTACAGGTGTGAGCCACTGTGCCCAGCCTGGCTAATTTTTAAAAACAATTTTTTGTAGAGATGGCTTCACACTATGTTGCCCAGGCTGGTCTCAAACTCCTGTGTTCCAAGTGATTCTAGGCTCATTTTGGCCTCCTAAAGTGCTGGGAATACAGGCTAGAGCCATTGTGTCCAGTAATGCTGGACAAATGGATAATTGATGTCCTTGGCAGGTTAGAGCAAGACAGCAAGGAATGCTGTAAGATTTCATTACGCTACTCAGAATTGCCTGCAATTTAAAAGTTATGAATTGTTTACTTACGGAATTTTCCATTGAGTATTTTTGGAGGCGCTTGGCCATGTGAAACTGAAACCATGAAAAGCAAAACTTAAGATAAGCGAGGAATACTACAGTTGTTGAACGTGGAACCCAGGTATGGCTCAGATCTGGCCCAAAACTCAACTTCTAGGACATGCCCACCTGATACTAACTTCCTGGCATTGCCCACCTGGCCTTAACTTCTCAGACATCCCCACTCGGCCTCAAACAGCTTATGTTATTCGCCTGATTTTAACCATCTGGTTTGAACCTCCCAGTCTTACACACAGAGCCTTCACAGCTGTCCTTTGACATTCTAGTCTTAACCACATGGCTATAGATTCCTGGCCTTAACCTCTGGCCTTACCCATGTGGCCTTAATCTTTTGGCCTTAATCTCTTGTCCTTACAAACTGAATTTTACCCACCTACCTTAACCTCTTCAACTTACACACCTGAAGTTAACCACATGGCTTTATAGAGCTGGCCTTCACTTCCTGGCCTTATCTACCTGGCCTTAATCACTTGGCCTTATTTACCTTCCGGCCCAACCCACTAGGCCTTACACACATGGCCTTATTACACATATGGCCATACCCACCTGCCTGGTCTCACCCAGTATGACTTCATCTTCTGGCCTTATGCCCATCTGGTGTTAACCACCTACCTTTACTCAGCAGGACTTCACCTCTAAACAGTACCTGCTGTGTCTTATTCAAGTATAATTAGCCTCCTGTCATCTAGCTGGCTTACCGACTTGGCCTTGATCCTACCGGAAGTTTCCCCATTGATTTACTGGCCTGGTAGTTTAACCAAATAGTTTTTTATTCACCTGGATTTAAACACCTGGTTTTAACAACCTGTATTTAACTCACCAGATGTTATTAACTTGATGGCCTTAATCAGCTTATCTTATCCTTATAGTATTACTAATCTGGCTTTATCCACCTAGCCTTATTAAACTCCTGGCCTTACTCACCCAGTCTTAATTTTCTGACCTAGAAGAACTGGGCTTACCAGCCTGGCCATAACATCCTGCCATTATCCACCTGTTTATAACCAGTTATTTAATTTGCTGGCCTCATTTTCTGGTAAGTATCCAACTGATCTTACCCATGAGGCCTTACACCCTGGCCTTACTTGCCTCATTTTACTGGACTGGGCAGATCCCATTAGCCTTCCCCAACTGGCCTCCCCTTGTGGGCCTTAACCTCATGGCCCTAACAACCTGGATTAGCCACCTCGTTTTCCCACTTAGTCTTACTGACCATACATGGCCAACGTGGCCTTTATACTTGGTTTACCCAAATGTCCTTAACCTTCTGGTTTTATCTACAGGGCTTAACCCCCGGGCCTTACCCCACTGGATTTATCTCCCTAGGTTGATTCCTCTGGACTTATTCCCCTTCCATTATTCTCTAGATTTCCCCTCCCCAGACTTAGACACCTTTCTTAACCCATCTGGAGTTACCCAACTGGCCTTAAACTCATGGCTTTACCAACCTGGATTACCAACTGAGCTTAGCAACCTGGCCTTCCGACCTGGCTTTATCCTTCCATTCTTAATCACATGGGCATCCTCCTGGCCTAAACTGCCTAGCTCTCTTAGCACTACCCAATTGGAGTTATCAACCCACCTTTAATCAGTAGGCCTCAACCCACTGGCCTACTGATTAAAGGTGGGTTAACTCCAATTGGGTAGTGCTAATCATCTGGCCTTTTAAATTCCTTGGGTTCCTGACTTGGTCTTATGTTACCTTGGTCTTAACCTAGATCTACTCACCTGCCTCGTTAACCACCTGGCCTTACTCATCCAAGTATTAATCCTGTGATGTTATGTACCTGACTTACACAATTTACCCTATTGTTTAGAGGTGAAGTCCTGCTGAGTAAAGGTAGGTGGTTAAAACCAGATGGGTATAAGGCCAGAAGATGAAGTCATGCTGGGTGAGACCAGGCAGGTGAGTATGGGCATATGTGTGATAAGGCCATGTGTGTAAGGCCTAGTGGGTCAGTCTGGTAAAACCTCATGGTTTTACCAACCAGAATTACTGAGATGATCTTGCCTACCCACCCTTAGTCTGTTGGCCTTCACAATTTGTATCAACCTTCTGGTCTTAGTCACCTGTCCTGGCTATACTGGCCTTAATCTAGTGGCATTATCCTCTGTCCTTGCCTCTGGCCATACTTTCCTGGCCTTCACCTTTGGTCCTGACCACCTGGCCTTATCCAGCTGACTTTCCATACTCGGCCATTCAAACCTCCTGGATTTACCTGCTAGGTGTTAGCCACCTGGCCTTACTAGACTTATGGCCATATTCACCTGGCTGTCCTCACCGAGCATGACTTAATTTGCTGGTGTTATACCCATCTTGTGTTAATTACCTAGCTTTATCCAACTGGCTTTCAGCTCCTCACCTTACCCTCAGTGTCTTACCCATGTGGTATTAGCCTTCTGTTATAATTGAGCTAGCTTGCAGACTTGGACTTAGTCCTCCTGGGGAGTTCCCTGTTGATTTACCAGCCTGGTGATAATTCAATAGTTTTTTATTCATCTGGATTTAAAGAACATTTTTTCAAAAACCTGTCCTTCCTCACCGGAGCATATTAACCTTACTGTCTTAATCACCTTATCCTCCTGGTATTACCAGTCTGGCTTAATCCATCTGACCTTATTAAACAAACACCTAGCCTTACTCACTTAATCTTAATTTTCTGGCCTGACATATCTGGCCTTGCCCACCTCATTTTACCACTCTGGCCAGAATCTATTAGCCTTCCCCACCTGGCCTAGCCCTATTTGCATTAACCACATGGCCTTAAAAACCTGGAGGAGCCACTAAGTGTTGCCATCTGGTCTTACTGACCATACGTAACCCACATAGCCTTCACAATTGGTTTACGTGGTGGTCCGTAACTTTCTGGTTTTATATACCTGGTCTTACCCCCTTGGCATAAGGCCCCTGGATTTATCTTTCTAGGTGTACTCCCCTAAACTTATCCCTGCCCTTACTCCCTAGATATCCCCTCCTGTCTTCCTGTGACTGAGACACCTTGCATTACCCATTTGGACTTAACCAACTGGTCCTAACCTCATGGCCTTACCAACCTGGATTACCAACTTTAGATTATCTACCTGGACTTGCCACCTAGTGTTAAACTTCTGTTCTTAGTCATATGGCCTTAGTCTCCTTGCCTGAACTACCTGGCTTTAACTTCTTAGCATTACATAATTGGAACCTAGCTTTATCCAGTAGGCCTTAAACTGTTGACCTAATCCACCTGGCCTTTTAAATTCCTTGGCTTCCAGACTTGGTCTTAACCTAGATTTACCCATCTGCCTTGTTAACCTCCTGGCCTTACTCACTCATTGTTAATCCCCAGGACTTACACACTTGGCTTACCCATCTGGCCTTACCCTACTGGTATTAATGTCATGGCCTTGCCTACGAGAATTAGCTAACTGAACTTACCAACCCAGCCTGACCCAGTTGGTCTTCATAATTAGTCTCAACCTTCTGATCTCACTCACCTATCCTAGCCCTACCTGCTTTAACATAGTGTCATTATCCTCTGGCTACCCCTGGCTGTACTTTCCTAGCCTTCACCTATTGACCATACCACATGGCTTTAACTACTTGGCCTTATTAACCTCCTGGCTTTCCTCACCAGGCCTTAACCACTTGGGCTAATTAAACTTATAGCCATGCTCACCTGCCTTAGTCACCTGCCTGGCCTCGTCAAGCATGACTTAATTTGGTGGCCTTATATCCATAAGGTGTTAACCAGCTAGCTGTATTTAGCTGGCCATTACTTCCTCCCTTCCCTTCACCATCTTCTTCACCCAGAGATTAGCCTCCTGTCATTATTTATCTGGCTTACCAACTTGGGCTTAATCCTAAGGCCTGGGTGTTTCCCTGTTGATTTACTGGCCAAGTGATAACCAAATGGTTTCTTATTCAGCTGGATTTTAACACCTGGTTTTAATAACCTTGGCCTTATTAAATACTCACCCAGTCTTAATACTTCTTAACTACTTATTAAATATGTATTAATTACTTACCCAGTCTTTCCTGGCCTAAGAGACCCATCCTTACCCACCTGGCCATAACTTCCCACCATTATCCACCTGTTCTTAACTACCTGGCTTTAATTTGCTGTCCTCAATCGCCTTCAGTACCCATCTGATCTTACTGATGAGGCCTTACTTCCCTGCCAATACTCCCTGGCCTCACCCACCTCATTTTACTGGAATGGCCAAACCCCAGTATTCTTAGCCTCCTGGGCTAACCCTATTGGCCTTATTCTTGTGTACTTAACAACCTGGAGTAAACAACTAGTTTTCCCACCTGGTCTTGCTGAGCATAAATGAACCACATGGCCTTCACACTTGGTTTACACAACTGTTCTTAACCTTCTAGTTGTATCTACCAGGACTTGACCCCCTGGATTTACCTCCCTAGGTTCACTACCCTAGACTTACCCCTTTACTTACTCCTTAGATATCCCCTGCCTGGATGTAGACACCGTGCATTACCCATCTGGATTTACCCACCTGGCCTTAACCTCATGGCCTTACCATCCAGGATTACCAACTTAGCTTACCTCCCTGGTCTTTCTGCCTGGCCTTAATGTTCTATTTTCACTCACGTAGCCTTAACCTTCTGGCCTAATGTGCCTAGCTTTAACCTCTTAGTTTTACTCACTTAAACCCAGCCACCTAGTTGTATTCAGGGAGAGCTTAACTTACTGACCTTACCCATCTGGCCTTTTAAATAGCCTGGCTTCCCAACCTGGCTTTAACCTTATTATTTTGCCAACTTAGATTTACCCACCTGCCTTATGAACTTCCTGGCCTTACTCATTCAGTATTAATCCCCTGGCCTCGTGCACCTGGCTTACCCACCTGGCTTTACCCTACTGGCTTTAACATCATGTTTTAGCAACCAGAGTCACCCAACTGATCTTACCTACCTGGCCTTACCGAGTTGGCCTTCACAATTAGTCTCAACCTTCTAGACTTACTTAGCTGTCCCACCCCTACTGGCCTTAACCTAGTGTTGTTATCCGCTGTCCCAGCCCCTGGCTTTATTTTCCTGGCCTTTGCCTATTAGCCTTCCACCTGTATTTTCTTGGCCTTATCTACTTGGCCTTGTACAACTACTGGCCTCACCCAGTAGGCGTTCTGCAACCGACATTATTAACCTGACAGCCATACTCACCTGCCTTATTCACCTGCCTGGCCTCAGCCAGCATAACATGACTTAATCTGCTGGCTTCATACCTATATGGTGTTGATTACCTGGTTTTATTCATCTGGCCTCACCTCCTCGCTTTCTCCACACTGTCTTGCCCACCTAGTATTAGTTTCCTGTCATTATTTAGCTGGCTTGGCAACTTGGCATTAATCCTCCTGGTAGTTTCTCCATTGATTTACTGGCCTGGGGTTCCCCAAATAGTCTTTTCTTTGGCCAAATTTAAATGCCTAGTTTTAACAATCTCACCTTACTCACCAGACCTTATTAACCTCATTGCCTTAATCACCTTACCCTCATGGCATTATTAAACAAGCTTCATGCATATGACCCTATGAAACTCCTGGCCTTACTGACCCAGTCTTAATTTCCTGGCCTAACGAATGGTATTGGCCTTACCTAACTGACTATAACTTCTCGACGTTATCCACCTGTTCTTACCCACTTGGCTTTAATTTGCTGGCCTCAATCGGCGGTCAAGACCTACCTGGTCTTGCCCATGGTGACTTACTGCCCTTTCTTTACTCCCTGGTCTTACCCACCTAATTTTATCACCCTTGACAGAAGCCATTAGCTTTCCACAATTGGCCTAAACCTATGGACCTTAACCTCATAGTCTCAACAACATGGATTACCTACCTAGTTTTCCCAGCTAGTCTTACCTATCATAGGTTTCATGCTTAGTTTACACAGATGTCCGTAACCTTCTAGTTTTATTTACCAGGGCTTAGCCCCAGGTCCTACCTTCCTAAACTTACCTCCCTAGGTTTCCTCCCCTGGACTTATTTCCCTGCCCTTATTACCTAGATTTCCCCCCGCACCCGGACATAACACACCTTACCTTTCCCATTTGGACTTCCCCATCCAGCCTTAACCTTATGGCCTCAATAGCTTACCAACCTAGCCTTCTCACCTGGCCTTATGCACCATTCTTAGTCAGATAGCCTCAGCCTCCTAGCCTAATCTGCCTAGCATTAACCTCTCAGCCTTACCTAGTTGAGTTCTATAGCTAGCTGTACTAGGTGGCCGTAACTTTGCTGGCTTTACCCACCTGGCTTTTTCAATTGCTTGGCTTCCTGACCCAGTATTAACCTCATGGTTTTGCCAAAATAAATTTACTCACCTGCTTTATTAACTCCCTGACCTTACTCATTCAGCATTAATCTGCTGGCCTTATGCACCTGGCTTACCCACCTGGCCTTACCCAACTAGCCTTAACCTCATGTCCTTACCAACCGAATCACCCAACTGATTTTATCTACCCAGCCTTACCTATTTGACCTTCACAATTAGTCCCAACTTCTCGTCTTACATCTCCCAGCCCTACTGGCCTTAACCTAGTGGCATTATCCTTAGTCCTGACCGTTGGCCTTTTTCCTAGCCCTCAACTATTGACCTTTCCATGTAGCCTTATTTATCTGGCCTTACCCACTAGGCTGTCCCCACCCAACCTTATAAACCTTAGGGCCACACTCACCAGCCATATTCACCTGCCTAGTCTCAGACAGCATGACTTAATCTGCTGGCCTCATGCCCAGGTAATGTCAACCCCCTAGTTTTATTCAGCTTGACTTAATCTCCTCACCTTACCTTCATTGTCTTATCCACCTAGTATTAGCCTCCTGTCGTTACTTGGCTGGCTTGCTGACTTGGCCTTAACTCTCCTGCATGTTTCTCTCATTAATTTACCAGCCTGGTGTTACCTAAATAGTCTTTTATTCAGCTGGATTTATACACCTGGTTTTAACGACCTGGCCGCACTCAGCCAAAGTTACTACGGCAAGAAGTTGCCTTCATCACTTTATCTTGTCCACATGGTATTAGGAGCCTGGCATTATCCTTCTGACCTTATTAACCTCCTGGCCTTACTCAACCAGACTTAATTGCATGGCCTAAAAGTCCTGGTCTTACACTCCTGGCCGTAAAGTTCCCACCCACCATTATCCACCTGTCCTTACCCACCTGGCTTTAATTTGCTGGCCTCAATCTCTGGTCGTGACCCACCTAATCAAAGGCCCCCCCCAGAGGCCTGTGTCCCCTTCCTTTACTCCCTGGCCTTGCCCCACTCTTGTTACCACCCTGGCCAGACCCATTAATCTTCCTCACCAGACCTAACCCTATGGGCCTTAACCTCATGGCCTCAACAACCTGCATTAGCCACCATGTTTTCCCACCTGGTCTTACCAATCATGCATGATCCAAATGGCCTTCACATTGGTTTACACAACTGTCCTTAATCTTCTGGTTTTATCTACCAGGACTTAACCCCTGGATTTACCTCTCTATGTTTACTCCCCTAGACTAATCTGCCTGCCCTTATTCCCTATATTTACCTCCCACCCCTGGACTTAGAAACCTTGCATTAGCCATCTGGACTTACCCATATTTCCTTAACCTCATGGGTTTACCAACGTGATGACCAACATAGCTTACCAACCTGGCCATCCCACCTGGCCTTTACCTTTTGTTCTATTATTATTATTATTTTTATTATACTTTATGTTCTGGGATACATGTGCAGAACATGCAGGTTTGTTATGTAGGTATACACGTGCCATGGTGGTTTGCTGAACCTATCAACCCATCATCTACACTGGGTATTTCTCCTAATGCTATCCCTCCCCTAGTCCCCCACCCCCTGACAGGCCCCGATGTGTGATGTTCCCCTCCCTGTTTCCATGTATTCTCATTTTTCAACTCCCAATTATGAGTGAAAACATGCGGTGTTTCATTTTCTGTTCTTGTGTTTGCTGAGAATGATGGTTTCCAGCTTCATCCATGTCCCTGCATAGGGCATGAACTCATCCTTTTTTATGACTGCATAGTGTTCCATGGTGTAAATGTGCCACATTTTGTTTATCCAGTCTATCATTGATGGGCATTTCGGTTGATTCCAAGTCTTTGCTATTGTTAACAGTGATGCAATAAACATATGTGTGCATGTGTCTTTATAGTAGAATGATTTATAATCCTTTGGTTATATCCCCAGTAATGGGATTGCAGGCTCAAATGATATTTATAGTTCTAGATCCTTGAGGAATTGCCACACTGTCTTCTACAATGGTTTACAATCCCACCAACAGTGTAAAAGCATTCCTATTTCTCCACATCCTCTCCAGCATCTGTTTTTTCCGGACTTTTTAATGATTGCCATTCTAACTGATGTGAGATGGTATTTCATTGTGGTTTTGATTTGCATTTCTCTAATGACCAGTGATGATGAGCTTTTTTTCATATGTTTGTTTTTTTCTTGTACATTTGTTAAAGTTCTTTGTAGATTCTGGATATTAGCCCTTTGTCAGGTGGATAGATTGCAAAAATTTTCTTCCATTCTGTAGGTTGCCTGTTCACACTGATTATAGTTTCATTTGCTGTGCAGAAGCTCTTTAGTTTAATTAGATCCCAGTTGTCAATTTTAGTTTTTGTTGCCATTGCATTTGGTATTTTAGTCATGAAGTCTTTGCCCATGCTTATGTCCTGAATGGTATTGCCTAGGTTTTCTTCTGGAGTTTTTATAGTTTTAGGTCTTACATTTAAGTCTTTAGTCCATCTTGAGTTAATTTTTGTATAAGGTGTAGGGAAAGGATCTAGTTTCAGCTTTGGGTAGCCAGTTTTCCCAATACCATTTTTTAAATAGGGAATCCTTTTCCCAGTGCTTGTTTTTGTCAGGTCTGTCAAGGATCAGATAGTTGTAGGTGTGTGGCATTACTTCTGAGGCCTCTGTTCTGTTCCATTGGTCTATATATCTGTTTTGGTACCAGTACCATGCTGTTTTTGTTACTGTAGCCTTGTAGTATAGTTTGAAGTCAGGTAGTGTAATGCCTCCAGCTTTGTTCTTTTTTCTTAGGATTGTCTTGGCTATGCAAGCTCTTTTTTGGTTCCATATGAAATTTAAAGTATTTTTTTTTTTCAGTTCTGTGAAGAAAGTCAGTGGTAGCTTTTTGGGGATAGCATTGAATGTATAAATTACTCTGGGTAGTATGGCCATTTTCACGACATTGATTCTCCCTATCCATGAGCATGGAATGTTTTTCCATTTGTTTGTGTCCTCTCTTATTTTCTTTAGCAGTGGTTTGTAGTTCTCCTTGAAGAGGTCCTTCACATCCCTTGTAAGTTGGATTCCTAGATATTCTGTTTGTAGCAATTGTGAATGGGAGTTCTCACATGATTTGGCTCTCTGTCTGTTATTGGTGTATAAGAATGCTTGTGATTTTTGCACATTGATTTTGTATCCTGAGACTTTGCTGAAGTTGCTTATCAGCTTAAGGAGATTTTGGGCTGAGACAATGGAGTTTTCTAAATATACAATCATGTCATCAGCAGACAGAGACAATTTGACTTTCTAGTTTCCTAATCGAATGCCATTTCTTTCTTTCTCTTGCTAGATTGCCCCGGTTAGAACTTCCAATACTATGTTGAATAGGAGTGGTGAGAGAGGGCATCCTTGTCTTGTGCCAGTTTTCAAAGGGAATGCTTCCGGGTTTTGCCCATTCAGTACTATATTGGCTGTGGGTTTGTCATAAATAGCTCTTATTATTTTGAGATACGTTCCATCAATATTTAGTTTATTGAGAGTTTTTAGCATGAAGGGCTGTTGAATTTTGTTAAATTCCTTTTCTGCATCTGTTGAGATAATCATGTGGTTTTTGTCATTGGTTGTTTATGTGGTGGGTTACATTTATTGATTTGTGTATGTTGAACCAGCCTTGCATCCCAGGGATAAAGCCGACTTGATCGTGGTGGATAAGCTTTTTGATGTGCTGCTGGATTCAGTTTGCTAGTATTTTACTGAGGATTTTTGCATCGATGTTCATTAGGGATATTGGCCTGAAATTTCCTTTTTTTTGGTTGTGGCTTCACCAGGTTTTGGTATCAGGATGATGCTGGCCTCACAGAATGTGTTAGGGAGGATTCCCTCTTTTTCTATTGTTAGGAATAGTTTTAGAAGGAGTGGTACCAGCTCCTCTTTGTACCTCTGTTAGAATTTGGCTGTGAATCCACCCAGTTTTGTACTTATTTTTGTTGGTAGGCTATTAATTACCGCCTCAATTTCAGAAGTTCTTACTGCACAGTTCAGGGATTTCACTTCTTCCTGGTTTAGTCTGGGAGGGTGCATGTGTCTAGGAATTTATTCATTGCTTCTAGATTTTCTTTTCCTTCCTTCCTTCCTTCCTTCCTTCCTTCCTTCCTTCCTTCCTTCCTTCCTTCCTTCCTTGAGATGGAGTCTTACTCTGTCACCCAGGCTGGAGTGCACTGGCACGATCTCGGCTCACTGCCAGCTCTGCCTCCTGGATTCATGCCATTCTCCTGCCTCAGCCTCCTGAGTAGCTGGGACTACAGGCCCCCACCATCATGCCCGGCTAATTTTTTTTTGTATTTTTTTAGTAGAGACGGGGTTTCACCATGTTAGCCAGGATGGTCTCGATCTCCTGACCTCATGATCCTCCCACCTCGGCCTCCCAAAGTGCTGGGATTACAGGCGTGAGCCACCGCGCCAGGCCTAGATTTTCTAGTTTATTTGCATAGAGGTGTTTATAGTATTCTCTGATGGTAGTTTGTATTTCTTTGGGGTCAGTGGTAATATTGCCCTTTATCATTTTTTATTGTGTCTATTTGATTCTTCTCTGTTTTCTTCTTTATTAGTCTGGCTAGTCGTCTGTCTGTTTGTTGATCTTTTCAAAAACCCAGCTCCTGGATTCATTGATTTTTTTTTTTTTTGA
The DNA here is from genome assembly GCF_006542625.1 of Nomascus leucogenys. Lineage (NCBI taxonomy): Eukaryota > Metazoa > Chordata > Mammalia > Primates > Hylobatidae > Nomascus > Nomascus leucogenys. Next base: position 87,422,398 of record NC_044402.1, read on the forward strand.
GGGTTTTTTTGTGTCTATCTCCTTCAGTTCTCCTCTGATCTTAGTTATTTCTTGTTTTCTGCTAGCTTTTGAATTTGTTTGCTCTTGCTTCTATAGTTCTTTTAATTGTGATGTTAGGGTGTCGATTTTAGATCTTTCCTGCCTTCTCTTGTGGGCATTTAGTGGCATAAATTTTTCTCTAGACATTGCTTTAAATGTGTCCCAGAGATTCTGGTACATTGTGTCTTTGTTCTCATTGGTTTCAAAGAACTTCATGAAGCATACACAAATATCAATAGCTGAATCAATCATGTGGAAGAAAGGATATCAGAGATTGAGGATCAACATAATGAAATAAAGCAAGAAGACAAGATTAGAGAAAAAAGAGTGAAAAGAAATGGACGAAGCCTCCAAGAAACTATGGGACGATGTGGAAAGACCAAATCTACATTTGATTGGTATACCTGAAAGTGATGGGGAGAATGGAACCAAGTTGGAAACATTCTTCAGGATATTACCTAGGAGAACTTTCCCAGCCTAGCAAGACAGGCCAACACTCAAATTCAGGAAATACAGAGAACACCACAAAGATACTCCTCGAGAAGGGCAACCCCAAGACACATAATAGATTCACCAAGGTTGAAATAAAGGAAAAAATGTTAAGGGCAGCCAGAGAGAAAGGTCGGATTACCCCCAAAGGGGATCCCATCATACTAAGAGCAGATCTCTTAGCAGAAACCCTACAATCCAGAAGAGAGTGGGGGCCAATATTCAACATTCTTAAAGAAAAGAATTTTCAACCCAGAATTTCATATCCAGCCAAACTAAGCTTCATAAGCGAAGGAGAAATAAAATCCTTTACAGACAAGCAAATGCTGAGAGATTTTGTCACCACCAGGCCTGCCTTACAGGAGCTCCTGAAGGAAGCGCTAAACATGGAAAGGTACGACTGGTACCAGCCACTGCAAAAACATACCAAATTGTAAAGACCATCGATACTCTGAAGAAACTGCATCAACTTACAGGCAAAATAACCAGCTAGCATCATAATGACAGGATCAAATTCACACATAACAATGTTAACCTTGAATGTAAATGGACTAAATGCCCCAATTAAAAGACACAGACTGGAAAATTGGATAAAGGGTCAAGACCTATTGGTCTGCTATATTCGAGACCCATCTCATGTGCGAAGACACATAGGCTCAAAATAAAGAGATGGAGGAATATTTACCAAGCAAATGGAAAGAAAAAAAAAAGGGGGTTGCAATCCGAGTCTCTGATAAAACAGACTTTAAACCAACAAAGATCAGAAGAGACAAAGAAGGCCATTACATAATGGTAAAGGGATCAATTCAACAAGAAGAGCTAACTATCCTAAATATATATGCACCCAATACAGGAGCACCCAGATTCATAAAGCAAGTTCTTAGAGACATACAAAGAGATTTAGACTCTGACACAATAATAGTGGGAGACTTTAACATCTCACTGTCAATTTTAGATTAACGAGACAGAAAATTAACGAGGATATCCAGGACTTGAACTCAGCTCTGGACCAAGAAGACCTAAGAGACATCTACAGAGATCTCCACCCCAGATCAACAGAATATACATTTTTCTCAGCACCACATCACACTTATTCTCAGATTGACCACATAATTGGAAGTACAACACTCCTTAGCAAATGCAAAAGAACGGAAATCATAATAAACCATCTCTCAGATCACAGTGTGATCAAATTAGAACTCAGGATTAAGAAGTCACTCAAAACTGCACAACTACATGGAAACTGAACAACCTGCTCCTGAATGACTACTGGGTAAATAACGAAATGAAGGCAGAAATAAAGAGGCTCTTTGAAACCAGTGAGAACAAAAACACAACATAACAGAATCTCTGGGACACATTTAAAGCAGTGAGTAGAGGGAAATTATAGCACTATGTGCCCACAAGCAAAAGTAGGAAAGATCTAAAATTGACACCCTAACATCACAATTAAAAGAACCGGAGAAGCAAGAGCAAACACATTCAGAAGGTAATTAGCTGTCTTCACTGATTTCCACCTAACAAAATCTCTGTCCTGTTTACTTCTTATCTCTCCAGACCTCTTTGATCTTGCCTTTACTCTAAACTCTATCCTGTTAAGTGATAAATGTCTTAAACAGTGAGTTTCTGGAGTTCCCTTCCTTGACTTCTGGCTCTTCTTAAAGATGTCTGTTTATGATTTGAAAATTCAGATAACACATTTTTAATTTCTGGAGGATTAAAAATGGCATCAAGAGGCCGGGCGCAGTGGCTTACACCTGTAATTTCAGCACTTTGGGGGGCCGAGGCAGGAAGATCACCTGATGTCGGCAGTTCGAGACCAGCCTGACCAACTTGGAGAAACCCTGTCTCTACTAAAAATACAAAATTAGCCGGACATAGTGGCACATGCTTGTAATCCCAGCTACTCTGGAGGCTGAGGAAGGAGAATAGCTTGAACCCGGGAGGCGAAGGTTGCAGTGAGCTGAAATTGCACCATTGCACTCCAGCCTGAGCAAGAGCGAAACTCTATCTCAAAAAAATTAAAAAATGGCGTAGAGACATTGTTGTAATGGTGATTTAATATTTGTATGGCTTTCTTTGAACATGGAATGTTTCATTCTTGAAAAAGTTTATTTTAACCATCACATCGCTCTTCTGTTATTTCAAACACTAGATGTCTCTCTAGTGCCAGTCTCATTCTGCTTACTACTTGGGAAGGCTAGTTCAGCCTAGAATTGTACTGGATTCAGAGTAAGGAGATGTCAATTTGACAGTGTTAGCTCTGAGAAGACCCCAGCATTTTCAATAATGTGTACCCTCTCAGATTCTATGTGGCTAAATTTCAGCGATGATACTTTCCTACTTACAGAAACAATGATAACACTACTTTATCTTTGTATAGTAGTAGAATGTTTTTAGAGCCATCTACATGTGTTCATGTGTTCTGTCCTCACAGCAATCTTGCAAGCCAGGTACTATTATTTCAGTTTTTATAGTTGAAGAAACTGAGGCCTAGAAATGTTACAGAACATTAATAAGTTGACATAGCAACTAGTTACTGAATCCACATTCACTCACAGATTCTCTGATTTTAAATCCATCGCTCTTTCCTCTACATAAAACCACTTCTGTCTGTATAAGCACTGTTAGTAGCTTCCTGATTTACATATGTTTTGATGAACAAAAATATATCTCTTCATATTATACATTACAACTTTAAACACACAAAATATAACCTGGGCCATCTTTAGGACAGTTGTTAGTTCTTTCTTCTCCTTCGGTAATATAAAGGTGTTATAGTTCTACTTTACTGTGATTAATTGTTTGTAAAACCCTAGTGAACAGTTGTCTTCTAGCTGATGCTTATATATTGGTTTACATGCTCTAATAATATGTATGGGTGAGACTGCTCCTGTCTTTAGTCTGAACCTTGGGTAACCCCAGTTTGTGATTAGCTTTGAAGAGGTATACGTGTGAGCTGACATTCCTCTGTGTACTTTACTGGCTGCCAGGAGAAACATTTAATTTCCTGGTGGGAGAAAATTTATCTCTAAAGGAAGAGTCCCATTCTTTCTATTGTTACTCTAAGGTTCCCTGGATGGTTTCAATCTCAATAATGCATAAATAAGAACTCCCTTAGATTATGGTTAAGTAAATATATATAGGAAGTGTTCTTCCTTGCTAGTTTGTGTATTTTACATGATAATAAATCAGTCCTTTCTTGATATGTAACACCCATGGACATTTTTGAACTTATGTCCTAGTAAAGTTGTTGGTATCTTACTTTTCTTAAAAAAGCATATCAAAATATAACAATATGTAAAATGAACTGTAACATTTGATCAGCAGTTCTATATACTTTATATATAAAACTCATAACTAATTTTGAAATTATGTTCAAGAAATGAAGAGGATCCTGTTATTTATTGGAGTTGAAAGTCCTGAACACTTAGTAAACCCTCCAATTTTTCTGGTTTAATGTAAGAGTAAATGTTGCTTTCAAGTTATAAAAGGGTAAATGTGATCATTTTATTATACAGGAAAGACATATAAAATAAAAGGTTTACATTTTCATGAAGAATTCCAATTGTTATTCAAGTTTTAGTCTCATGTACAATTTATGTGTGTCATTGGCCAAGAATTTAATGATACATAATATCTGTAACATTCCTGGGGATTTTTGTTTATATTTTAGTTTTTTTCTTTTTCAAGATGATGTAGATTCGCATAGTTTCTGTTTCTTTTTCATTTTATGTAAAAAATATAGTACTCTATTTTCTAGCTGATAGGTGGCTTCCCTGGCAGTCAAGAAATAACATTGTCTTTGGTGATAGACAGACCAGTGTTTCAGTTTCCATTTCTTGCTATGTGATAATGGAGAAATTTCCTATCTGTGGTTCTGTTTCGTCATCTAATAAATTTTGATAAAAGTCCATATTTTTCGAATGGAATGGCGAAATGAGAAATGCAATAACGTGTGTAATGTGTTCAGCTAAAGGCTTGGAATATGATGAGTTGTCAATAAAGGGCTCCGTTGTTATCAAAGGTACTGCTCTAGAAAAATGTGACTATTCCCATAGTTGGTTGTTTTCTTTTTTCCACATTACAGGGTTGTTGCTTATTCATTCGTTAATAAAGAACACTTAAAATATCTGTTCAGAGAGTATAATAAATAAGCTCACATTAATGTATTATTAATATGTACCTGTAATCTTTTAGGGGAGTACATACTGACTTTTAATAAAAAATGTTGTAATCATTCTTGGGAAACTTCAATTTCAAAACCTATAAAATGTAATTTTTATTTTTTCAGAAAAAATTATACATATGTATAATGAAGGGAAGAAAAATAACTTAATCAACTTTAAGCACAGCTAAATTGGCACTTTCAGTCGGTGATCAGACATTCAGTTGAAGCGATATTCTTTAAAAGAAGAGGAAGAATCAGTTGGAAAAGTGATCGTTAGGACAACACTACAATGTGTTCGTCATTAAACTAGCCTTCAAAATAAGAATTGAATAGGAAAAGATATAGAGGGCAGATATAAATATATATAAATGTAAATATAAATATATTATATATAAATATAAAGATATAAATAAGAAAAGGAAATACTCATCAAAGAAATCAGGGGACCACAGGGTTAAAGAGGGGAAAAGGAAACATGAGGAAAAGAGTTTAAAGACTAGAATGAACAAATAGGATTGATTGTTCTACTAATGTTTTTAGTGGCAGCAAATTCAATAATGAAACTCATCTCTCCTGCTTAAAACAAGTGGCTGTGTAGAGCAGCAAACATAGGGAAGAACATTCTCTGTTCCTCTCTGGATTGTCTTTCATGTCCCAAAATAACCCAGATGAAGTAATGAGTTGATATTCAACAATATCTTGAGTGTGAGATAGCAATGTTTAATAGTACCTATTAACCACATTTTTGGAAATACATGATGTTAATGGGTACATTATATCAATGATTAATATTTCGCTTTTCACTGTATTTTTCTATAGTATAGTTATAATTAGAACAATAATTTTAAAATAACATAATTTTCTAAAAATAAAATTAAAAAAATGAAGTTTTACCCAAAGAAGGAATGATAAATCAGTTTGAATGTTTAACACTTTAGTTTTAGACTTTTGGGAATATTTCACATTCAGAAATGGAATACCTAAAAAGGAATCTTAATAAATAAAAATATTACTTTTTATTTTAGAAATAGGATTTTAATATTTGATTTAACAGTAAAGCTTATATGAATTATATGATCATTTCTTTTGAATTTATTTCCAATTAATCATATAAAGGTAATTATTTTCAGCAATTTGAAAGTTTTCTATTTAAAAATAATCTTTTTTATTTTCTTTCTCTTCCTTATCTTCTCTACAACTCAAAGTTTTTTAAAAATTGAAAAAGTAACAGTTGATTTGCAATACTTTATAACTTTCTCCTCTCAAAATATGGGTTTAAATGCTCTTTAAGTTACAAGTGGAATGAGTCAGATGACCTGAATTTGCTCTTCTGTGACTGTGTTGATTTCAGAATTACTCTTGCCAACTCTATTTGAGAAGAGTCCAGTGATGAAATAATCAGAGTTGAAACCTGCTTGTTCAGAACATGACTTTAGCTACTATTGACATTTTCCTATTTTCTTTAGTTAAGAAATTCAATGAATGTTAGCAAGGAGAGGAGGGACCCAATCTTCAAGACTACTAGGGTGTTCTTGAAGCCAGCTCTAATTTAGTTGTGTGTGTGTGTGTGTGTGTGTGTGTGTGGTTTGTGCATGTGTATATATTTTCAAGTGATATTTAAATTTTTTTAACCAACATATTTTATTAAACACCAAAATGTCATTATCCATTCTAGATACTTGGTTTAAAAAATTTCTACAGAGTCTAAAATTTGAAAACATTTCCACAATGCCATTATTTCAGATCATTAATAAAATATTAAATATGGATATACAAATTTATTTAAATATACTGGTTTTGCCCTCTATTAGGAAGATATGTGGCATTAACTGATAAAAGTCATACTTTAACATTTGGCATTTTGATTTGACACTACATAGAAATGAGGGATAAATATAAGCATTTTTCACAATGTATAATTAATTCAAACAAAGAAATTACCCAAGTGACAGATGAGAAGAAAGTGTCACAAGTAGAAGCTGAAGTCCTGGGATTCTATTTGGTAAGGAGGTTAAAATAATATATAGACCTTAATGACTGAAGTTGTGCATTTTAGCATCTAAATGGGTACTGGAAGTAGGGCTTCAACAAATACAGAACCTGTAAAATTTAGTTTACCTGTGAAAGGAGGACTAGCTAAACTTTGCCACCAGTCTAAGTAAGTAGTATGGAGTACTGTTATTTCAAAGTTGTCTTTGATAAATTGAAAACTTAATCCATTGTGAAACTGTGAGATTGACTTAATTCATGAGACACAACCCTAAGTAAAGGAATTAACCTAGGTGCCAGGAAAAGCAAAAATAGTAATTTGTAATCGTATACCATCTCAAAATGTTATTTAGGCTTTATTGGTTTATTGAGAAGAGACAACTCATTGGGAAAACACATTTTATTTTTAATAATTGTCTCCGATTACAGTCTGGAGATACCCAATCCTGTATCTCTGACTGAGATTAGCCTATTAGCTTCTAGAGTTGCAACCATATAAATGGATGCTGCTTTGTGGAACACGTTAATTGGTTCTTCAGGATCCTATGAGTGTCTTTCCCTTTTTTGATGTGGAAATCTGAACCTCTGGTTCTAACTTCTTCCTTTTCTCTTTAGCTCTTGCCATAGTTAGTGGCCCACAGCTTCATGAGGGTGTACCAAAAAGACAACTGATGTCTTTAGAAAATTGTGAGAAACTCACATTCTGTAATTTTTCCTGTTCTTGTTTCTACATTGGGTTTTCCTGGCCAAATAAACAGTTTTGCTAAGTTTAGCTGAGAAATACTCATACCTGACTTAGAGGGAAATAAGTGGTTTTGAAAACTGCAAGTTGTTTTAGTGATCCTCTTTCTTTCTCCTATTCCTGTCTCCAGGAAGGGAAAATATTGCATTTCTTCCACCTGGAGGGGTGTGTAAAGAGAAATAAAACTTTTCACTATGAATGTGCATCTCACAAAAATATACCTTTTTCTAACTCTCATCTTGTACTGAATTAAGGGTGAGGGTGGTAGTTCTGGTTTTGCAGTGTGTCCGGAATTGGTGGGTTCTTGGTCTCACTGACTTCAAGAATGAAGCCGCGGACCCTCGCAATGAGTGTTACAGCTCTTAAGGTGGCGCGCCTGGAGTTGTTCGTTCCTTCTGATGTTCGGATGTGTTCGGAGTTTCTTCCTTCTGGTGGGTTCGTGGTCTTGCTGGCTCAGGAGTGAAGCTGCAGACCTTCGCGGTGAGTGTTACAGCTCATAAAAGCAGTGTGGACCCAAAGAGTAGCAAGATTTATTGCAGAGTGAAAGAACAAAGATTCTACAGTGTGGAAGGGGACCCGAGCAGGTTGCCACTGCTGGCTCTGGCAGCCTGCTTCTATTCTCTTATCTGGCTCCACCCACATCCTGCTGATTGGTAGAGCCGAGTGGTCTGTTTTGACAGGGTGCTGATTGGTGCCTTTATAATCCCTGAGCTAGACACAAAGGTTCTCCACATCCCCACTAGATTAACTAGATACAGAGTGCCCACACAAAGGTTCTCCAAGGCCCCACCAGAGTAGCTAGATAAAGAGTGTGGATTGGTGCATTCATAAACCCTGAGCTAGACACAGGGTGCTGATTGGTGTATTTACAATCCCTGAGCTAGACATAAAGGTTCTCCACATCCCCCACCAGACTCAGGAGCCCAGCTGGCTTCACCCAGTGGATCCCGCACCGAGGCTGCAGGTGGAGCTGCCTGCCAGTACTGCACTGTGCACCCGCACTCCTCAGCCCTTGGGTGGTCGATGGGACTAGGCACCGTGGAGCAGAGGGCAGTGCTCATTGGGGAGGCTTGGCCGCACAGGAGCCCATGGAGGCGAGGGAAGGCTCAGGCGTGGCGGGCTGCAGTCACGAGGCCTGCCCCGTGGGAAGGCAGCTAAGGTCTGGGGTGAGAAATCAAGCGCAGCGCCGGTGGGCTGGCACTGCTGGGGGACCCAGTATACCCTACGCAGCTGCTGGCCCGGGTGCTAAGTCCCTCATTGCCCAGGCTGGCCCTGCCGGCCGGCTGCTCCGAGTGCAGGGCCCGCCAAGCCTACGCCCACCCGGAACTCCAGCTGGCCCGCAAGCGCCACGCGCAGCCCCGGTTCCGCTCACGCCTCTCCCTCCACACCTCCCTGCAAGCTGAGGGAGCCGGCTCTGGCCTTGGCCAGCCCAGAAAGGGGCTCCCACAGTGCAGCGGTGGGCTGAAGGCCTCCTCAAGTGCTGCTGAAGTGGGAGCCCAGGCAGAGGAGGTGCGGAGAACGAGGGAGGGCTGTGAGGACTGCCAGCACGCTGTCACCAGAATTGCCTTTCAGCAAACCTTTCACGTGTAGGTGACATGAAGAGCTGTAAAATCAGTGTATTGAGACTTGGGATGCTTAGTGCTTTTCTCTCACCTAGGAGTCTCAGCATCCATTTCTGGTACCCAGGACCAAATAACATTTTGTTATAACAGAGTAGAAATATAATTTTAAAATATTCAGAAAATTTAGAATTGAAAATAGTAATTAGTATTATTATTTGCGGAATCTAAAGGAAACATCAAATTATGCACTTTGAAAAAGAAGGAGAGGGAACAATGAATAGGATGCAAGATCAAATAAATTGATTAAAGTGTGGATTAACATCTCTGCAAAGAAATGAATTAACCTGTAGATGTATCTAAATAAACAATGAATGTCCAAAGCAATAATAAAAATAATGGTGATGACTAATTTTGAGTGCTTTAAAAGAAAGATGGAGCTCAACTTGAATGAAAAAAATCAGAGATAAATGACTGGAGTTAAAGCCAACTTGCATGAAAAAATCAGAGATGAATGACGAGTTAAAGCTTTCTCAGATCTGATTTTCTGGAGGGAGCTAGTGATACTGATTAAATTTTCACTCTGTTAGGTCAAGAATGCGTGTAACATATTTAAGGATAAACTCTATAGAAGAGCAATAGAATTTAAAACAAACACAAACCAATAAAAGACTCAGTTGTTTTAATAAAGGAAAGAGCAATAAGTAAATTTAAAAATGATATTCCAAGCACTTGCGAGTTGAAAAAAATAAGTGAATAAAAACCAGGAGACATAAAATACAAAATGAGGTATTAAAAACATAAATGCTAATGAAAAATTTACCTCTTAAAAGATAGGTAATTTCAAATTAAATTTTAAAAATCCAGTTGTGACCAGGTACAGTGACCCATGCCTATAATCTCAGCACTTTGGGCGGCCAAGGCAGGAAGACTGCTTAACCCAGGAGTTTGAGACCAGCCTGGGCAATATAGTGAGACCTCGTCTGTATAAAAAAAATACAAAAATTAGCCAAGTGTGGTGGCGCATGCCTGTAGTCCTAGCTATTCAGGATGCGGAGGTGGGAGCATTTCTTGAGCCCAGAAGGTGGAGGTTGCAGTGAGCCGTGATTATGCTACTGTACTCCAGTCTGGGTGACAGAATGAGACCTGTTTTTTTTTTTTTTTTTTTTTTTTTTTAAAGCTAGTTACATGCTGTTTATGAGAAATACACCTACACATGATCATAATGAAAAGATGAAAATAGTGAAATGTAAAAACATATGCAGGCAAAGATGAACCCAACAACTATTTTGCAATATTAATGAAAGGCAAAATAGGCTTTGAAACAAAAAGGACTTTAAGGAAAAGTAATGGTCTAAATTCACTAAAAAATACAGCAATCCTGAATACATATATGTTAAAAGCAAATAATATCCTGGAAAAATGCATAAAGTAAAAATCTATAGTATTAAAGTTGAAATGGACAAATTGTCAATTGTAGTGGGAGATTTTGACATAATTTTCATAAAATCATAGACTGCATATATAGAACATTACAAACAATAAGTAGGTGAAGCAAATTGTTTTCAAACACCCACAGAGTATTTTAAAAATTTATTTAAAAAATTTATGTACCATAAATTTGCTCTTTTTTCATGTAGAGTTCTTGCAATTTTCTTTTGCCTTTTCTAGAAAATAATAGACATGGAATTATTTTGTATATTAACTTTGGAAAAAGGTTTATTTCTCTTAGAATAATAGAGTTAAGATTCATTCATTTCTTGCATGCATCAATACTTTATTCCTTCTTATTGCTGAATAGTATTTCATTATATGAATGTATCACATTTATTTATCCAGTCCCTAAGTGAGGGACATTTGTGTTGTTTTCAGTTTCTGATAAAACTAACACATTTGTTTTGAAGTTACCATATTTGTGTGAATATGGGTTTTTATCACACTTAGGTAAACGCTAAAATGTGGGGTTAGTGAGCTGTATGCTAAGTGTATGCTCGACTTTATAAGGCATTGTTTTCTAGAGTGGCTGTGCCATTTTGCATTCTCTTCAGCTATATATGAGAGTTTCTGCTGGTTTGCATCTCTGCTAGCACTTGGCATTGTCAGTTTTTTTTGTGTGTTTGTTTTATTTTATAGGCATTCTAATAGATAAGTAATTGTAATTTTAGTTTAATTAAATAAAGTAAAAGACAATTTTATATTATCTTTTAAATATATTACTGGATTCAGATTGTTGAGGATCTCTTTTATGTTCATGAGAAATAGTACATTGTAGTTTACTTTTATTGTAATATTTTTTGTTGATTTTGGTATCAAGGTAATCCTGGCTTCATAAAATGAGTTAGGAAATATATACCCCTCAGCCTCAGCTTCCTTTTCTGCAAGAAATTATATGAAATTAGTATTATTTCTTTGTTAGATATTTAGTAAAATTTACCATCTGGGACTAGAGTTTTTATTTTTGTAAGTTTTTAAATAAAATATTTAATTTTCTACTAGATGAAGATATAGACAATTTACTATTTAGTGAGTTTTGGTAATTTACATTTTTCAAGGAAGTGATCTATCACATTTAAGCTGTTTAAATCATGGGCATAGAGTTGTTGGTACTATTAGTCTTTTAATATCTGTGGAGACTGTGGGAGTACATGTCTTTCATTCCTTACATAGTTAATTTGTGTTTTCATTTATTTCAAAATATTTTTCAAGTTCCCATTCTGCTACTTGTTTGACTCATGGTTTATTTAATTTTCAAATATTTAGGTGCTTTACAGATTTTTTTCTGTTACTCGTGTTTGGAAAATATAATGTATAATATATACAAAATATAGTTTGATTTTTTCTGAATTTGTTGAGGTGTTTTATGGTCTATGTTGGTGAATGTTCCACGTACACTAGAGGAGAATATGCATTCTGCTATTAGTGGGCAAGAGTGTTCTACAAATGTCAATTAGGTCAAGCTGGTTTATAGTGTTGTTCATGCCTTCTGTGTCCTTACTGATTTTCTATCTACTTGCTCTGTCATGTCCATTACGTGTACATACATTGGAACCTTTCTAGAAATGTTATAAAATTTGCTTTCAAAAGTCATATATATTTTAATAAACTGAGAGGAGAAAAATATTAAATTATATTTATTAAGATACCCAACCATTTCTTTTGCTTTATCCTCATTCTTAAGGTTACAAGTTTCCTTTTGTTATAATTTCCCTTAAGTCTTGTTTGGGTTTAAACTATTTTTCTGAACTTCTTGAATTTTTTCTGTAAATTTATGTTTTTCACTGAACTTGGAGGAAGATTTTCATCCACTATATCTTCAAATATTTTTCTTCACCAATCATTTTTTCCCTTTACTTCATAGATGCCAATGACACCACTACTAGGTTTTTTGAATATTGTTATTATATTATCTACAGGCCCTAGAGGCTCTGGTCATTTTCATTTTCAATCTTTTTCTCTCTGTTATTTAGACTAGATAATTTTTATTGATCAATTTTTAAGTTTACTGACTTTTTCCTCTGTCATCTCTATTCTTTTATTGAACCTGTCTAGGGAATTTTAAAATTTCAAGTGTTGTATTTTTTATTTTTTAAATGTCCAATTTTTCCCTTTTCTTTTTCCAATAATTTCTACTGCTCTGTTAAGAACATCTTTATTTCCATTAATTTCAAGAGCATTCACCTTTGTCTCATGGAGCATGGTTATAATAGCTACAATAAAGTCTTTATTCTAACATCTGGATCATCTTAGATTTGACATTTGTTGATTGTTGTTTCAGTGGAAAACAGGTCCAATTTTTTTTGATTATTTGTATGTTGAGCAATTTTGCATTGCATCTTCAAAATTTTGAGTAATGTGTTGTGAGACTCTGCATCTTGTTAAAATCTTCGAAGATTTTTTTGTTTACTAATAAATCCAGTTGGGTTCAGACCATGAGTTCTATCTTGCCTTCTACTGGTGCTAGTTCGAATGTCAATTCAGGGTTTAAATTATTAATTTGTAATTTGTTATTTAATTGTTATTAAATTGTTATTGTTATCTGAAACAGTCAGGGATTAGTGTAAGACTTTGGAGCTGATTCACAGACAATTCTTAAAGCTTTTGCTATGCTTATTTGGATGTGTTCCATTCAGGCAGAGTTTGGGGGTACACCAGGGAATTTTCTTCTTCACTTCTTATTTATTTATTTATTTATTTATTATTTTTATTGTTTTTTTTGGAGGTGTTGAGATCTGCTTGATTTATTCCGATTATTTAATACATTACACAACTGTGATCCCAAACTGTGCAAAGTGAGCCTTCAACTGCAGCTGAGGAGAGGGCAGGAATGGTATACCTGGGGACGGTGGTGAGTCAGGAATGACGCGGAAGTGGCCATGATCAGGGAAGCCTCCTCCCCAGGGCCAGGGGAGTGGCCTGAGGAGCAAGACCCAAGGGTAGCCCAGGGCCGGGGAAGTGGGCAGGGACCTCCTGTTGGCCTAGGTCAAGAGCTCAGAAGTGCCACATGGCTGAGGGGGTAGTGGCCCGGGAAGTGCCAGAGGCAGGGCCAGGTGAGCACCATTTCCTTGGGGGCTGGGGGCAGGGAGGTGCCCTACAGGAGAAGCCAGGAGGGGCCTCTTGTCCCTGGGATGGGGGCCAGGCTGGAGCAGGCTGCAGCAAGAAAGACCGGAGGCATGCGCAGGGCCTGAGAGCCTGGCTGGCTGGGCTGTTGTGTGTGTGTTGGGGGGTTCCCAGGGCAACCTGGCCCAGGGAGCAGTCCTGACTCTGCAGGCGATGCCCAGCAAGAGGCCGCAGACCCCTCAGAACTTCCCCTCCTTTCTCCCTGGCAAAGAGCTGCTGCGCAGGGAGCCAGTTCTCGGGCACGTAGTGGGTGCCGCCCCTGATCAGGTAGTCCGCCATGCTGCCGCGAAACTCTGCGACATCCGCGCGCCGCCGCCTGCTGCTGCTGCCCCGGCGCTGGGGCTATGCTGCCGCTGCGAGCGGGGCGGGCCCACTTCTCTCTCACTCTTTTTTTTTTTTAAATAACTTTCTCTCACAGAGTCTGTCTCTCAGGGTCCCCTTTTCCCAGTCCCTCTGGCCAGGGGTCTTCTGTCTAAGTCTTCCACACAGTTGCACAGTTCTGTGTTGTTGGCTATACCCGGGGGATGAAGTAATGAAAGAAAAGACTGAAAATAAAAGTGGGAATTCCTTCCACAGTCTTTACACACAGAGGTCCCTAGAGGCCCATTTTCCTGGTTCCTCTGTCCAGAAAGATGGATTTCTAGGGCTTACATTCATGCTGCTGCCTCTGCATGCACTGAAGCTGGTCAATGAAGCTGTCCTTGGGGCAGAGGGAGAGAAAAACACATTGGGATTTTACCTTCAACCTCCACTTTCCACCTCTCAGGGTTCCAGTTTCTTAGTATTCTGACAGAAAACCAGGGTTTTCTCAAAGTTGTTGCTGTCTGTTCCCATCATATTGTTCCCTAATTTGGCCCATCCTTAAGTCAAGACCAGATGATCTTGAAGGAAAATATCCAAGGAAACTCACTATTGGCATACTGGTCATTTTTTGAGTTTTGATGTCGCTCCTCAACCTTCTTGCTATTATTTTGTTTCGGAATCATCCTCAGGTAAGTGTTTAGTATTTTGTCCTGAATTTTTAATTGTAATGAGTGAAAGAGAAAGATTCTAGCAGGCTTACTTCATCTTGGCTGGCACCTGAAGTCCATCCATAGGATATATTTTTAAATTGTTGATGTACTTGGCCACAAAGAAAGTCTTTAAGAGTTGGTAACACACAAAACATGTTCTCTGAAAACATTGCAATAAAATTAGTAAAGAATGCCAAAATGTGCTTTTCCAAATATTTTATAGCTTAAAGCAGAAATTATATTGCAAATTATAAACTATTTAGATCTGAAAAACAAGAGAAGCACAACTGATAGACTACAACAAAAAGTATACTCACAGGAAAAATGTTAACCTTAAATGTCTGTACTAGGACAAAACAATTGGAAAATTATTAGCTAAATATTTAACTGAGGAATGTTTAAGTGAAGAAGTTAGAAAAATAGTAAATCTTAAGAAGGTAGAAAGTAATAATAACAGAAATAAAGGAATTTAGAAAACCAAGCCATAATAGGGAGATTCAGCATAGAATAGTTTATTTTTAGAAAAGATAAAAAACTTACACAAACCTCTAACAACATTAATCAAGAAAAACCAAAAATAGTCTACATTTTCATATTAAATTATTGAATAGTAAATTATGTATTTATAATATTTAATATAAAAATATAGATTTAATGGAATATTTCCTAGGGAATTAAACCTTATTAAAATGGATCCAGGAAGATATTTTAAAACTGAATACACTTACATGCATTAGGGAAATGCAATCAATTGGGAAAAAAAGCAGGAGTCCTAGTTATTGACATGCTTTTATCAAACTATCAGGGAATACATAACTATTAACTTTTAAATTTTTCTAGAGAACAGAAAATGTGTTCCTGGTCAGACACTAACTATATTCTTAGGTAAATGCTTAGCACTCTCACTGGCTTAATTGGGATAATGACCAGAGTACCTACCACATAGAACTGTGATGATTAAATGGCAAAAACAAAAGAGATATGCTAAGAGCACTGACTGACACATAGTAAGTGCAAAATAAGTGTTAGCTATTCTTTTCTTCTTATTATTATGGTACCCAAACCAGAAAAGGTTAGTGCTTCAAAGAAATTCTTTAGACCAGTATTACTTAATATAGATGTAAAAATACTAAGTAACAGATTAGCTAACTAGATTCAGCAAAATATTAAAAATGCATCGTGGTCAAATAATGTGTATTCTAGGATTTCAAGGATGACTTAATATTAAAAATTTTGTTAATCTTAATATATTACTATGTTAACAGATTAAAAGAGAAAAAGTTTATGATTGATTCAGTAGATTCAGAAAACTCATGCAATAAATGCAGCACCCATTTGTAATGAAAACTTTTCACAAACTGGGAAAAGGAAGGTACTTGCCCAGTTATCAAAGTGTATCTAAACCTGTAGCAAATACTATTAATGGTGAAACCTTACAAAATCTCCATTAAAGTAGAGAGATATGCAAGAATTTTATAGGAGTTTGTAATCAATGCAATAAGACAAGGATAACGAGTAAGAAGAATGAGAATTGGCATGGGAGAAAATAAATTTCATTATTTGCATATGATGTAATTATATATATGTAAAATCTGAGATGGCTTATAAGTGAATTATTGGCACTAATAAGAGGTCAGCATGTTCCTGGATATAGAATGAATATATAAAAATCATTGACACTCTTATTTATTCCCCATATGCTTAAACTATTACAGAAACTAAGATCAAATTTATAAGAGGTACAAAAACTAAAAGGTACCTGAATATTTACTGAAGGATATGAGAGAATGCCAAAAAACTGAATATTAATTGATGGGAAAAGTTAATACTGTTAGGAAATAAATTCTCCTCCAATTAATTTACAAATCCTATATAGTATCAGTTAAACTAACTCTAAAATTTCTTTGGAATGTGAAAGGATCAGGAATGTCTAAGCCTTTTTTTTCAGTAAGAAAGGAGAAGAAATTCTTTGCAGATATCAGGACAAATTGTAAAAGTGTAAGTATTCAGCTATCTTACTATTTGTACAGGCTAGACAAACCAACCAATGGAAAGGAACAAAGAACCCAGACAAAGACTTATGCGTATGTAAGAACTCAGTTCAGGCATTATTAATTGGTTGTGGAATAACAAAGTCTTAAATAAATGGTTCCAGGTAAAATTAATTATCCTTATTAAAAATTTGCAATTCATAACACATTAAAATAAATTCCAGATAGATTAAAGACCCCAATATGAGAAAAAATTTATAAAGATTTTGGAAGGAAATATAGGAGAATCCCATATTTTAAAGAGGATGATAATAAGCATGAAACTTCAAAGAAAATTATTGATATCCTTGATCTTATTAAAATGCAAAGCTCTGTAATACAGGATACATTGAAGAAAGTTAATGAAAAATAATAATTGAAGAAAAGCAATTTATGACATTTGTAACAACAAAATATTGGTATCTTACTACAGTAAAAAAGTCTTCTGAAAATGAATATAAGCATAAGACAAATTACCTAACTGAAAATTGGGTAAATCAAACAAACTGAAGATTCTATTAAAAAAAGAAGCTGGAAAGATAGACAGCTGAAAAGATCTTTAATCTGAATAGTTGAGGGAGCATGCTCATGGTTTTGAAAATGGAATACCATTTCACAGTCACCAGACCTCTGACAACTAAAACGTTGAGAATACTTAGTTTTTGGAGGTGTGGAGAAACAATCTCTCATGCACTGTCAGTGGCTGTGTAGATTAGTCAACTACTTTGGAAAAACACTTAGATAATAACAAGGAAAGTGGACTGTGCGTATAGTACATATCCCAGAAATTCCACTTCTAGGTGGATGCTCTACTCTTTTATATGTGCATAAGAAAACATGTACAAGATTATTCCTTGTAGCACTGTTGTTAAAAGAAAAAAGTGGGATACCATCTAAATATTTATCAAAAAAGAAGTAAGTAATTTATCATGTATTTAGTAGACTACCATCTGGCAGTTAAATTAAATGAACTAGATCTACATGAATCATCTTTGGTACATTTTGAAACCATAGGTTAAATTAAAAATTAATTGCCAGGCATGGTGGCTCACACCTGTAATCCCAGCACTTTAGGAGGCCAAGGCAGGTGGATCGCTTGAGCTTAGGAGTTCAAGACCAGCCTGGGCAACATGGCGAAACCCCATCTCTCCAAAAATTAGCTGGGCAGGGTGGCGCACACCCGTAGTCCCAGCAACTTGAAAGGCTGAGGTGGGAGGATCACTTGAGTCTGAGAGGGGGAGGTTGCAGTGAGCTGAGATTGCTCTACTACATTTCTGCCTGGGTGACAGAGTAAGAGACTGTCTCAAATAAATAAATAAATAATTAATAATCGGTCCGAGCGCGGTGGCTCACGCCTGTAATCCTAGCACTTTGGGAGGCCAAGGTGGGTGGATCAGGAGGTCAGGAGATCCAGACCAACCTGGCCAATATGGTGAAACCCTGTCTCTACTAAAAATACAAAAATTCACCGTGAGTGGTGGTGTGTGCCTGTAGTCCCAGCTATACTCAGGAGGCTGAGGCAGAAAAATCGCTTGAACCCAGGAGGTGGAGGTTGCAGTGAGCTGAGTTTGTGCCACTGCACTGCAGCCTGGGCGACAGAGCAAGACTCAGTCTCAAAATAAATAAATAAATAAATAAATAAATAAATACATACATACATACATACATACATAATTGAGCTGCAAATATATATTCATACAAAATTAAAAATAATGTAAAATGATTCCTATAATTTTGCTGGCAAAATTTTATGTGGCTAAGAGCAATACAAATCAGGATAGGAAGGATATATATTCTATCAAGATATTAGTCATGTCTGAAAAGGGAGGGTGTCAGGTAGAAGGGGATGAATAATTCAGGTAAAAGGACTGGAGAAGGAAGTGAGAGGGGTTTTCTCTGCATCTGTCATTTTTTATTTTTTTCCCAAAAGTTTCTGAAACAGTTAAAAATTTAACATTTTTTAGATCTGAGTGTTAGGTACAAACTTACTTTTAAGTGTTTGAAAGATTTCATAATAAAGAAGAAAAAATGTAAAAATTGGCCGGGCGTGGTGGCTCACGCTTGTAATCCCAGCACTTTGGGAGGCCGAGGTGGGCGGATCACGAGGTCAGGAGATCGAGACCATGGTGAAACCCCGTCTCTACTAAAAATACAAAAAATTAGCCGGGCGTGATGGTGGGCGCCTGTAGTCCCAGCTACTCGGAGAGGCTGAGGCAGGAGAATGGTGTGAACCCGGGAGGCGGAGCTTGCAGTGAGCCGAGATAGCGCCACTGCACTCTAGCCTGGGTGACAGAGAGAGACTCCGTCTCCAAAAAAAAAAAAAAAAAAGTAAAAATTAATTAACAAAAGAAGATATAACCACTTTGTTTTCTGTGCTGAGTGGTGCACAGCTGTATTAGCTGTAGTGTTGAGCAGCAGAGCTTCACATTTCTGCTGACTTTACGTGTGAACTTCAGCTGAGCCTCACAGAGGGAATGTGTAAGCTAGAGAAGTCAAAGTCAAGAGGGAGAGAGGATACTGCTATGACTAATTATTATTATTTTTTTAAGTCACCACAAGATTCTCCACACAAACTCATGTAACTATGAGCCTTTTATATAAATTGACATATTTTGCTATTATTTTTTATACTTCTTTTCTCCTCTGGAAAAAGGGGGAAAGTGCTGGCAAAGTAAATCTTGGTGAAACTGCTGTTCTTTGTTTCCTTGAAAGCCATATGCTAATATATAGTCATAGGGAAGAGTGTTGTTTTCTCTTCTAGAATTAGTGTATCTGGTATAATTTAAGGTATATAACCCAGGGAACATATTGGTGCTGGATTTAAATCTTTGGATTTTTCTAATTTCTCTGTATATGTTTGATTTTGAGAATTTTAAAAATTTAGTGCTAAATTGCATTGACTACTACTACAGAATAAAATTGTAGTTTTTGCCAGGTAATCTCTTCCTCCCACCCCAATACCACACATGCATACACACACATAGTTTTTTTCCCATCAATTTTTGTTTCATTTTAAATAAAATTAAGGGATTATTTATAAAAATTAAGCACATATTAGCAATTCAGATCAATTTAAAAAGTTAAAATGGTTTTGTATGTCAACCTGAAGCAATGATTTTAAAAAGTAATATAATTTCATTATATGACAATATTAAATAATTCCTCTGGTTGTGAGAAGCAAAGTTAGGGTTAGTTGGTGCAGTGATTAATTTTATGTGTCAACTTGGCTAGGCCATAGTATCCCATTGTTTGGTCAAACACCAATCTAGACATTTTTATGAAGGTAGTTTTTAGATGTGATTGATAGCTAATTAATAGACTTTGGGTACAGCAGATTACCCTCCAAAATGTGGGTGGGCCTCATCCCATTAGTTGAGGCCTTAAGAACAAAGACAGTGATTTCCCAAAGAAGGAATTGTTCTCTATAATATAGAAATCCTGTCTGGGTTTCCAGCCTGTGGCCCTGTGGAACTTGGACTCAAGACTGCAACAGCAACTCTCATTCGACTATACGTGCTGGCCTGGCCTATGTAGTTTGTACTTGCCAACCCCCACAATTGCATGTTACAATTCCTTAAAATCAATCAATTTCTCTGCCTCTTTCTCTGTCTATCTCTATCTATAGACATGAATATATCTATAAAGATATCTAGATAGCTATTTATCCTATCTTATCTATCTATCATCTTTCTATCACCTATCTGTATCTATCTATGTATCTATCTATCTATCTATCTATCTATCTATCTATCTGTCTGTCTATATCTAGATACATAGACACCTCTCTCAATCCCTTCCCCCACCTTCATTTTATTAGTTCTGTTTTTTTTTTTCTGGAGAACTCTAATATAGTTGGCTATTAG
Source organism: Nomascus leucogenys (assembly GCF_006542625.1). Classification (NCBI taxonomy): domain Eukaryota; kingdom Metazoa; phylum Chordata; class Mammalia; order Primates; family Hylobatidae; genus Nomascus; species Nomascus leucogenys. The sequence continues at coordinate 87,442,910 of NC_044402.1, forward strand.
CCAGTTGAAATTAGTCATCATCAATATTAGATTTTTCCAACTATTGTAACATATTGTAGGTATACAAACTTTTGGAAACACCTACGACAGTTTTTCTTCCCACAGGACAAATGAGCTTATTTGGGAATATGCAGGGTGTTGCAATCTAGGATATGCAGCCTATGATGCATCATAGGCATACCCTTGGGGTTGAAGCTTCTTCGTCTTCATGTAAAGATGACTATGTAAGCAGCCTTGAAAAAAGGTCATAGGTCACTGAAGCTCATTATAGGAGTTGGTGTTTGTTCATGGGTAGAAACAACCTTGCTAGGTAAGTATTCTTGTGCAGATGGCTAATCTGGAACATTGGTCTTGAGGAATGCCATGTGATAAGTCCTGTTACAGTCATATGTGCATAATAGCTCCTCCTTATGCTTCCTGCGTCCATTTTGTTAGGGTTTTGACATGAGTCACTCCCTTTTGATACTGGCAACTTTCACAGGCTCAACTCTGAATACAAGGAGGACAAGAGGGGATTTAGGGCCAAGGAGCAGAGTAAAGGGGTCAGTGGATGAAAAAATTACTAAGAGGTGACATTAAAGTTAGGGAGATTCTTGTTGAATTGCCTTAACAGGATTCTTGGTAAAGGCAGGCTAAGATGATAAGATAGCAAGGATAGGGAATAAGGAATTTAACCAGATATAGATTGTGATCAGGGTGGGAGGATGACAGCAGAATTTCTTGCTAAGACTGGGCTGGGAAGGCTTAGTTGACAAGAGGCCTCAGAGAAGCCTGACTAAAGTTTGGTCAAGGAGAGTTTCTGTCACGTTTAACGGGTCTGAGATCTCAAATGCCTGTCTTATTGTAACCTGTAACCCAGGTAACCATATTTAAGTGGACACTTCTGATTTTGATAAGGGTTAAATACTTGTGAGGTCTCTCTGTTAGGCCTGCCCCGTATCTTTTACACCTGTTTCTTTCCTGTAAAGGCCAAGAGGGAGGTTGGGCATCAACATAGCCCTAGGGCTGCCCTGGCTTTATTTCAAGAGTTTACAGCTATTCTGGAGGCTGAGGTAGGAGGAACGCTTGAGCCCAGGAGTTTGAGGCTTCAGTGAGTTATGATTATGCCACTGCACTCCAGCCAGAGTGAGAGAGCGAGACCCTGTCTCACAGAAACAAAGAGTTTAAATTGCTATAAGATTGGTGAAGAGACCATCTCCATACATGCTTGGGTCACATGCTCATTCAGCCCCACTCAGTGCTTCTGAACAAAGCTGCCCTTTCCACTCTTATCTCAGCCTCCTAGTATGCATGGCATCCCCTTCTCCTCTCTGCACACACCCCTTTCTGCACACTCCCCTCTCTGCACACACTCCTCTCTCTGTCCCATCCAGGCCCAGTGCCCCCCAATAAAGGGGCTATGTTCCCTGTGCATCTGGGCTTGATCAGAACCATGTCTAGGACAGTTTTTTTAATGCCAAAAATAATTGAACTCCATTTACTGCACTGACTGGAAAACAGTTGCCCATATTTGGGATTCAAAGTACATAAGCAATTGCTAAGGCCTAGACTGAATCCCTCTATCTGACCCTCTCCCTGTAGCTTTCCACCGTTCCATGGCAAAGAGTCAGGAGGAGGCCCTGTGTCCAGAAGGACGTCCTGAGGAAACAGAGCTGTAAGGAGCACGAACATGTAGTAGCATATATAAGGCTGTTTTACTGAGTTGGAAGGGACAAGAAAACAGAAAAGTGAAGAGGAAGGTAAGTCCTTGGTATGCTGGCTATTAATCATCAACATAGTAAGAGAGAAACAATTTTCTAATTTCTGTAGGACCTGGACATAAAATAGTGTGGCTTCCACACGTGGATAATTCAGTCTGTGTGTACTGAAGTAGGAGTGAAAAAAAAAAAGCTTTGAACCCACTGTAGGAAGAAGGAGGATGTTAACAACTCCACCCTTTCCTCTGCCTTGTGCTTAAATCTTTCTTTGTGTTCTATTGTGTGATCTGGACACTTGGGAGATAATTTTTTCTGGAAAAAGCAACTGGGCAACTAGAATGTTTGCAGAGGGGAGTTGAATAATTAAAAATTTTAAATGGCAGACACATGATTCACTTGGGTTTCCTACACACCCAGTTCTGCCAATAAATAGATGAGATCAGTTTTCTCATCTGTGAAATAAAGGAGTTGGATGTCTTCACTAGATGATCTCTACGGTCTCTTACAGTTTAAAAATTTTATGAAAAAGTACAATGCAGAGAAAAAACAGTTAAGGTCTCTTATTCTCCGCTCAACCACATGACAACCAGATTTACAATTTGGTTTATTTCCGTATGAAGAGTGGTTGTTACACAAAGAAAAGAAAGACAATTTATTTTATAAACTAAATATATAAAGCACTACTGAAAATAGACTGTGGATACAGCCAGAAGTTTAATAACAGTACTTACCTGTAGTTTTAGCTTTTCAGAAATAAAGCAAAGTTCATATTAGTTAAAAGAGATCCTGGCAAAATATTTAATCTTAATAGGGGGAATATAAAAAGTTATTTTAAGTTGTATTTTCTGCCTGTACTATATTTTTGAAAACTATTTTTTATGAGCCTTATTTTTTCATCTTTAAAATTGGAATAACAATTTCTTAATTAGGTGCTTATAAACATTAAATGAAGTATTATATGTGAAACTCCCTAATATATCCAATGCCGACTCTTAGCTTGCAAACATTCTCTTCCTTTCTTCTTTGGTATTCCTCATCTTGATGATCTATTCATCAGTATTTCTCTGTTGCCAAGCTAGAAAGCTAGGATGACCATAAATCAATGCTTTTCAAACTGTGGTGATATAATCAATTTACGCAGACAGTATTTTAAAATAGAAACAATGGAATATAAAAAATTAGGGACCATTGCAAATACAGCGGTACAAATTGCAATAATACTTAGCAAAGATATGTATTATTTTGTAAAATTTTGTTGATTAAAGAGTATGTTTGTGTATGGGGAGTCTCAGGAGAGGGAAGGTCTTTTGTTATAGAATGCATTTCTTTTTACAGTAAAAATGTCTGAGAAACACTATCCTAAGATATGCTGTGTCTCTCCTATGTGCAGTTGTTCTCTAGCTTATCAATTTTATCTTCCGAAGAAACTTCGGATCTGTACCCCTTTCTATTTTCTGCCATTGCCTTAGTGTAAGCCTTAATAATTTTAGTTTCCTTGTCATCAAAATTTTTCACACTCCAAACTGCTACTTGAGATCTTCCTAATAAAATTTATATCTAAACAGGTGAACCCTACAGACAGATGCTATTTTTAGAGTGAAGGGTCAATGTTTAATAACCATCACACGTATTGGGGTGTTTCAAATATATGGTTGTAAAATAAACTAATGCCTCAGACACTTCCTGAGTTCCCCTCATGACTTTCTCAGTTTCAAATTTTGTTCCAGCCTCAGCCTGTGGAACAGTTAGATCCTTGCAGAATTCTGTAACTCTCTGCAGTGACAATTACTCATCTCTAGTATGCATCCTTTGCTGACTGTCTAGCTGACTTAGTGCAGGGCAGTAGAGCAGAATCATCTTTTAAAACTGTAAGTCAGACCACTTCACTCCTCAGTCTAAGCCCTTCGGTGGCTTCACTTGCTGGCTCCACTCCAAGTCCACCTCCTCACGCTGGCCTACAGGTCCCCATATGATTGATTCTTCATGTCCTTATCTCTTATTTATCAGCTCACCCTTCTCTTTCCCTTGATCACCGTTCCCCTGTTGGAGATATTGCCTCTGTATTTTTATTATTATTGTTCTGGATTGAGACTTGAAAATGAACCCATGTCTGATTCAGGATGAGAATATTTGGGAAGGGAGAAGCTGAGTCTTGCTTACTTCTGTGATTTTTAATAGTGAATGGATGGGGTCAGGCCCACTTAGTGGGTCAGGATTCAGTCAACTGATCGAGTATGTGTTCAGCTGTCTGGGAGTGGGGTAGGTGGTGTAAAGGTATCCTCATGAGCATCCTCCCAAACCCATCTGGTAACAAGCTGATTCCTGCAAACCACATACCTTATCAGATAGGACTCTGTTGTCAATAAAGTTAATGTAGAATAGTGGCTGAAGGCTGAAGAATAGAATAACAGCTAAGGGAAATATAAAGATTCAGAACTCAACAAGGAGTGAAATGTTTATTTACAACCCTGGCTTGGGGGTACATAATCTCATCAACTCAGATAATTAAATGTTATGAAAAAAGATCATAATAACAATAACTGATCTGAGGTAACAAATATACTCCTGGCTATGGTTAGAATGTTTGTGTCCCCTCCAAAATTCATGTTGAAACTTAATCCCCAATGCAGCAGTATTAAGAGGTGTGGCCTTTAGGAGATGATTAGGTCATAAGGGCTCCACCCTCATGAATGGATTAATGCTTTTTAAAAGTGCTGAAGGGGACTAACTCAATCCCTTTTTTGCCCTTTCATCCCTCTGCCATGTGAGGAAGCAGTGTTCATGGCTCCATCTTGGAAGCAGAGACTGAGCCCTCACTAGAAACCAAACCTGCTGGTGCCTTGTTGTTAAACTTCCCAGCCTTCAGAACTGTGAGAAATAAATTTCCATTATTTATAACATACCTATTCTTAGGTATTTTCTTATAGCAGATCAAATTAAGACATTCTTTTTGGTCAAGTAAGCATAGACACTTAAATTTAGGGAAAAAAGTAAAGATTTGATGAAGTAGAATAATCTCATAAAATCTTTTTTTTTTTTTGACAAAGTCTCTTTCTGTCGCCAGGCTAGCGTGCTAGAGTGCTGTGGCACGATCTCAGCTCCCTGCAAACTCCGACTCCCTAGTTCAGGCAATTCTCCTGCCTCAGCCTCCTGAGTAGCTGGAATTACAGCTGGAATTACCACGCCTGGCTAATTTTTGTATTTTTAGTAGAGATGGGGTTTTACCGTGTTGGCCAGGATGGTCTCAATCTCCTGACCTTGTGATTTGCCTGCCTTGGCCTTCCAAAGTGCTGGGATTACAGGTGTGAGCCACTGTGTCCGGCCCAATATTTTGGTTTTTAAACATTTAAAATAATCATGATAATGAGAATCTATACTGATTAAGATATATGAACTATTTGACAGAGTATAAAAGATCAGAAACACAGACATATTGGCTCTGTCAAAATTTTAATTTAAAATGTGTAGGAGAATTTTATTTGTATATTTAAGAAAAACTGATATACATTTATATTTGGTTCATTCAATTTACGAAAGTTGCTTAAACACCTAGCAGTAATTTGCTAGTTAGGCATTTGTATTAGTTTTCTAAGTTGCTGTAATAAAGGACCACAGATGGAAGGCTTAAACAACAGAAATGGATTGTTTCACAGTTCTGGAGTCTAGAAGTCTGCAGTCAAGTTGTTGGCCAGGTTGGTTCCTTCTGAGGGCTCTCATGGAGACTCTGTCCCATGCCTTTCTCCAAGCTTCTGGTGGTTTTCCGGCAATCTTTAGTCTTGTCCCTTGACTTGAAGAAGCATCACCTTGATCTCTGCCTCTTTCTTCAGATATTATTATTTCTGTGTGTGTTCCTGTGTCCAAATTTTCCTGTTTTATAAAGACACATCAGTCAAATTGGATTAGAAACCCACCCTACTCCTATATAATCTTACTTTAACTAAGTATGTCTGCAGTGGCCCTACCTCCAAATAATTTTACATTCTGAGGTGCTGGGAATTTCTTCAACATATGAATTTCTGAAAGACACAATTAAACCCATAATAGTGTTTGTTTGACTTATCAGAAGTTTGAATTGTTTTAAAAAATCAGCTATGTTTTTTTAAATGATAAATTTTGCCATTTTTATTTTAAATAGACTTAAGATTTTAAAAATTTGCATTAATATGAAAAATTTAGATTAAATATTTTTAATTTTAATTAATGAGGTAAAACACAGGCAGTTTTGTGTTTTTTTGGTTTTTGTTTTTGTGTTTGGACAAAAGATATATTATGCAAACACTAACTTAAAAAACTTCCAGTGGTGGGCACATGACTGAGGCCTGACTATTCAGCAGAATCCACTTCCCTAGCCGCAATGATTCATTCAGTGAGGCACATGTGACCCAAGTCAGTCCAACCAGAGCTAATCTCAGGACTTCCTTGTGCAACTGAAAATAGGGGTTCCCTGTTCCCCTGGGGTTGCTGTCAATAAGAATAGTGTAAACCTGGAGCTGTCAGGGGTCACTATTCAGAATCTGAAAATGAGGCTAATGCAAAGGAAAGTGGACTCAAGAAATGAAGAGACTCATGGCCCAAGTGATATAAGTTGAGCTCCCAGACACTGCTAACACAGGCAGTTTTAAATTTTGCTTTCCACACTTACATCTTCCTAGGTATTAAACACTCAATCAACACTGTTTACCAGTCCAAGGACAGCTGAACATAATACTGTATGCCACGACCTTGGTCACCAATAATTCTTTATGTGCATTCAACTTGTACCTAAAAAATAAAAAACATACTGAGACTAATATTTCATTCCATAAAAATCTGAATCAATGTGAGTTTATTTTTATTTTGTGACTAGAACTAATTGAAATAGAAAACTAAGCTAGCTTGAAGTGGCTTATTTTCACATTGGAGACTGGAATCTAGAAATTAGACTTTTGCTATTATTATGACATTAAAGCAATCTGGAGTAAATTGCCTTCAAATATACAGAGTTGATAAAGTCAATTTTGGCACAGTTTATATTATAGGACTGATATAATCATTCTGATTTCCCTGTGTACCAAATACACAAAGATTAATGTTTTTCAAAAAGTTATATAATTTTTCTTTAATAGTTTTTATATATTAGGTGTAAAAATTTATTACAGCACTTTATAAGTAGATGTTCTAAAGTAAAAAGACCAATTTGATTAAAAAACATATGCCTAGGTTGATGTTATCCCATTAGTACTTTTAAATGTATTTTGTGTCTCTTCAATAGAAAATAGAATACTGATAATGGTTTGGCTCTGTGTCCCCACCCAAATCTCATCTTGTAGCTCCTGTAATTCCCACATGTGAATTGTGGGAGGGACCTGGTGGGAGGTAATTGAATCATGGATCTTTCCCGTGCTGTTTTTGTGATAAGTCTCATGAGATCTGATGGTTTTAAAAGTGGGAGTTTCCCTGCACATGCTCTCTGTCTTGTCTGCGGCCATGTGAGACATGCCTTTCACCTTCTGCCATGATTATGAGGCCTCCGCAGCCACATGGAACTGTAAGTCCATTAAACCTCTTTCTTTTGTAAATTGCCCAGTCTCGGATATGTCTTACACAGCAGTGTAAAAATGGACTAATACAAATACTAAAACTTGGTTCCTAGTCTCTTCACTTATTACCTTCTTTAACCATTAAAAAAATATATAACTTCAGTACTGAATTAGTGCAATATTTTCACACTAAAAAACCCCCACAAACCCTTCATCTTTAATGTTATTTGCAAGAGCAAAAGAAAATTAAGTACCGCAACCAAACAAGTCAAATAAATTTTAATATTAAATGTACCTTTTCAAACCTTTTAAAGTGTATTACTGGATATACTTTTTCAAATGTTAGTATTAAATATAGCATTGTAAACCTGTCATACTCCTCCCTGGTATGTATGTGTGTGTAAAAGGAGGTAACACAGCCGTTGTCTCTCTTTCTCTGTCTCCTCAGGCTGAAAATCAATGAATTTGTTTAAATTGTTGACTAGATTATTATGGCAGCAGATATTTATTTTTATTTTTTAAAAAATTTATGTGATTGGAATGTGAAGATGTCTATCCTTATTTGGAAAGATAAGAATAGGGTCCAGGGGGAACATCTGTTAGAGTTGTTGATTTGAGGAACTATAAAGGTTTGTGTTCGTCAGAATCAATATTATGGTAGTTATGGAAACAGGGAGATCACTGTGAGCTAAGGCCTTAGGGAGCTCTGTAAACCAGAAGGAAGAACACGGAAGCTGAGGGCTAACGTGTTCTGAATTTGATGCATGTAATTCTAAGAATTTTTTTAGAGTGCACTACAATAATCGTTACTACACATAAACATATAGCACAACTTCCATGGGAAGAGAGTTTTGCCAGATTTTGTAAAATCTATTGTTTTTTGAACTACTTTTTTTTTTTTTTTTTTTTACCTTCTATTGCATTCAACGTTTTGCTCAGTAAAATTTGCTGTGCAAGTGTCCCTGAAATGCAGTTCTTATTTGCTCAGCAAGCCAGATTCTTGCAATCTATCCTGGAGAAGTCATTCAAGAAAGTTGGCCAGTTCCATACTTTTCAAGGTTTATTTTAAATCTCTATTGCATGGCAAAGCAAGACAGAACCCCCCACACCCCCCGAAAACCCTACATCATTAAGAATAAAATTCAGTCTTTCTAGGTCCTTCCTGATCTCAATTAATTTCTTAAGAATTGATTTAGTTCCCGTTTTAGGGCTCTTCTCCCTAGAATTTTGTAGCCCAAGGCTCCATTGTAAGATGTTTGAAACTTATGAATAAAAATATTGTTCAATTCAGGGTTAGGATGAATGATTCTGGGTCAGCTAGGTAACTATCTAAGTATGGCTTCAGTGAAATCTAAAGATGGTAATGAAAATACTGATCTATTATCTTTATAATAATTTGAAATTTTTAGGACTAAAGGTTTAAAAAATTCTAAAAATTTAAAGATAAAAAATAAAAGCATGAGTAGACCATAAATGAAAATTTCATTATCATAAAACTCGCTACTGTCTGAGGCAGAATTCTTTTGAGTCTCTTTATCAAAGCAATTTTGTCGGGTATAATTACCTTGATTTAACATAGGAGAGGCCTGAAACCTAGAAAAGTGATAGAATCTGACAAAAACATATAGTTGCTTGAAGGGAAGACTCAGAGTTTGAATTTATTTCTCATTTCAAAGTCCCATTGTTTCCAATACACGATGCTGTTCCCCAGAGGCAATATTTAAAATGAGAAAATATCATTCCTTATCCCCTTGATATACTGAGTGAGTGACCATTGTTTAAAAAAAGAACGTATCCAAAGCAAACACAATGAAGATTTCTTTCCTTTTCTGTTTTTTCAGCTGATGTAAAGTTCTGATGTTAAAACTAAAAATGAAGTTTTCATTAATTAGAAAACTTCTCAGCAGAGAACCAAGTGTTTTTCAAGGAAATCTAATTTATTTATTTTTCAGTAATAGGGTACACTAACTAAAAATGTGGTCTTCATTTTTTCCTGTTTTTTTTTTTTTTTTTTTTTTTTTTTGTGCCAAACATTGATGGGGTGAAGTAAAAAGAAAATAAAAGAAACCAGACCAAACCAAACCAAACCATAAACAATTGTTTTTTATAAACTGCAAGCAATGGAGGGCATACAAACTTAAATTTACCTTTCAGGTAAATCTTATCTTTGGATAACTGTCCCAAGCCCATTCAGTTAAAGAAATGTACAGGAATTACACAACCATTGCCTGTGGAAAAAGCTTGAAGTAACTCAGATATATATATATTTTACTTTAAAAGCTAAGGGTTCTGATGACTCTTGCTGAGTGCATATTTCAGGCAGTTTCTTTAGGAAAATATATATTTTTGTATGGTTTTAATTATTTTTGTATGTGTGTGGAGATGAGGGTGTTATTTTTCAGTCTGAGGGGTAGGTTAGAATTAGTCTGAGTTAGAATAGCTAAAGTTCTTTATAGAATTTTTATAACAACTATTATCCAATACGCAAAAACAGGTTTATTGCCCCACTACTCTGCTTATATAAATTTCTTAGACAAAATATTTACATTGCATAGCTAAACCCATTTTGTGGCTAATACATCGAAGAGGGACAGCCACTCTACTGGTCAACACATTAGGTAAGACATAAACAGAAAAGTGAGTATGAGGTCAACTCTAGACCATGGAATTTCTCAGAACAGCTGGTAATAAGCTGTACCTCCATTTGTAGCTGAGATTTTCATGCCACAGTTTTCCCAAGCAGTTTTCATATTCTAGGTGGGTCTTTTAGTACCTAGTAAGTAACTGTTAGAGGTATCCTTGCTCTAGGGGTAGGACAAATGGCTTGTGCCAGGGATAAATCCTTAAATTTGGACTCAGATACTGCTGGTTAGCCACATATCTTTTAATAAAGTACTGCATTTCTAAATATGTCCAGACTTAAGTGTACTCTTGTCACTTCAAATACTTATTAACTGAGGCAATCTGTGAATAGGAGCTGAGACAGAAATCTCTGTGAAGGTCAAACCCTCATGACATCATGCTTTAAGAGAAACTATAAAAATGGATTTGGACTGGATGTGGCATTTCTTAATGTGTACAGGACTACTGATAACCTTGTTAATAGTATTATTTAAAACAAAATTATCTAGAATAAACTGATAGATGATTATGTTCAGATGTAAATTTTCTCTGAGTAAGACGGCAAAGGCACACCCAACTTCTTGGTTTTTCCAAAGGCAGAATTGTGACATTTTTAAACATCCTGTGAAGTGGTTCACTTTGAATTGGGAAAATAATGAGAAGGGAGAATTTAAAACTACAGGTTTTTTTTTCCTCTAAGAGTGTACCTGGAACTTGTATTATGGGCACATTTATGCTATGTTTACTCTCCTGATCATGGGCTTGAACTTGGTATATGAAAGTAGAGACTGTATTTGTTTTATTTACTATTTATTCATTATACTGACCTCCATATTATCTGACACATGTGCTTCCTCCCCCAAGAAAACCTTTTATTGAGGTATAATTTACATATCAATAAAATATACGGATTTTTAAGAGTATAGTTTAGTGGGTTTTGTCAAATTTATACGTCTGTGTAACCACCACCCCAGTCAAGATACAGAACATTTCCATCACTCAAGAAACTATCTCCATGCCTCTTTCCAGTCAACATCTTCCCTTGCCCACCAGGCAACTACACTTTAATTTCTTTTACTTTGGCTTAGTTTTGCTATAATAATAATGATATATTGTATACTCCTGTGGTAATCCTCTTTTATACAGCATAATGTTTTTGAGATTCATCTACCTTATTGTTACATCCTTAGGTGTTCTTTTTTATTGTTGAGTAGCACTAGAGTATATGAATCCACAATGTTTTTATCCATTCACTTGCAGGAGCCTTAAGGATGTTTCCAATTTGAGGTTATAAATAATATCGTTTCTATAAACATTCTTGTACAAGTATTATTGCAAAAGTATGTTTTTATTTCTCTGATAAATATGTAGGAGCAAAATTGCTACATAATTTGGGTAGGTATATGTTTAACTTTATAACAAATTTCTAAATATTTTCCAAAAATGATTGATTATTTTATAATATCACTCAACCAAATATGAGGGTTCCAGTTGCCCCACATTTTCACCAAAAATTGTATTTTAAGTTTTTAAAATTTGAGGGCTTGGTGAGGTGTCATGTTGGTAATCCCAGCATTTGGGGAGGCCAAGGAAGGAGGATTGCTTGAGCCCAAGAGTTTGATACCAGTCTGGGAAGCATAACAAGACCATATCTTTTTAAATTAGGCATGGCAGCATGTGCACATAACCTAGCTACTTGGGAGGCTGAGGCAGGAGGATAGTTGAGCCTAGGAGTTCAAGGCTGCTGTGAGCTATGATTGTGTCACTGCGCTCCAGCCTGAGCAGCAGATTGAGATCCTGTCTCAAAAAAGAAAAAAATTAGTCATCTTTGAAGATGTGAACTATCTCATTGTGGTTTTGATTTACATTTCCCTAATGAATAATGATATTTTTTCCCTATGTGACAAAATATCGAGCAATGAAAAATGATATTGAGCAGATTTCATATGTCTATTGGTCATTCATATATCTTTCTTTGTGAAATGTCTGTTAAGGGTTTACCCATTTATAACATTAGGTTGTTTGACTTTTTAATTATTGAATTATAGAAACTTCTAAAATATATTTTAGGCAAGTTCCTTTGTCATATATCTGTATTGCATGTTTTCTCCCAGTTTGTGATAGGTCTTTTTATTTTCTTAATAGTATTTTCTATTGAATAGAAATATCTAATTTTGATAAAGTGTAATTTATAATTTTTCTTCAACAGTTAAGACTTTTAATAAGGCTTTGCCTGCCCATATTTGCAAATATATTCTATATTTTCTTTAAAATTTTTTATACTTTTAGCCACTTAGTTTAGGTGTATGACCCATGTCAAATTAATTTTTGTGTATGGTGTGAGTAGGGGTCAAATCTATCATAAGTAGACAGAAAGGTAGGAAAGGAACGCCTTTACAGAAAAGACATAAATGCAACCCATAAGCTCTAAGAACAATCATATGTGGTAACAATTTAAGTTCTTTAGGTTGTTTTGAATTCCTTTATAGTAGAGTGTTCAGTAAAATCTCATTCATGTTACAAAACAAGAGACAGTGGCTCTTGTAATGTCTTAAAGAACTGAAACAAATCAGCCTGAGTGATTCCAGTTCTTAAGTTACAAGGGGAAAAAATTTCAAGGATTCTTAAAAACATTTGGGGAGAGGCTTTGAGATGGCTTGCCTCCTCCACAAAGAATATCCAAAACAGTGAGTTTATAATAACACTTTGAATAGAGCATTGAAGAGAGAACACTAGAATTCAGCAGAGAAGTGAAGGGAAACAGCTAAGACACAGAAGAGGGAAGTGAGGCAGCTGGCCCAGCTGGGATTGGCAATGTGTTAGTCCATTTACACACTGCTATAAAGAACTTCCTGAGACTGGATAATTTATAAAGGAAAAAGGTTTAATTGACTCACAGTTCTGCATGGCTGGAGAGGAACTTAAAATCATGGTGGAAGTGGAAGCAGGCACCGTCTGCACAAGGTGTCAGGAGAAAGACAGCGTGTGAAGGAGGAACTGTCAAACACTTATAAAACCATCAGATCTCATGAGAATTCACTGACTATCATGAGAACAGCGGGAGGAAACTGCTTCCATCATTCAATCACCTTCCTCCCTTGACATGTGGGGATTATAATTCGAGATGAGATTTGGATGGGGACACAGAGCCAAACCATATCAGGCAAGGATATGATAGAGGTTCTCCAATGCAGGGAAAGAGTAAGTGAGAGATCCCTCTGTGGTCCTAGTGCTTGAGCATGCTGCTTGGGTGACTGGAGATTACACTGTCCCATCTGTTGCTCTAGGCACACATGTGGACCATCAGAATGCCTGACAAAAGACCCAGTCCTACTTCTGCCAGTTCCCAAGAGTGCCATCCAGGAACCTGGAGATTGCCTTGTCCCATCTGTCACCTCAGAAGCATACATGCACCATTAGGATATCTGACAAAAGACTCACCCCTCCCTCTGCACTCCTCACTACCTGCTGCTGGTGCCCAGCATGCTGCCTGGGGGCCTGGAGATCACCTCACACCACCCACCATAGCCTGTGCCTGTGTGTACCACTGGGGGGCCTGAAGACAGGCCCACTCTGCTTGGTACCACTTTCCCAATGACTGTGCACGGTGCCCTGGGGGCCAGGAAATCACTCTGCCCCATTGATATCTCTGGGTGTGTACACACACCATAAGAATATCTAACAGTAGGCCCAGAATGCTTGCCACTGGCACCCAAGCATGCTCACTGGAGGCCTGGAGATCACCTACCACACATTCCTATGCCCATATACATTATCAAGGGGCCTAAAGACAGACGTGCACCACCTGGCACTTCACCCAGTGTCCAAGGGTATCATCTTAGCGTCTTGAAATCACCACGCTCCACCCATTACCATCAGCATCTGTTCACTCCTCCCAGGATTCTGGGGTCTGGCTTGCCCAGCGTGTTGCTGCCACTACTAGTACCAGCACATGCCACTTGGGAACGTGAGGGTTGGGCTGCCACTGCTACTGCCACTGCCAATGCCATACATGCTGCCCAGGGGCCTGAGGATCCACCAAACTTCCTATCCTACTGTTGCTACTGCTGGCACCTGAACAAGCCATATGAAAGCCCAAGAGTTGGCCCACTTGGACCCACTAACACTGTTACCTGTATATGCTGTCCAGGGGTCTAAGGACAGGAATGCCAGGCCTACTACTGTCACCACTGGAGCCTCAGAACTAACCCACCTGGCGTTACTGTACCCTTCAAGGCCTCACCACAGCCTCCTGTGACCTCTCAGATTAAGCCACTGAAGAAATCACAGACTCCACTGATGCTGGTTACAGCAGTAGAAATCATACAGAGAGTACACTACTGCACGCACCTAGGATCAAGGCTAATGTGTCCTAGCCAACCAACACTAGAGATATAGCTACAGGAAAAAGTATTTCCCTATGAAAACCTATTTAAAAAATATAAAGAGGTAACCATTACAATAGATGCACAGATGTTAATGTACAAACACAAGAAACATGAGAAATCAAGAAAACATGACACTTAAAGAGGAACAAAGTAATTATCTAGCAACAGAGTTCAATGAAAAACAAATTTTTGAGATGCCTAAAAAAGAATTCACGGCTGGGCATGGTGACTCATGCCTGTAATCCCAGCACTTTGAGAGGCCAGGGCAGGCAGATCATGAGATCAGGAGTTTGAGACCAGCCTGGCCAACATGGTGAAACCCCATTTCTACTAAAAATACAAAAATTAGCCGGGTGTGGTGACATAGGCCTGTAGTCCCAGGTACTTGGGAGGCTGAGTCAGGAGAGTTGCTTGAACCTGGGAAGTGAAGGTCGCAGTGAGCAAAGATTATGCCACTGCTCTCCAGCCTGGGTGACGGAGCAAGACTTCGTCTCAAAAAAACAAAAAAAAGAATTCAAAGTAATAGTATTAAAGAAGCTTAGTGAGATATAAGATAACACAAATAAACTATACAAAAAACTTAGAAAATAATTTACAATATGAAAGGGAAATTCATTGAAGAAATAGATCTCATAAAAAAGAACCAAACATTGGGAAGCTGAGGCAGGCAGATCACCAGGTCAAGAGATTGAGACCATCCTGGCCAATATGGTGAAACCCCGTCTCTACTAAAAATACAAAAATTAGCTGGGTGTGGTGGTGCATGCCTGTAGTTCCAGCTCCTCAGGAGCCTGAGGCAAGAGAATCACTTGAACCTGGGAGGTGGAGGTTGCAGTGAGCCGAGATCACGCCACTGCACTTCAGCCTGGGCAACAGAATGAGACTTTGTCTCAAAAAAAAAAAAAAAAAAAAAAAAAAAAAAGAAAAGAAAAGAACCAAACAGAAATTATAGAACTGAAGAATTCAATAAATGAAAAAAAAAGTACAATTAAGAGCTTCAATAATAGACTGGATCAAGAAGAAAAAATAATTTCAAAACTTGAACACATGTCTTTTGAAGTAACTCAGTCAGACAAAAATAAGAAAGAAAAGAATAAAAAAGAATAAAGTCAGGCTGTGTGACATATGGGACACTAGAAAGTGAGCAAATATTCAAATTTTTGGTGTTCCATAAAGTGTAGAGAAGGAAAATGTCATAGAAAACCTATTTAATGGAATAATAGCTGAAAGCTTCCCCAGTCTCACAAGAGACAGCTATTCAAACACAGGAAGTTCAAAGATTCCTAAACAGATATGACCCAAAAGATCTTATTCAAAGCACGCCGTATTCAAATTCAAAAGTCAATGACAAAGAGAATGCTATAAACAGCAAGAGAAAAGTGTCTCTTTTGAGACATACATACACCATTATGTATATACATATATATATATATACGCTCTGTATATATATACGTGTGTGTGTGTGTATATATATATATACACACACACATTCAACACCAGACCACCAAGCTATATAAAGCAATTATTATTTGATCTAAAGGAAGAGAGATACTCCAATACAGTAATAGTTGGGGACCTCAACATCCCACTGTCAGCATTAGAAAGATCATCTAGACAGAAAATCAGTAAGAAAACCTTGGGTTTAAATTGCACTTTAGATCAAATCTATCTAACATACATTCATAGAACATTTTATCCAATAGCTGCAGAATACACATTCTCATTAACACATGGAACATTCTCCAAGATACATCATGTGTTAGGACTCAAAACAAGTCTCAACAAAGTTAATATATATGTGTATATATATATTATATATACAGTGTGTGTGTGTGTGTGTGTGTGTGTGTATATATATATATATATGTGTGTATACTGTCTTCTCAGACCACAACGGAGTAAAACTTTGGAAACTGTACAAATATTAGTATGTAGAAATTGAACAACATGCTCTTGAACAACCATTGGGTCAGTGAATAAATTAATTAAAAAATTTAACAATTTTTGGAAACAAATAAAAATTGAAACACTATGATATGGTTTGACTGTGTGCCTACCAAAATATCATCTCAAATTGTAATCCAAATTGTTATCTGCATGTGTTTAGGTAGGGACCTTCTGTGTTTAGGTAGGAGGTGATTGAATCATGGGGGCATTTTCCCCCATGTGGTTTTTGTGATAGTGAGTTCTCATGAAATCTGGTTGTTTGGTAAGTGTTTGGCACTTCCCCCTTCTCTCTCTCTGCTTCGGCATGGTAAGACATGGCTTGCTTCCCCTTCACCTTGTGCCATGATTGTAAGTTTCCTGAGGCCTCCTCAATCATGCAGAGCTGTGAGTCCATTAAACCTCTTGTTTTCATAAATTACTGAGTGTCAGGTAGTATCTTTATAGTAATGTGATACAGACTAATACAGAGAATTGGTACCAGCAGAGTGAGGTACTGCTATAAAGATAACCTGAAAATGTGGACGTGACTTTGGAACTGGGTAATAGGAAGAGGTTGGAATAGTTTGGAGGGCTCAGAAGAAGAGAGGATGATGTGGGAAAGTTTGGAACTTCCTAGGGATTTGTTGAATGGCTTTGACCAAAATGCTGATAGTGATATGGACAATGAAGTCCAGGCTGAGGTGGTCTCAGATGGAGATGAGGAACTTGTTGGGAACTGGCATAAATTTGACTCTTGCTATGTTTTAGCAAAGAGAATGGTGGCATTTTGCCCCTGCTCTAGAGATCTGTGGAACTTTGAACTTGAGAGAGATGATTTAGGGTATCTGGTGGAAGAAATTTATAAGTGGCAAAACATTCAAGAGGAAAAAAAGCATAAAAGTTAAAAAAATTTGCAGCTGGACAATGTGATAGCAAAGAAAAACCCATTTTCTGGGGAGAAATTTAAGCCAGCTGCAGAAATTTGCATAAGTAAAGAAGAGCTGAATGTTAATCACTGTATTAGTCCATTTTCATGCTGCTGATACCTGCGACTGGGCAATTAACAAAAGAGAGAGGTTTAATGAACTCACAGTTCTACATGGCTGGGGAGGCCTCACAATCATGGTGGAGGATGAAAGGCACATCTCACATGGTGGCAGACAAGAGAAGAGAGCTTGTGCAGGGAAATCCCGTTTATAAGATCATCAGATCTCATGAGATTTATTCACTATCATGAGAACAGCACAGGAAAGACCTGCCCCAAGGATTCAATTACCTCCCACTGAATCCCTCCCACAACACATGGGAATTGTGGGAGTTACAATTCAAGATGAGATTTGGGTGGGAACTCTGTCAAACCATATGAATCACCAAGACATGGGGAAAAATGTCTCTGGGGCATGTCAGAGACCTTCACGGTAGCCCCTCCCATCCCAGGCCTGGAGGCCTAGGAGGGAAAAATGATTTCTTGAGCTAGGCCCAGAGACTCCCTGCTCTGTGAGGCCTTGGGATATGGTGCCCTGGGTCCCAGCTGCTTTAGCTCTAGCCATGGATAAAAGGGGCCACGGTACAGCTCAGGCCATTGCTTCAGAGGGTGAAAGCTCCAGGTCTTGGCAGCTTCCAGTGGTGTTGGTCCTGTGGATATACAGTAGAGAAGAATTGAGATTTGGGAAACTCTGCCTAGATTTCAGAGGATATATGGAAATGCCTGGATGTCCAGACAAAAGTTTTCTGTAGGGGCAGAGTCCTCATGGAGAACCTCTGCTAGGACAGTACAGAAGGAAAATGTGGGGTTGGAGCCCCCACACAGAGTCTCCACTGGGGAAGTTCTTAGTGGAGCTATGAGAAGAGGGCCACCATCCTCCAGATCCCAGAATGGTACATCCACCTACAGCTTCTACCATGCACCTGGGAAAGCCACAGATGCTCAATGCCAGCCATGAAAGCAGCCAGGAGGGGGAATGTACCCTGCAAAGCCACAGGGGCAGAGCTGCCTAAGGCCATGGTTGCTCACCTCTTGCATCAGTGTGCCCTGGATGTGAGAAATGGAGTCAAATAATATCATTTCGGAACTTTAAGATTTGACTGCACCACTGGATTTTAGACTTGCATGGAGCCTGTAGCCCCTTTGTTTTGGCCAGTTTCTCCCATTTGAAATGGATGTATTTACCCAATGCCCGCACCCTCATTGTACCTAGGAAGTAACTAACTTGCTTCTTATTTTACAGGCTCATAGGCAGAAAGGACTTGCCTTGACTCAGATGAGACTTTGTCCTTGGACTTTGGGTCAGTGCTGGAACGAGTTAAGACTTTGGGGGGCTGTTGCTAAGGCACGATTGTGTTTTGAAATGTGAGGTCATGAGATTTGGGAGGGGACAGGGATGATATAGTTTGGCTGTGTCCCCACCCAAATCTCATCTTGAATTGTAGTTTCCAGAATCCCCACATGTCATGGGAGGAACCCAGTGGGAAGTAATTGAAATATGGGAGTGATTACCCCCATGCTGCTGTTCTGATGATAAGTGTGTTCTCATGAGATCTGATGGTTTTATAAGGGGCTTCCTCCTTTGCTTAGCACTTATTTTCTCTCCTGCCACCCTGTGAAGAGGTGCCTTCCACCATGATTGTAAGTTTTCTGAGGCCTTCCCAGCCATGCAGAACTATGAGTAAATTAAACCTCCTTTCTTTATAAATTTCCCATTCATGGGTATTTCTTCATAGCAGTGTGAGAACAGACTAATACAACGATAAAATCTGTCAACAAACTAGACATAGAAGGAACACACCACAATGTAATAAAGGGCATATATGACAAACACACATCTTGGATCATACTGAATGTAGAAAACCTGAAAGCATTTGCTCTAAGAATTGGAACAGGATAAGAATGGCCACTTTTACCACTCCTCTTAAGCAGAGTACTGGCATCCCTAGCCAGAACAATCAGGCAATGTAAGAAAAAAAGTTACCCAAATTAGAAAATAGGAAATCTAATTATTGCTCTTTGCAGATCACATGATCTTATATTTAGAAAAATCTAAAGACACCACCAAAAGACTCTTAGATATCATAAAGAAATTCAGTAATCTTGAAGGATACAAAATCAACTTAAAAAATCAGAAGCATTTTTTTCTTTTCTTTTTTTTTTGAGTTGGAGTCTAGCTCTATCACCCAGGCTGGGGTACAGTGGTGCGATCTCGGCTCACTGCAACCTCCTTCTCTCAGGTTCAAACAATTATTCTGTTTCAGCCTCCCAAGTAGCTGAGATTACAGGTGTGTGTCACCACACCTGGCTAATTTTCGTATTTTTAGGAGAGGCAGGTTTTCACCATGTTAGCCAGGCTGGTCTCAAACTCCTGACCTCAGGTGATTCACTTGCCTCGGCCTCCCAAAGTGCTGGGATTACAGGCATGAGTCACCATGCCCAGCCCAATCAGAAGCATTTCCATACATTCATAGTGAAGTAGCTGAAAAAGAAATAAAGAAGGCCATCCTGTTTACAATAGCTACAAAATTTAAAGTATCTAGGAATAAACTTAACCAAAGAAGTGACATACCTCTATGAAAAATACTGTAAAACACTGATGAAAGATACTTAAAAGGACACAAATAAGTGGAAAGACATTCCATAATCTTGGATTGAAAGAATTAATATTATTAGAATTACACACTACTCAAAGCAATCCACAGATTATATGCAATCCCTATCAAAATGCCAGCGAATTTTTTAACAGAAATAGAAAACAATCCTAAAATTGACCAAAAAAGAACCCAAATAGCCAAAGCAATCCTGAGCAAAAAGAACAAATCTAGAGGCATCACACTACCTGACTTCAAAATATATTACAAGGCTATAGTAACCAAAACAGCCTGATATTGGTGTATAAGCAGACACATTGATCAATGAAACAGCATAAAGAACCCAGCAATAAATCCAAGCACTTACAGACAACTGATGTTTCTCAAGGTGTCAAGAACATACACTGGTGAAAAGACACGCTCTTCAATAAGTGACACTGGGAAAATTGGATATCTACATGGAGAAAACTGATACTAGACCCTTGTTTCTCACCAATACAAAAAAACAAACAAACAAAAACAAAGAAAACAAAACATGGATTAAAGATTTAAATGTGAAACCCAAAAGTAAAAAACTCCTAGAAGAAAACATAGGGGAAACATTCTAGTACATTGGCTTAGGCAAAAAATTTTTGGTTATGACTTCAGAAGCATAGACAACAAAAAGAAGAACAGACAAATCTGACTATATTAAACTAAAAACCTTTATGTAACATAAGAAACAACAGCAGAGTGAAGAGACAATCTGTCAAATGGGAAAACTATCTGCAAACTATTTATCCAATAATGGACTAATATCCAGAATATACAAAATGGCCAACAGGTATATGAAAAAATGCCCAGCATCACTAATCATAGGGGAAATGCAAATCAAAATCACAATGTGATATCATCTGATACCAGCAAGAATGGCTATTATAAAAAAGACAAAAAATAACAAATGCTGGCAAGGATGAGGAGAAAAGGAAACTCTTATACATTATTGGTGGGAATATAAATTAGCATAATCATTATGAAAATCAGTATGGAAATTTCTCAAGAAACTAGAAATAGAACTACCATACAATAGGGTGGTTCTATTTGGGATTCAACAATCCCACTATTGGATATTTAGCCAAAGAAAAGGAAATCATTACATCAGAAGGATTACTTGCATCCTCATTTTTATTGTGGAAGTATTCATGATATCAAAGATAGTCAATAAACCCAAGTATCCATCAATGGATGAATAGATAAGGAAAATATGGTATATATACACTACGGAATACTATTAGGCCATAAAAGAGAATGAAATCATGTTATTTGCAGCAACATGGATTGAAATGGAAGTCATTATATTAAAGGAAATAACCCAGGCACAGAAAGACAAATATTGCTTGTTCTCACTCATATGAGGCAACTAAACAAGTTGATCTCACAAAAGTCGAGAATAGAATGATATTTACCAGAGACCTGAAATGATGTGTATGTGTGTGGGGAGTTGGGGATGAAGAGAGTTAGGTTAATGGATACAACATGCAGTTAGAAGAAATATGTTCTAATGTTTGACAGCACAATAGAGTGACTGTAGTTAACAATAATATGTTGTGTATTTCAAAATAGGTAGATGAGATTTGAAATATTCCTAACACAAAAAGTCATAAATGCTCAATGTAATGGATATCCAAAATACTCTGAGTTGATTATCACACGTTCTATGCATGTATCAAAATGTCGCTTGTCCCCTATAAACATGTACAAATAATATGTATTAATTTAAAAAATTGAGGCCAGGCACAGTGGCTCATGCTGTAGTCCCAGCACTTTGTGTGGTCAAGGCTGGTGGACCGCTTGAGCTCAGGAGTTTGAGATCAGCCTAGGAAACATGGCAAAATTCCATCTCTACAAAAAATACAAAAGTTAGCCAGTCCTGGTGGTGTGTGCCTATAGTCCCAGGTATTCAGGAGGCTGTGGTGAGAGGAATACTTGATCCTGGAAGACTGAGGTTGCAGTGAGCTGTGATCTCCAGCCTGGGTGACAGAGCGAGATCTTGTCTCAAACAATACAAAAATAAATAAAATAAAATAACTTTAGAGACATTGTAAAGATAAATTAAATCTTGCATTTAGATTATGGGCACTCCCAAGTTACTGTAGGTTGAGTACTAATGCAATGTGACTTTTTTTTTTTTTTTGAGACGGAGTCTCGATCTGTCACCCAGGCTGGAATGCAGTGGCGTGATCTCGGCTCACTGCAAGCTCTGACTCCCGGCTTCACACCATTCTCTTGCCTCAGCCTCCTGAGTAGCTGGGACTACAGGCGCCCGCCACCACGCCTGGCTAATTTTTTGTATTTTCAGTAGAGATGGGGTTTCACCATGTTAGCCAGGATGGTCTCCATCTCCTGACCTCGTGATCCACCCGCCTCGGCCTCCCAAAGCCCTGGGATTACAAGCGTGAGCCACTGCGCCCGGCCGCAGTGTAACATTTTTTAACTCTTTTGCCAGTGATCTTGAGCTCTGTTTTACATTACATTAGCATATGTTATTCTGTGCATTAATATATTAAGAAATGCATAGAAATTTAAATGCATATTCACGTATCTGACTAATAAAAGTTTCTCTTCATTCAACATTGACATTTTGGGGGGAATCCAATGATGATAATGTCTAGTGTCTTAAAAGTAAATTGATTATGAGGATTTATGGGCGATACGTATGATTCAAACTGGAAAATCTCTACAGTAAAAAGTGCCCAGTTTCTTCAACAGATAACTTTCAAGGACCAGAGAGAGAGAGATTATTGATTAAATGATGAGATGTAACAACCAATTAAAGTGCATGAGCTTTATTAGGATCTCATTTCAAACAAATTGTAATTATATGACAATTGGGAAAATATAAACATTATTCAGAAATCTGATAATAGTTGAAGTTTCTGTTAATTTTGAGGACATGTTAATGATAATATGATTGAGTTGGTGGTTGATAATAGGTAATATGTACATGATAATTCATTTATTCTTGACTCGTGTGTTTTTGAAATTTTCCATTAACAAAGTAAATTGATACTAGAGAGATATTTTCATTTGGCAAAAATAAGTTACAACTTTGATAAAACATGAAGACCTGGGTTTAGATTCCATCTAGAAATTCCTACTGAAGCTTACTATTAATAATGTGAAAACTTACTTTTATGGTGAATAAAATTATTATTATTAATTACAATCAGAACTGTGGCTAAACCCATATTTTTAAATGAAATCTCGTATTTTTTCTAAAAGGGCCCATCTAAATGTGAGCAAATGCAATGCAGAAACCTCATACCTATTAAGATTTTTAAGTAACTGAATTATTTTCTCACATTATTTTCTTGGATAACTCATCTTCTTTGACTTTTTATGTCAGTTTCTCTGAAGTAGGAGAAAAATAATTATATATTTTGCTTGTAAGACAGGTATCAGGAAATGTTGATAACAAAGATGTTTCTCAGTTTAAATATTAGGAATCTGAGGCCGAGGTATTTGTGAGCAAAGGTAGACTTATGTCAGTTTTTTGTTCATTGGATCTCCAAAGTTCCCTGTAACCCTTGACTCAGACTATAAGCCTATACCAGTTTGACCACATTGATTAAGATAACTAGTTTAGTGTGTAATTACAGTAAGGGAAATGATACAATCAATTAGTACTAAAAATTATTGGCTAATATTGATTGGGTGCTTATAATTTATCTAGTGCTGTATTAAACATTTTTTGTTTTGTTTTGAGTTTGTTTTTTTTACAAAACTCCATTTACCTCACAACAAACCAGTGAGGTATGTGCAATTCTTACCCACCTATAGATGAAACTGAGGCTCCAAAAAAATCTTAAACAGTTTTTCTACTCCTGGCAGGTGATGGACTTTAAATTGAGTGTAGATATTATTTACTTAATAAATTTTTCTAAACAGTTTGCCATTGTCTAGGGTACTAGCTTTTTATCTTTTTAGAAATTGAAATTGGCTCAACCATATTATTATACTCAACTCAATTATATATCCCATAGTGAACATTTAAAAAAATTCTCAAAATATTAGAGAATAATAAGCCCTTCTAATACTCTGGAGAATTTTAACAACTATCTGATTCAAGCGGAAAGGCAGAAAAAGCACATGGTGATTCAGCTTTTTTGAGCATTACATATAGTCCCATAGTTGTGCAGTGTCATCACCATCCATGTGCAGATCTTTCTTTTATCATCTCAAATTGAAATTTTGTATCCATTAAACAATAACTATCCAATACTTCTTCCCCATATCCTTTGGCAATTTTAATTCTACTTTCTGTCTCCGTGGATGACTTTTCCAGGTACTTCACATAAGTGAAATAATATATTTGTCCTTTTGTCTCTGGCTTATTTTACTTAGTGTAATGTTTTCAAGATTATTCTATATTGTAGCATGTATCA
This sequence comes from Nomascus leucogenys, assembly GCF_006542625.1. NCBI lineage: Eukaryota > Metazoa > Chordata > Mammalia > Primates > Hylobatidae > Nomascus > Nomascus leucogenys. The sequence continues at coordinate 87,467,065 of NC_044402.1, forward strand.
GCCTTGTTGATAGATCTTTTATAAATGAAGATTTCAGAAAATGCAAACATTGCCAAGGAGACACTTCCCCTGTCTCAGAAAGTTAATAAGATAAACATTAGGATTTCTGATTTTGACTAGATATATTTACTAGGCTATTTAACTACATTTCAAAAGACTTTCTTATAATAATATATTTCTGGAAAACTACATAGTGAATGACTTGGCCACATAGTAAATAATTTAGTTGGCTAACATCTCTGGAGGAGGTAGTTTCAGAATGCCTATCTTTATAAAAATGGGCATAGGTCTTTGTTTGAAATTAGGAAATTTTTCAACATAAATATTATTGTGATCTACAGGCTGTAACCTTTAACTTGCTCCTTTTCATCAACTATAAGATCAGATTCTTGGCACAATATAATAGCATTCCAACATCTAGTGAAAACAGATGTTTCTTTTATTAAAATAAAGAGAATAAAACTGAAATGTTTTCAGTTTTCACTTCTTTTAAAATATCTATCATCAGTATATTTGATTATGTGCTTAAAATCCAACAGTCTGTCATGTAAAAACCATAGTTTAATATATTCATATTGGAATACAGCTTGCACATAAAATCATTGAAACTACACATTTTCTTTGCTATTGTATTTGTATTTTCCTGACATAAAATGTGTGTTATTATATAAATATATTTTAATTGATCATTTGAATTGAATATTTATTGTGACATATTACATTTTGTACATTTTTTCACACACATCATCTTATTTACTAGATTCATTCAACTAACTTTACTGAGAACTTGCACTATGTCACTTTATTCTAGAAAATTAAAATGCAATTGTAAAGAAGACAGAAATGGACCATCTTTACATAGCTTTTATTAACTACTGGGGAATATAGACAAATAGATCATTGTAATGCAGTGTAAGATATGCTATGATAGGTACAGAGGGATAGCAGGCACACAGACGAGTGTACAATAAACATATTATATGAAAGCTGAGGACCCTAAGAAGAACATAATGACTGAACAGAAAACCGTGTTATTTTTGCTTTGTGGTAAACCAAAGGAGTACTTATAGGTAAATGTGAGTCTCCAGTTAATGGACAGATGGATAATGCATGACTCCAAGTTTCATTTCTTAGATTAAGTTATGTTTGATAGAACTTGAGTTTTGAGCCTAAAAAATGTAAAACAATAAACAGACATCCATCGGATGCACCCGTTGGTACCTAGATCATGCACAGCTACTTTTAAGTGTACACACAAAACTATCTGTGACATGTACTCCAAGGAAACTTAAGTGGCAGTAATTTTCAAATCATCTGGAATTTGGTGAGTATCCACAAAGTTGGTTACTTTAGCTTTAGAGTAGTTGCTGTGTTGCTTGTCTTTCCAGCAAGAGCTGGCTAGTAAGTTTTATTGTTTATTTAGGCTTCTTCTATTCAAATTTCCCAAACCATGCAAGTTACATTCTATATTGGTGTGTGTGTGTGTGTGTGTGTGTGTGTGTGTGTTCAAAAGACAACCAGATTATTCAGACAGTAATTGTTTTATTTATTTTTTATTTTTTTATTTTTTTGAGACAGAGTTTTACTCTTGTCACCCAGGCTGGAGTGCAATGGCGGGATCTCAGCTCACTGCAACCTCCACCTCCTGGGTTAAAGTGATTCTCCTGCCTCAGCCTCCTGAGTAGCTGGCATTACAGGCAACTGCCACCATGCTCAGCTAATTTTTTTTTGTATTTTTAGTAGAGACAGGGTTTCACCATGTTGGCTAGCCTGGTCTTGAATGCCTGACCTCAGGTGATCCATCTACCTCAGCTTCCCAAAGTGCTGGGATTACAGGTGTGAACCACCACGGCTGGCCTCAGACACTAATTGTAAAAGTCAGAAAAGTAGTGAGAAATATGGTAACACAACTTTAGTCTCAGAAAATTTTAATTGCTCTGTCAGAAGAATCATTCCCCCATGTCTGATTGGTTTTTGTGTGTGGCAAAGGCAGGTTGTACATAAAAATCAGATATATATATATATTTATATATTTAATAAGTATATAGTCCCTATTATGTGCCAAGAATGTGAAGAATATGAACATTGTCCTTAAAAGATAAACTTTGAACAAATAATCATTTGATGAGTAATACAAGTGGAAATGTAGAATTTTATGGAAAATAAAACAGGAAGACCCAATGTAGGTTCTCAGTTCAGAAGTTTTCCTGAAAAAATAAAGTGAGACTTGAAGTATTAATAGAAATTTGCAAATGCGAGATCGGGGGATAGGGTGTTCTAGGCAGAGGAAACAACTTATGGTAAACATTCAAGCAAAGAAGATAGAATCTCACATTTTAAGGATTTAGAGAGGAAGAATGCAGTGTCTTAGATGAGAAAAAGGAGCATCAGGAGTATCATCTAAAAATTTAAGACTTAATTTTAAGAGCAATGAGGTTCTATGAAAGCATTTGAAATGAAGATTTGACATGACAAGATTTTGTTTTAAGAGGTCACATTGATATAGTTTGAATGTGTGTCCTTGCCCAAATCTCATATTGAAATGTAATCGCAATGCTGGAGGTGGGGCCTGGTGGGAGGTAATTGGATTATGGGGGTGGATTTCTCATGAATGGTTTAGCACCATCCCCTTTGGTACTGCCCTGGTGATAGTGAGTGAGTTCTCATGATATCTGGTTGTTTAAAACTGCTTAGGCCCTCCTGCCTCACTTTCTTGCTCTCGCTTTTGCTGTGTGAGGTTCCTGCTTGCCCTTTGCCTTCTGCCGTATTTGGAAGCTTCCTGAGGCCTCCCCAGAAGTAGATGCTTCTATGCTTCCTGTGCAACCTGCAGAGCCATGAGCCAGTTAAATCTCTTTTCCTATAAATTACCAGTATCAGGTATTTCTTTATAGCAATATGAGAATGTCCTGCTACCCACTCAAACTTAAACTTTTGATGAGAGTAGGAATGGGCTGCAGTGTACTGATTTGAGACATAATTATGAGGTAAAAACCAAGAGGACTTGATGATTGGTATCATGTAGAAGTATAGTAATAGTTCCTGAGTGTGAGGTACTTGGGAAAAATTCTATAAGTGGATGGTGACCTAGCATGCGTTCAAATAGCATATAGCAAATATTCAAAAGATATTTGCTGAATGAATACCTCATGTATATATCTGTTTAAAAATTGAAGATGACAAAGTTAGAATGTAGGTTTTGGATAAATAATCGAATGGATGATTATTGGAAAGTGAAATGGGCCACACAGACAATGTGGCTTCAAAAGCAAGGAAGAATTAGGACAGCTCCTTGAGCAATCCTACTTAACTGATGAGTAGAAACGGAAAGCAGGCAAAGAATTCTAAAAAGGAGTAGAGTAAGATGAAGAAAAACTGGGAAAGCATGTTATCATTAATAAAAAATTGAAACGGTGTTTCAGAAAGAGGGTATTGTCAATATTGTCTGTTGCTTCTGATATTAGATAAGAACTAAGTGAGTGCTGACTGGCTCTGGAGATACAGAATGTTTGGTACTATAAATGAGAACATTTTCAATAGAATAGTGAAGGCTACAGTCAGGCTGGGTTTGAGAATTGAGTGACAGATAAACAATACTTGGGGAGAGTGATATGGCTAGGCTTTATGTCCCCATCCAAATGTCGTCTTGAATTGTAATGCCCATAATCCCTAGATATCAAGAGAGAGACTAGGACCAGGTGGAGGTAATTGAATCATGGGGGCGGTTTCTCCCATGCTGTTCTCATTAAGAGTGAGTGAGTTCTCATGACACCTGATGATTTTACAAGGCGCTCTTCCCTTTTTGCTCAGCACTTCTTCCTGCTGCCTTGTGAAGAAGGTGCCTTGTTTCCCCTTCGCCTTCCTCCATGATTGTAAGTTTTCTGAGGCCTCCCCAGCCATGCTGAACTGTGAGTCAGTTAAACCTCTTCCCTTTATAAATTACTCGGTCTCTAGCAGTTCTTTATAGTAGTATGGAAATGGACTAATACAGAGAGCAACAGAAGATAACTCATTTAAGACATTTGAAAAAGAAATATAAGTAAGAAATAGCAGAGGTTATTCAGGCAAGGCTGAAAATCCTAGCTTTGCCATTTGTTATTTATATGACTTCTAGTAATTACCCAATTTTTATTTAAGCAAAAATTTAAGACTTTGGAATTAGCAAAATAGGTTACTGTATATCTTTCAATCAAATACTGGAGCCTCTGGAAATTATCTGATTCTACAGGGATATGCATGTTTGTAACTGACTAAACTCTGTAGAGATATTTTTAATAAAAGTTTACTTGTAGAACACAGAATAACACAGATAGTTCTTGCTTATAAACATGCAAATAAATTTGGTCTAGTAGAGATTAAACTTACCTATTCCGGAGAGAAAACAGTTTTTTTTTTTTTATTCCATGTTGAAATTCATCTCACCATTCCTCTATTCCACATAACTTTGTGATTTTTGGACGTCTTTGAATTCACTGTAACATCCATCTTGTTCCCTCATTTATCTAAAGGGTTAGATTAATCATTCACACATGTTCATTTTATATTTATATAAAAGTTATGATTGTAACACTTTAAAAGGGTTTTTTTTATAAGTATCAACTTACTGTCTGGGCAATGAGTTGTTGAGAGAGGTAATTAAAATACTGTAAGTAAAAATGCTTAACACATTGGCTTAAAAAGAAATCTGAGGTGATTGCTGGAGAGGAATGTGTGGTTAAGTGCAGGTGTTTTGTTTTTAAATAGTGTGAGAAACTTCAGCGTGTCTGAATCCGATGGAAAGGAGCCAGTAGAGGGAAAGCCTCATAGTATAGGACAGAGGAGGAAAAATGAACTGATCAGGATCTGATAGATGATGGGAGGAAAAGGAAGGTAGATCATTTGGGCAGAAATTGATTTTTTAAAAATTAAATTTATAACTATTATGGGTACATAGTATATGTATATATTTAAAGAGTACATGAGATATTTTAACACAGGCATACAATGCATAGTAATCACATCAGGGTAAATGGGGTATTCATTATCTCAAGCTTTTATCATTTCTTTGTGTTACAAACATTCCAGCGATACTCTTAGTTATTTCAAAATGTACAATAACTTATTGTTTACTGTAGTATTGCTATTGTGCTATCAAATACTAGATCTTATTCATTCTATCTATTTATATTTTGTACCTATTAACAATCCCATTTTTCCCTGACGCTGCTACCCTTTCCAGTCTCTGGAAATCATCATTCCATTCTCCATCTCCATGAGTTCAACTATTTTAATTTTAGCTCCCACAGAAGACTGAGAACATGCATAGTTTGTCCTTCTGTGCCTGTGCAATTTGTCTTTCTGTGCCTGGCTTATTTCACTTAACACAGTGTCCTCCAGTCCATTCATATTGTTGCAAATGACAAGATCACATTCTTTTTTTATGGCTGAATAGCTCTCCACTGTGTATATGTAGTACATTTTCTTTATTCATTTGTCTGTTGATGGACACTTAGGTTGCTTCCACATCTTGGCTATTGTGAATAGTGCTGCAATAAACAAGAGTGTAGATATCTCTTTGATATACCGACTTCCTTTCTTTTGGGTATCAAAATGGGAGGTGGGATTGCTGGATCATATGGTAGTTCTATTTATAGTTTTTGAGGAATCTCCAAACTGTTCTCCATAGTTTCTCTACTAAATTATACTCCCACCAACCATATATGAGAGTTCTCTTTACTTCACATCCTCACCAGCATTTGTTATTGCCTGTCTTTTGGATAAAAGCCATTTCAACTGGGGTGAGATAATATCTTATGTGGCTTTGATTGATATTTCTCTGATGATCAATGATATTGAACACCTTTCCATATATTAATTGGCCATTTGTATGTTTTCTTTGGAAAAATGTCTATTCAGGTCCTTTGTCCATATTTAAAATTGGCTATTTGTTTTTTGCTATTGAGTTGTATGAGTTCCTTATATGTTTTGGATGTTAATTCTTTTTCAGATTGATGGTTTGCAAATATTTTCTTCCACTCCATAGGTTGCTTTTTATTTTAATAGTGGTTTCATTTGCTACACAGAAGTTTTTTCGTTTGATGTAGCCCTAATTGTTTATTTTTGCTTTTGTTGCCTATGCTTTCAATGTCATATCCAAAAAATCATTGCAAAGACCAATGTGAAGGAGATTTTTACTTATATTTTCTTCTAGGAGTTCTAAATATGGTGGTATCAGATCTTATAATTAAGTTTTTAATCCATTTTGAGTTGATTTTTATATGTGGTATAGGGCAAGGGTACAATTTCATTCTTTTGCATATGGATATTCAGTTTTCCCAACATCATTTATTGAAGAGACTTTTCTTTACCCATTGTGTGTTTTTGGTGCCCTTGTTGAAGATCAGTTGGCCATACATGCATGGATTTGTTTCTGTATTCTCTATTCTGTTGCATTGGTCTATTTTTATGCTAATAACCTATTGCTTTGATTATTATCATTTTGTAATATAGTTTGAGGTCAAAGAGTATGAGTCTCCCAGTTGTGGTCTTTTTCATCAAGATTGCTTTGGCTACTTGAGGTCTTTTGTGGTTCCATATGAACTTTAGGATATTTTTTTCTATTTCTGTGACTTGTCCTCTTCTTTCCTTCCACTCTTTTGGAGTCCCAGTGTCCATTCTATTGTTTCCATCTTTATTTCTATATGTACCCACTGTTTAGCTCTCACTTATAAGTGAAAAAATGTAGTATTTGATTTTATGTTTCTGCATTATTTCACTTAGGATAATTGGCTCCAGCTCCATCCACGTTGCTGCAAACAACACGATTTTTGTTCGTTTTCTTTATGGCTGCATAGTATTCTATGGTGTATATATACTATATTTTCTTTATCCAATCCAATTGACAGACGCTTATGTTGATTCTATGACTTCGCTATTGTGAATAGTACTGCATTAAACATGTAAGTGTGGTGTCTTCTTGGTAAAACAATGTATTTTCCTTAGGGTAGATATCCAGTAGTGGGATTGTTGGGTCAAAAGGTCATTGTATTTTTAGTTCTTTGAGAAATCTTTATACTATTTTTCATAGGAGTTGAACTAATTTATTTTCCCACCAAGAGTATATAAGCATTCCTATTTTCTCTGCTTTCTTACCAATATCTGTTATTGTTTGACTTTTTAGTAATAGCCATTGTGAGTGGTATGAGATGGTATCTTATTGTGGTTTTAATTTGCATTTGATCTCTGATGATTAGTGATGAACTTTTTTTCATAAGATTTTTGGCCATGAGAAGTATCCAAAGATACTTCTTTGGAGAAGTATCTGTTCATGTACTTTGCCCATATTTTAATGGTTATTTTTCTTGTTGCTTTAATTTCCTCCTAGATTTTGGATATTAGTTTTTTGTTGGATGCATAATTTACAAATGTTTTCTCCCATTCTGTAGGTTGTCTGTTTTCTCTCTCTTTTTTTTTTTTTTTTTTTTTTTTGAGATGGAGTCTTGCTCTGTCCCCGAGCTTGGAGTCCGGGGGCGCCAACTCGGCTTACTGCAAGCTCCGCCTCCTGGGTTCACACCATTCTCCTGCCTCAGCCTCCCATGTAGCTGGGACTATAGGCATCCACCACCACTCCTGGCTACTTTTTTTTGTATTTTTAGTAGAGACGTGGTTTCACCATGTTAGCCAGGATGGTCTCTATCTCCTGATCTCGTGATCTGCCCGCCTCAGCCTCCCAAAGTGCTGGGATTACAGGCGTGAGCCACTGCGGCCAGCCCTGTTTTTGCTATTGACAATTTCTTTTGCTGTGCAGAAACTCTTTAATTTAATTAAGTCCTATTTGTCTATTTTTGTTTGTGTTGCATTTGCTTTTATGGTGTCAGTCATAAATTCTTTGCCTAGGACAATGTCCAGAAGAGTTTTTCTGAGGTTTCATGCTAGAATTTTTACATTTTCAGGTCTTAAATTTAAGTCTTTAATCCATTTTGCATGAATTTTTGTATATGGTTAGAGGTTGGGATCCAGTTTCATTCTTCATATGGCTAATCAGTTTACCCAGCACCATTTATTGAATAGGGTATCCTTTTCCCCATTATTTATTTTTGCCAGTTTTGTCAAAGATAAGGTGATTGTAGGTATTTAGCTTTATTTTGGGGTTCTTTATTCTATATTATTGATCTGTATGTCTATTTTTGTACTAGTACCAAGCTGTTTTTGTTACTATAGTCTTGTAGTAGCATTGGAAGTCAGGTAATGTGATGCTCCTGGCTTTGTCCTTTTTGCTTAGGATTGCTTTGGCTATTCACACTCTTCTTCTGGTTTCAAATTAATTTTGGAATTGTGTTTTCCAATTTTGTTATAAATGACCTTGGTAATTTTACAAAAATTGCGTTGAATCTGTGGATTGCCTTGGGCAGTATGATCATTTTAATTTATTAATTTTTCCAATCTATGAACATGGCATGTTTTTCCATTTGTTTATGTCATCTATGATTTCTTTCATCAGTGTTTTGTAGTTCTCCTTGTAGAGATCTTTCACCTCCTTGGTTAAATATTCCTAAATACCTTTTTGTGTGGCTGTTGTAAATGGGATTGATTCCTTGATTTGGTTCTCATCTTGAACATTTTTGAAATGTTCTTGAACACTACTGAAATGCTACTGATTTTTAGAAATTGATTTTGTATCCTTAAACTTTACTGAAGTCATTTATCAGGTTGAGGAGTTTTTTTTGTAGCAATCTTTAGGGTTTTCTAGGTATAGGATGATATCATCGGTTAGCAGAGATAATTTGACTTCCTCTTTTTCTGTTTGGATGCTTTTTATTTGTTTCTCTTGCTCAATTGCTATGGCTAGGACTTCCAGTACTATGTGGAATAAGAGTGGTGAGAGTGGGCATCCTTGTTCCAGTTTTAGGGGGGATAGTTTAACTTTTCCCCATTCAGTATGATGTCGACTGTAGGTTTGTCATAGATGACTCATCATTTTGAGATAGGTTCCCTTGATGCCTAGTTTATTGAAGATTTTTATCATAAAGGGATGTTGGATTTTATCAAATGCTTTTTCTGCATCTATAGAAATGATCAAATGGCTTTTGTTTTACATTCTGTTAATGTGGTGAATCACATTTATTGATTTGCATATGTGGAATTATCCTAGCATCTCAGGAATAAAACTCACTTGATTATGATAAATTACCAGTCTGGCCTACATGGCGCAACCCCATCTCTACTAAAAATGCAAAAAATTAGCTGGGTGTGGTGGCAGGTGCCTGTAATCCTAGCTACTTGGGAGGCTGAGGCAGGAGAATTGCTTGAATCTTGGAGGCGGAGGTTGCAGTGAGCCAAGATTGCACCATTGCACTCCAGCCTGGGCAACAGTGCAAGGCTCTGTCAGAAAAAAAAAAAAAAAAAGACAACTAATAAATAGAAATACATTCAAGAACCGATTACTTGGAAGACAAAACATTAGATAAATTATTAGTTATCCAAATAAAATAAAACAAAAAAGATTCAAAGAGTAAAGATGGTAACCTCGTTAAGCATTTCTCATGTTTCTTCCGCGCTAAAAATTTATCTGCTCCTTCAGAGAACATCTGGAGCTGACTAGCAGCTGGCTGCATGTGAGACCTTGGGCCATGGGAGGAATCTAACAGTCAAAGCTGGCCTATGGCTTGGACTGAGACTAACATGGCCCCCAGGACATGTCATTCTGCCTATATGACATTGAGGAGAAGTTGAACAGTAGAGCAAAGCCTGCTATGCCTGAGATTACAAAACAAGCATCTAGAGAAATAGAACAGCTGCGGGTGACAGAAAACAATTTGAGTAAAAACAAAAACAATATAAACTTTAATAAAATTCAAGCACTGCGGAAAAAGCTCTCAAACTTTTAAAAAATGTAATATTTTTACATTTTTGAAGCAAATTATTCAGGGGATCAGTTAAAGCAAAGTGATTAACATTAAGACCTAAAATAGTGGCAGACAAGAGTAGCTCAATAATAAATAATAAAATAAGATAAAGAATATATAATAAAATAATAAGTAATATAACATAAAATGTGAATAATAGGGTTCCACAAATGGAAATGCCAACAATTGGAGAAGAGACAATAATTCAAAAATTAATAGAAGAAAATTTTATTCAGATGAAGAAAGACAAATAGTCTATATTTTTCATAATAAGAGGTATCTACTTAGTGTTTTCTGGTGCTACAAGTTTCATTTACAAAAAAGGAGAAAAGAAAATGAGAATAGTGTCTCATCTGCAACCTCAGCTGTTAGAATATATTTGCAATAAATTACAGACTATTTGAAAGACAACTAGAGCCCAACCCAAGCCAAGTTTACATTTAGCTGCCAGGAAAAAGGAAAATATTTGAGAATATTAACATATTTAAAGTGTGTATCATCCATAGAAATCATCTGAGGCAAACTACCAAGTAAATAACTAATTAAATATCAAATGAATCAAAACATGTTTCTAATCATGGGTGAAGAGGATGAGTAGAGGAAACAACTGTTAGGTGCTGAAGTTAAAAATTTGTATATGTGTATAGTTACAGTTGAATGTTATAGGCTGGGAGTATAAGGCCAAACAGGAGCCCTTGAAATGGAGGAATATGCTGCAAGGAATACCATAATTCTATTCCAGAAAAAATAGTAAATGAAAAAGGATAAAAAAATAAAGTATTCTAAGAGTTTCATCTTATAAGGGTGTTGCAAGTAGGATGTTATGAGAGTTTTATACGGGAAAAACAGGATCTTTTTCTTTTAAATAGTAGTTTCTGATTATTATGCTAGGAAAAAGAAAGAAAGGGACTGATGAAAGTATAGTAACCAAACCAAACAGCATTAATAAAGGACAAAGAAAGAAAAGAGAGGAAAAACCAATTAGATAAATCAGCAATATTAAGAAAAGAAAAACAAGAGCACAATAAAGAAAAATAGAATATAAAATATGATATAGAATAGAATAATATATATTAGTCATTATGTTATATACGAATGAATTGGATTTACCCATTAAAAGATAGAAAGACTCAAAAAGCAGAACTTTCATTACATTATTTCAAAAACATGGCTTAATAAATATATAAAATCGCTAAATCTTTAGATATTTTTTCCATGAAAATTTTTTCCATGAATTGGTTAAAAATTGAACATATATTGGCCTCAAAAATGCATTTTAAAGTATGGACATTTTTATAGGGCAATTTATCTGTTCATATTCACATAAAATTAGAAATAGTTTTAATAGCTTAATCTTGATATATTAACTACCTGGAAATTAATAATCATTGTTCTAAATAATACATGAATAAAAAAGGAAATCATTTGAAAAATCATGAATGATCTAGCAAAGAAAAATAAAAATACATTAGAGTCCAGCAAAAAAACCTCACTTAACTACAAAATAGAAATACACACACACACGCACGCACACACACACACACACACACACAGAGCTAGGAGTGAAGTATGAGTGAATGAACTAGGAGGAAGTAGTTAATAAAGATAAAAGTAGAAATTAATGAAATAAAAAGTATAAAGAATAGATAACTCCAATAGCTTGTTCTTTGAAGAAGCCAATAAAGTAGGTAAACCTCTTGGAAATTTGAAGGAAAAAATTGGGACAGAACAAATGAGAAAAGATACGTAGCCAGAAAATTTGAAGTTATTAGAACATAAGGAATTTCAACGTATAAATCTATGGCAACAGATTTAAAAATAGTGAAAAGCCAGTTGTCTATTAGCAGGACATAAACTAACCAAGAAATAAAGAACTGGAAATCTTGGATAAACTGCTTATTGCTGACAAGATGAGGAGACTGCTTAGTAATCTACCAATGAAAATGAAAGGAAGACCAGATGGCTTTCAGCTAACCTCTTCTAACTTTTAAGGAACAGAGAATTCCAATATTATTTGAGCTATTTAAAATCCAAGAAAACTCTATAACTTTGCCTAATTTATTTCATAATGCTGATGTACCTTTAAAAACAAATGTTTTATTTACAGTATTGTATGGGAGATGGGACTGGTTCCAGGACCACCACGGATGCTCAGACCAAAGATGCTATAGTCCGTTATATAAAATGATGTAGTATTTCCATATAACCTGTACGCATCCTTCCATATGCCTTACATCATCTCTAGATTACTTGTAATACTTAAGACAATGTAAATGCTATATAAGTAACTGTTATACTATATTTTTATTTGTATTTTTATTGCGGTATTGTTATTTTTTAATTTAAAACTTTTTTCCAAATATTTTAAATCTGTGGTTGGTTGAATCTGTGGATGTGGAACCCAGACAAAAAGCACCGACTGTATTAAAATTAAAAAAAAATTAACTGAAACTATTCACCATTCTCTTTTATAAGTATGGAAACAGAAAATCTAAATAAAATCTTCGTAAAAAGACTTTAGCAGTGTACCAAAGAAAGTGTTGTGAATAAGAATGTTTATTGAGGGATGCAAGGGCATTTCAATATCAGGGGATTATCAAACTAATACATTTCATCAAAAATTAAAGAAGAAAATTGATATTTATATCAATTTGCTGAAAATGTACTTGATAAAATTAAAGCTATTCCTAATGCAAAGGCTATGTTAAATAGGAATTATATGAAACAAAATTTAATAGTACCTATCCTGCAAAATCTACACCAGATAGTATTCTAAGTGGCAAAACATTAAAACCATTTAAATAACAATAAGAAACTATAGAGGAATTCTTGAGGTAGTCTCTTGTTTTGGAGATTCTAGTTCATTAAGAAAAGAAAAATGATTGGTAGAGACCTTGACAAAGAAAAGTTGAAACTAAACCTTTTTGTGAATGATATATTTCATAACAAGACTACATAAAACTTCTAGTTAAAATAAATTAATAAAATAATTTGGTACAGTAACTGCATATAAAATAAATATACAAAATACAGATTTTCCCTATATTAGCAATAAACACTTAAAAATGGAAAGTTCATATTGGCAAAAACATAAAATAATTATGAATAAATTTTAAAATAAGGGCAGGACATGTAAAAATAAAAAAATTTAATTAAAGAGAATAAAGTAAGATTTGAGAAAACAAAGAGACATAAAAATGATTCTGCAAACAAAATACCACACTTGTTTTTGCATAGAGAAATTTAACATCATAAAATGCCAATTCTCCCATAATTAATTTACAAACTTAATTCAATTCCAAATAGAGCTCAACAGAATTTTTAAGAATTGGTTAAAATGATCTTTAAGCTCATTTAAGAGTATGCATATCTTAGGGTATCTAACAAAAAACATGAAAAAATATTTAGGGACTTGCTTTTATCAATAAAATAACAATATGTCAAAAAAAACCCAGAGTGAAACAGTAGTCAAAGTGGTAAAAACAGACTTTATTTAGAAACTATTGCAATAGAGGGAAAGAGACCTCAGTATAGAACTAATTTCAACAGCAAGTACAACAAGGAGGGCTGGGGATTTATAGCCAAGAAGCAGGGTGGGAGGCTGTTGATGGACGAAAAATTACTAAGAGGAGACATAAAGGGCGGGGGGATTCTTGTTAAATGACTTAACAGGATTTTTGCTAAAAGCAGGTCAGATTGATCATATATCAAAGGTGGAGGGTGAGAAATTTGATTAGATATTGAGGGAAGAAAGTTTTCTCTAAGCTAATTAGCAGCATTCTTGCTAAAACCGGATATGCTGGCCCACCAAGGACAGAGACCAATGTTGAGGCCTATTTGAGAAGAGGACTCAGAAGAGCCCATCTAAAGTTTGCTCAAGGAGATAGACTTTGTCACATGAAAGTAATATTGTGCTGCCGGAATAATAAAAGAACAAATAATTAAACAAAACTTGATATTCATGTATATTTGAATGTAATATATGACAAAGATGGTGTTTTAGTTCATGAAAAAAGATAATTATTTAATAGAAAGTATTATTAATACTATACTATCTATCTGGAATAAAATGAAATTAGATCTGTATCTTATTATACCAAAACAAAAATCAATATTAAACTAAAGCAACAGAAAATGCTGCCAAAAAATCTAGGATACTGTAGGTATAACTTAGGGATGAGGGAGATCTTATTCAACACTAGAAACCCACAGCTATAAAAAGTGAAGATTCCTTTAATTACAAGTTAAAGTTGCCATTATAAATCAATAAACAAATAGTGGATTTGGAAAGTATATTCAAAGTGAAAAGATTAGAATGTTAATATCTATAATAAGCAAGAAACTTAAAAAGGTACAGTAAAAATATGGTATAAAAGAACAAAAATGATACACCTGTATAGGGCACTCATGATTGTAACTTGCAGGACTGAAAGTGAGTCTTGGGCCAGAGAGTGAATGGTGAGTGAATGGAAAGGCCTAGGACATTACCGTATATTTTTATATGACTGGCAGTGCAGTAGGTCTGTTTACACCAGCATCATCAAAACACACGAGTAACGTAATCCACTATGATGTTAAGATGGTTATGAAGTCACTAGGTGATAGGACTTTTTTAGCTCCATTATAATCTTGTGGGATTGTCATCGCCTATGTGGTCCATCACTGACCTAAATGTCATTATGCGGCGTATGACTGTATTGCTGTAGTGATGTTGACAGGAACAGCAAGCAAGGAAGAGACAGCTTTCTTTGTCTCCTCCAGCTTTTTAGTTTCCCTCCAGGAGACTCCTTATTGGCACATCCCTACAGGGAGCCAGCTGGCAAAGGGGAAATTGTTTTGCCTTGCCCTAGCCCCAGCATCACGTAGCAGAGCATGGAATAGTGTGTCTAAAGGGGAAAGACACTATATAAATAACCAGCCAAACGTTGCCAATACATTTAAAAACTGATAATGGAAGAGATGATTTTTAAGAAAAATATAAATTGCAAAAAGGTCCCCAGAAGAGAAATAAACACCAAAGAGGTCAAATGCCATTAAGAAATTAAGTTGTTATAGACCAACCGTTTTAAACACACACACACACACACACACACACACACACACGCATCTGCAAACACAGTTCACCAACTTTGTAAAACCTTCAAAGCACACAAAATTCTGATGCTTTTTAAGCTGCTCTAAAGCATAGCAATAAAAGGATGTTCTTCTAACATATTCTTTTAATACTAAGCTCTGAGAAATAAAGGAAAAAAGAAAATTATATGCTAATTTTATTTATGGTTATTAATATATCTAGTGTCTTAAAATACATACCTGAATAATTAGAGTGAATTGTCTAGAAAATAAAATAACTTTTGTCTGTGTTATCTACACTTCATATGTAAAATGAGTATTTTCTATTCTCTCTTTTTTTTGCTGAGTGAATATAAACACAGTTATAAATGTGTACTAATAATGGGCTATGTACATTTGGGTTGAACTAATTTCCTATCGTATATAAGGTGGCTCTCAAATCCGGCTGCACATTAGCTTCACCTGGAGAGCTTCAAAAAATTCTGATCCCCAGCTGCATCGCAGACCAATTAAATCAGAAAACTCTCCAGGTGGGACTCAGGCCTCAGTATTTGTAAAACTCTCCAGTTGAATACAATGAAAGCCAAGCTGTCCAATTACTGAACATGATAACATAGTAGCATAATTTTAAATTTAAAAAGTTTAGTGACTAGCAGCTTGATATTAGCAAATGAGTTTCTAAGTCAAAATATTTTGCAGAATAGACATCTAATATTTAAACAAATTTAAACTATTTTTCCAGCGTAGGGAACTGTTAATAGCTGAAAATTTCAGGGAGCCATAGAAGTCATATTCATTACCCTATGAAGTCTGCAGCACTCAAAAATATTTTATTATTGAAATGCAACATTATTTCCAAAGTTTGAGTTAATTTTAATAAAATATAATTGCTCATTAAGCAGTATAAATGAGCATTCAAAGTATTATATTTTTAAAAAGTCTATAGGATGATTAAGATTATAAAGCATAAATGTAACATTGGTATGTGTGATGGTTAATTTAATGTCACTTTACTAGGCCACAGTACCCAGATATTTTATCAAATACCAATCTACATGTTGCTGTAAAGGTATTTTTTAGGTGAGATTGATATTTAAACCAGTAGATCTTGAGTAAAGCATATTGCCTTCCATAACGTGAAGAAGTCTCATCTAATCATTAGAAGGTCTTAAGAAAAAATGTTGCCTTAAAAAAGAGGGAATTCTGGCTCCAGGTTGCCTTTTTTTTTTTTGAGACGGAGTCTAGCTCTGTTGCCCAGGCTGGAGTGCAGTGGTGTGATCTCAGCTCACTGAAACCTCCGCCTCCTGGGTTCAAGGGATTCTCCTGCCTCAGCCTCCTGAGTAGCTTGGATTACAGGTGTTCACCCCCACGCCTGGCTAATTTTTGTATTTTTAGCAGAGAGGGCGTTTCGCCATGTTAGCCAGATTGGTCTCAAACTCCTGACCTCAGGTGATCCACCTGCCTCGGCCTCCCAAAGTGCTGGGAACCGCGCCGGGCCTCCAGGTTGCTTTTGAGCTTGCACTTTGACAACTTTTTTCTGGGTCTCCAGCTTGCCGCAGTATACTTAAATGGGGCGCAATTGAGGGGTATGAAAAATCATTTAATTCTCATTTTTAACCTTACTTGTGTTATTAATGTTTTCTAATATAATTGCAAAATAAAAATTTAAACATTTCCCTTAGCTGTTGTCACAAAGATTAGTGTCGTCAGCAAGTCAGGATGTTTGTTGTTTTAGAGGACACATTGGGACCAATTCCCAAGGTGGCTTTTTTTTTTTTTTTTTTCAACACATCTAGCTCCTGGTTGGGAAGAGCTTGTACCTCTGAGTTTTGTCCAGAGGGGGATTTTCAAAGTTTCACATAAATATTTTGATTCATTTTGGGAAAAGAATTGGGATCATGAGATTGCTTAAGTTTATTTTGCTTTCTTAAAATTTGTTTTTATTTTTGTATTTTCTTGTTTCATTCTTATGGGACCTCCAATTATTTCTCCACTGTGTCTAGTCTTATAAGGAATACAAAAATATTGCCAATTAAGGTAATTACTCTGTTGTTTACATGAGACAATAAATGGATGAAACAATTTACATGAGAATATGAAGTAGAGAACTGAAGATTCTTTGAGCTAAATTTGTTCTTTAACCTCGGGATCCTCTGGATGAGAGTTTTGGTGTCTTTGATTAATCACTTGTCCAATTACCTCCGTTATTCAGTCCAAATTTATTGCTTCTGTGGGCAGTGTTTCTTCAAATTGTTGGACCATACCCTCAAAAACATTCTACTTCATCCCATCTAACTCCTTTTAGGCAGTATGCCTCACAAGTTGAGAATCTTCTTGGTTGGTAAAGAGAGAAAGAATATGAAATCAATATAAATCCAGGAAATTTTTTCAAGCTTTATTTCTTTTTGGTTGTATTAAGGAAAGAAAATAAATCCTCTTTGGATGGACACATATAGGGGTTCCTATCATTTCCTGGAGTCTGGCACATATAAACTTTAAGATTAGAAAGGTATTTTTAAACAATTCCTCAGGCTAGGGAAGGCAATGTATTCTTTCAGCATGTGAATTAAGATGAAAAATATTTGCTAGCAGCAGAGTGATCTTTGCTGTAAAAGATATAATCCTCTGAGGCCAGACTATGGTGGTTTTTTCCCCGTCTCTTCTCCATCTTTATGACATTAAGGTTTCCCTCTCTCTTTACCTCATCTCCTATTCAGCTGCAATGCCTAGGAGAAGAAAGAAAAAGGCCTGCAAAGCACTCCCTGAAGGCCTTATATCAGAGGAGGTGGAATACTACAGGAAGAGGGAAGTGCCTAATGGAATCAAGGGCTAGGAAGGGGAATGGAGAGGAAAGAGATCCTGGAGAAACAACTCTGCAGAGAGCTTGGGATTTTGAGGTGTGCTTCCAGGGTCCTAAACCACCTGTGGGTATTTATTCACAATGCAGGTTCCTAAGCCTTAACTCTAGGCCTTATAAAGCTAGATTTCTGAGGAGGAAGTTTAGAAATCTACAGTTTCTGCATATAGCTAGCCAGTTATCCCAGCACCATTTGTTGAACAGGGAGTCTTTTCCCTGTTGCTTGTTTTCGTCAGGTTTGTTGAAGATCAGATAGTTGTAGGTGCGTTGTCTTATTTCTTGGTTCTCAATTCTGTTCCAGTGGTTTATGTGCCTGTTTTTGTATCAGCAGTACCATGCTGTTTCGGTTACTTTAGCCCTGTAGTACAGTTCGAAGTCAGGTAATGTGATGCCTCCAGCTTTGTTATTTTTGCTTATGATTGCCTTGGCTATTTGGGCTCTTTTTTGGTTCCATATAAATTTTAAGATAGTTTTCTCTAGTTCTGTGAAGAATGTCATTGATTGATAGGAATAGCATTGGATCTATACATTGCTTTGGGCACTATGGCCGTTTTAATGATATTGATTCTTCCTATCCATGAGCGTGGAATGCTTTCCATTTGTTTGTGTCTTCTCAGATTTTGATGAGCAGTGTTCTGTAATTCTCATTGTAGAGATCATTCACCTCCCTGATTAGCCGTATTCCTAGGTATTTTATTTTTCTGTGGCAATTGTGAATGAGATTGCTTTCCTGATTCCTTGGCTGTTACTAGTATCTAGGAATGCTGGTGATTTTTGTACATTAATTTTGTATTCTGAAACTTTGCTGCAGTTGTTTATCAGCTGGGGAAGCTTTTGGGGGAAGAATATGTGGTTTTCTAGATATAGAATCATGTCAACTGCAAACAGAGATCATTTGAATTCCTCTCTTCCTGTTTGGATGCCCTTTATTTCTTTCTCTTGCCTGATTACTCTGGCTAGGACTTCCAATACTATGTTGAATAGAAGTGATGAGAGAGGTCATCCTTGTCTTGTGCTGGGTTTCAAGGGGAATGCTTCCAGCTTTTGCCTATTCAGTATGATGTTGGCTATGGGTTTGTCATAGATTGCTTTTATTATTTTGAGGTACGTTCCTTTAATACCTAGTTTATTGAAAGTTTTTAACATGAAGGGATGTTGAATTTTATTGAAAGCTTGGTTTGCATTTATTGAGATAATCATGTAATTTTTGTCTTTAGTTCTGTTTAAGTGATGAATCACATTTATTAATTTGTATATGTTGAATCAACCTTGTATCTAAGGGATGAAGCCTGCTTAATCATGGTGGAGTAGCTTTTTGATGTGCTTCTGGATTTAATTTGCCAGTATTTTATTGAGGATTTTCACATTGAGATTCATCAGTGATACTGGCTTGAAGTTTTCTTTTTTTTTGTTGTGTCTCTGCCAGGTTTTGGTATCAGGATGATGCTGGCTTCATAAAGTGAGTCAGGGGGGAGTCCCTCCTTTTCAGTTCTTTTGGAATAGTTTCAGTAGGAATGATACCGGCTCTTCTTTGTACATTTGGTAGAATTTGGCTGTGAATCCATCAAGTCCTGTGCTTTTTTTGTTGGTAGGCTATAAGCTGGACCCCTTACTTACACAATATACAAAAGTCAACTCAAGATGGTTTAAAGACTTAAATGTAAAACCCAAAACTATAAAAACCCTGGAAGACAATGTAGGCAATACCATTCTGGACATAGGAAAGGGCAAGTATTTCATGACCAAGACACCAAAAGCAATTATAACAAAAATAAAAATTGACAAACGGGATCTAATTAAACTTAAGAGCTCTGCACAGCAAAATAAACTATTAACAGAGTAAAAAAACAACCTATAGAATGGTTGCAAACTGTGCATCTGACAAAGGTCTACTATCTGTATTTATATGGAATTTAAACACATTTATAACAGAAAAATAAGCCCATTTAAAAGTGGGGAAAAGGCATTAACAGACACTTTTCAAAAGAAGACTTACCTGTGACCAAAAAAAATACGAAAAAATGCTCAGTGTCACTGATCATTAGAGAAATGTGAACCAAAACCACAATGAGACACCATGTCACATGAGTCAGCATTGCTATTATTAAAAAGTCAAAAAATAACAGATGCTGGTGAGGTTGTGGAGAAACAGGAACACTTATACACTGTTGGTGGGAGTGTACATTAGTTTGACCATTGTGAAAAGCAGCCTGGTGATTCCTCAAAGAGCTAAAAGCAGAACTCTCATTTAACCCAGCCATCCGTTACTGGGTACATACCCAGAGGAATATAAAGCATTCTACCACAAATATACACGAATGTTCACTCCAGCACTATTCACAATAGTAAATACGTGGAATCAGCCTAAATGCCTATCAGTGACAAATTGGATAAAGAAAATGTGATACATATACACCATGGAATACTACTGGTGTAGGATTTTTCTTCTCAGTCATTTTGCAAGCTGGGGACTTCTGGCCAGTGACACCCCACCTGGGCCCCATTAGGCCATGCTACTGTGCCCTAGCTCACCAGTGTTATAGCCTGTACTCACGTTCGGCAGTTCCTGAGCTCTTGTATCTTGCCCAAGAAGAATGGGCATATGCTGGACATTGAAGGATGAGGAAAGCGGAGAATAATTTTATTGATTGATGAAACAGCTTTCAGCAGAGTGGGGACGTGAAAATGGTCAACCAACCCGAAATTGGGAAAGTCCCCTGGTGTGGCTGGGTCCAGGATCTTTTATGGACTCAGAATGGGGAGTGCATGCTGATTGGTTTGTGAGTATGCAAAAAAGGGTAAAGCAAAGACAGCATTCAAAGGTGGGCACGACAGTGTAGAAGATCAATTAGGAAAGGGTAGGTATATGTAAAATGGGTGAAGGTTGGTAATCAATCAGAGGAAAGCATGCCAAATGGAAAGACAAGTTCTCAATCTGGTCTGAGGATTTAACTTGTGCCTTGGGTTTCAGGCTTTAAACTGTTTTCGGCTTTGAGGTGGGATTTCACTGGGGACCCACCCTTATCTGCCTAGGCATTTGGCTGCCTCCTAACACTCTCACTATGCAACTGCAAAAAAGAATGAGGACATGTCTTTTGTGGAAACATGGAGCAAGCTGGAGGCTATTGTCCTTAGCAAACTGACGCAGGAACAGAAAACAAAATACTGCATCTTCTCACTTATATGTGGGAGCTAAATGATGAGAACTCATGAACACAAAGAATGAAACAGACATTGAGGTCTACTTGAGGTTGGAGGTGAGAGTAGGGAGAGAAGCAGAAAAAATAATTACTTGACACTAGGCTTAATAGCTGGGTTATGAGATCATCTGTACAACAAACCCCCATGACATGAGTTTACATACATAACAAACCTTCACATGTATTCTGGGACCTAAAGTAAAAGTTAAAAAAAAAAAAAGAAATCCAAATTTTATGCAGGTGTTAAGAAATATTAAAGAAATATTATTCCATGATTAAAATAAGACAGATGCAGTATGAATTGATTAAACTAAATAAATTACTATTGACTTTGCTACCTTGAAGACTGACTCCTTGTAGTCAAAATTACATGTAATGTTTTCTTGGTTTCATGTACACGTATGGTTAGCTAAAAAGACCTATTAGTGTGCTTCATGTATGCTCTGTGTGTGTGTGTGTGTGTGTGTGTGTGTGTGTATACTAATAGCCCTCTCTTCTGTAGTGTGTGGGATAGTAGGAAGATAACTTCTAGTTAGGTAACAGCTGAATCTTCATGGCCTAAAAGCCAAAGGAGACTTCATATATCTCCAGCATTATTTGTTGATTTTATTTATTTTTTGAATGTTGTATTGTAATCTTACTTCCCCCGATGGAAGTAAGTAATGGATGGCAATAACTTTTCATTTCTTCTCCACAAATTGTTTGCATTATGTACTTCTCAGCCTTAATCCTAATGCCAAACTTTTTTGGCAAATAATTTGCTTCAAAATATTTAAATCCTTTCCCCACAAATTGTTTGCATTTTGTATATCTCAACTTTAATGCTAATGCTCACTTTTTCTGCAAATAAAATTAAAAATTTACTTCAAAATATTTTAACATTTTGCTCTAACTTGTCTTCACCATGACTGATATCATTTCTTAGTCATCAATAGTCAAAAATCTATCTACAGAATGTTTGAAAGTGTTTTCGGAAGCATACCATAAACATAATTTCTTCTCAATTTTTGTAAATAACCATTTCCTTTGAATAAAAATATCTACTTATTGTTGATCAGTTGAAAAATTCTGAAAAGTTAAAGAAGTAAATTAAAGTTACCTGTAAATTACATTGCTAATAGAATTTTCATATGTATTTATTTTTATATGTGTAGCATATATATTACTCACACAAAATTGTCTGTATTCATCAAACGTATATAGTGGGGTTATACCATACTTTTGAAAAAGTATTGAGTCTTTTCAATTATCAGTTCATGGATATTTTTACATGCCATTTAAAATCATATCATTGTAAGATATGTATTATAACTGCATAATATTCCATCATGTAGATTTTTACCATGCCACTAAAGTTTAAATTAGTAATACTGTCAGTATTGTAATTTTTTAAAAGTCTGGTAGATGGTCAGCTCAAAGGCCTCCTCCAGGCCCTATCCATTAAGGCTCTATCCATCATCATGACTCAATTGATTTGAAGTGTTTCCTAGTCACAGTGATCTGTGGGAGACAAAGGCAACAAAGCAATCTTATCTCTAAGGCAAAATTTCTCAGCCTTGGCGCTATTGACATTAACAATTATTTAAAAAAATTGTCACATAAGGATTGTACATATTTATGAAGCACAACGTGTTTTTTTTTTTGATACAGGTATACCTTGTGTGATGATGAAATCGGGGTAACTAGCACACATATCATACAGTTATCATTTCTTTGTGGTGAAAACATTCAGATAATGTCCTTAGTAAGCTTTTTGGCTGGATAAGTCTTTATTGTTGGGGGCTGTTATGTGCATTGTTGGATATTTACCAACATCCCTGGCCTCTACGTATATGATGCCATTAGCATCTCCTATTCCCCACCCAGGTGTGACAATAAAAACTGTTTCTAGACATTGTCAATGTTTCCTGGGCAGAGTAAAGGGGAATCACACTGTGTGAGAACCACTATTCAAAAGCAATTGGTCTTTAACTGTCTGTACTCATAAACCCATGCAAGTGGTATAAATGAGGTTCTCTCTCAGGTGGGATCTTGAGAGACAAAACAAAAACGTGGGGAACCACTGTTAACAAGGTTAAAGTCGTGTTTATGAAATCTACTTGAGCAGTTCATTATTCTTTATGTTCATAATTACATTTTAGCTCATTCTACTTTATTGTGAATAACTGTGAAAAGTTTGAGAGAGGTAGATAATTGAGGAGGGATTCAGGTCAATCATCTTATTTGAAAACAAAATTCAAAGCATGTGTTTGCCTCATGGTGATGAGCATTGTTATTTACTAAAAACAGAGTTAATGAGCTTTTTTAAAATCGCAGATTCTCTTTCTCTTGGTCTAGATCTTTATTCTCCCTTTTTTTCTCATAAAACTGTATGCATTATGACTTAAAATGACCAACAGTCACAGTTGAAATTCAGGTTGCTGTGAATAGTCACACATGTTATGTACTGTACCTCCAGGAGCTGCCTGCCATTCAAAACACTTCTGATGTTATTGTGTTTGCTGGAGTTTGGGGGACAACCTGCTGCAGTCTTGGGACATTTATCTAAATTGTACTCCCTTTTCTACTGATAACTGCTGAAACTAAAATTCAGTGTTCCGCCAGGCACGGTGGCTCACGCCTGTAAACCTAGCACTTTGGGAGGCCGAGGCTGGTGGATAACTAGGTCAGGAGATCGAGAATATCCTGGGTAACATGTGAAACTCTGTCTCTACTAAAAATACAAAAAATTAGCCAGGCATGGTGGCACGTGCCTGTAGTCCCAGCTACTCAGGAGGCTGAGGAGGAGAATTGCTTGAACCTGGAGGCGGAGGTTGCAGTGAGCCAAGATCATGCCACTGCACTCCAGCCTGGGCAACAGAGAGAGACTCCGTCTCAAAAATGAAGGGGGGGAGGGAGAGAGAGAGAGGAAGAGAGACGGGGAGAGAGGGAGACAGGGAGACAGGGAGAGAGGGAGAGAGGGAGGGAGGTAGGGAGGGAAGGAGAGGGAGAGAGAGGAGGGGGAGGGAGGGAGAGGGAGAGAGAGAGAGAGGGAGAAATTCAGTGTTCTAAAATTCAATGATTTCTACTCTGTGACTATGCAAAAACATCTGCTTATTAACACTAACTGAAATGGCCTCTCACATTTTAGGGTGGAATTCGTTCACATATCTCATAGGATTGTGATTAGTTTAGAAACTGTTTCCCTGTACAAGGATATATTTCTTTCCTCAGCCCTTTTCTGCCTATAAAGCCAACTTTCTCCGCTAAGCTCATTGGAACCCTCATTCTATTTTGTGACTCTGGAATTGCAATTAAAAGCCAATTAGACCTTTCAACTATATTTGCTGTATTTGTGTCTTTTGACAGTTCCAAGTCACTACTTGCTATTCTTTTGGCAACAGTGTAAATTTTCTGTTAAGAATCTACCAGACATTGCCTCTTCTATACATATCCTTCAGTAGGGCTCCTCCATGTCTCAGGAGTAAAGCATGGTACCTGGCCCTAAAATAATCTTTCCATTATATTTCCCTGCCTTCAGTGGTAGGTTAAGGATAGACATGGAAGTCAATCGAAATCATCAGGAAACAATGAGACTTGTGCTACTTCTATTCTTTCTAAAAAGGGGAAGACAGACACAAAACTACAGGGCATTTGCCAGGAACTTCAGACAGTAGAATGCAGGTGGTAAAGAGATAAATTTTAAGGATAACGATTCACTGTAGATACCAGAAATTGTTAGATACATCCACTTTCTCCCACTCCTGTTTATTACCTCAATTTATTATGTTCCCACTGTGTATATGGTGTAGCACTAATATTTGTATGTATTAGATGATTAACTGAAAGATAAAAATCTTTTCAATAAGGAAATTTTTTCAAACAAGAATATTGAATTTCATTCTGGTATGTGAAGTGAAACAGAAAGTGAAAAATGTAAATATA
Source organism: Nomascus leucogenys (assembly GCF_006542625.1). Classification (NCBI taxonomy): domain Eukaryota; kingdom Metazoa; phylum Chordata; class Mammalia; order Primates; family Hylobatidae; genus Nomascus; species Nomascus leucogenys. The sequence continues at coordinate 87,492,000 of NC_044402.1, forward strand.
GAATGGCAATGGTTTAATTTGATATAGCTTGACATTATTGGGAAATTATTTGTGTTCATGTTTTTTTCTTCACTGTAAGAATTGAACATACACATAATTCTTACTGGTTTGTACTTTCAATCAAATGGGTGATGGGGAGGATAGAGTTTGAAGGAAGTTCAATGATTATCAATGGTTAGCAAGAGGGCACTGAAGGTGAAAAAGACTTGAGTATATCTAAAGATGCCAGGAATCTGAGAACTAAGCTTAATTGACAGTATTGCCTATCCAGCTATTTGGATGATTATGTTTGCCATACATATTGATGTGGTTTGGATTTGTGTCCTTTATTTGGATGATTATGTTTGCCATACATATTGATGTGGTTTGGATTTGTGTCCTTGCCCAAATCTTGGGCCGAATTGTAATTCTCAATGTTGGGAGTGGGCCCTGGTGGGAGGTGATTGGATCATGGTGGCACATTTTCCCCTTTGGTGCTGTTCTCATGATAGAGTTGTCACAGATCTGGTTGTTTAAAAGTGTGTGGTACAGCCCCCTCAGACCTCCTGCTCTGGTCATGTAAGATGACCCCTTTGTCTTCTGCCATGATTGTAATTTTCCTGAGGCCTCCCCAGAAGCAGAAGCTGCAACACTTCCTCTACAACCTGTAGAACCGTGAGCCAATTAAATCTCTTTCCTTTGTAAGTTACCCAGTCCCAGGTATTTCTTTAAAGCAATGCAAAAATGGACTAATACATATATATAGTAGACTTGTGAACAATATAGTTGAGTAATAAACAATAAAAAATTTGAAAAACTTAATTTTTCTGATCGAATGCCAATATAACAATACTTCTTTAATAATACTTGGTTTAATTGTGTCATGTCAATGAAATCTGTTTATTATGAGGTAAAACTATGGCTTCTGATCACAGGACATGCTATAGTATAAAGAGCACATGAATCTGGAATCTTCATTCCCAATCTTAATTCCATTAATGATATACTATATCACCATAGTCACTTATTTCCTCATTTGCTTGTAAGATGTGGATTAAAATTTCAAGCATTTTTATGAGAAGAAAATGTTTGCAAAGTTGGTCAAGAAATATGAGCTACTTAGAATTATTAAGTATTATTTTATGTCAGTAAAAGAAACGAAGTGATCAGTTATGAGAATCTCTAAATAAATTTTTCTATACATTATGTTTTATGAAAATTTGGTAGAGTGATTAGAGAAACTCAATATTTTTAAAGATTTCTCAGCCCCCTAAAAGGAAAATGGACCATTTGTTTTACATCACCCATTTGTTTCAGAGTGGAAACAGCTGAAGCATCATGCAGCCAAAGAATCACGTCATAATTCTGAAAACTACTCTGCATACTATTCCAAATAAGAAATAGTCATTTAATCATAGAATCTTAATTCTGAGAAACATTTTTAGGTCATTAAAAAAAACTTTTATAAATGAGGAAACAGAAGATAAAAGGCTTACTGACTTACAGTTTTCTCAGATACTTCTGATTTCCAATTTTGGTTTTATTCACTGTGAAAAGGAAATAAATTGTGTTCTAAATTCATTGTACACCAAGATTTAAGGGTGTTTGGGCTCAATTTTTGGGCAGTTGAAGAAAGTGCTCAGAATTTGGTGATATCCCATAATCATCTTGAATATACATATACTGTATATGATTTTTGAGCAGTAATATTTCCAAAACTTCACCACTGTAGCTTTCAGGCCATTATATCATCAATGGTCTGTCAACCTGGTACCACAACTTAAATGAAAGATACTTAAAATTGTTGTAGCATTTTTTTTGTGGACAACTGAAATCTAGCAAATTAATTAGACAAATCATAGTTTGACGGCTACATTTCAGGGCATTATGCTTGTGTCACCAAGACCTGATTCTCATTTTAAAAGAATATACATTACAATGAGAAGCCAAATATTTTATAGTGATGGTATCAATTAGGGTTCAGTTGCAGATGTTAAGAATCATGTTTTCCAGTTTAAGTAGAAAGACAGTAAACTTTTCATTGTTTAAAGATTATGAGTGAATAGTTCCAATAAGACCTGAATATTTGAAAATATAGTGATATAGAGGAAGGTAAGAATTAAAAGACATAGAGGAAGGAAGAAAGTAAGGAAGGTATAAAGGAGAAAAGAAAGGAGGGAAGGATGTAGAAGATGTTGGTATCCCTGCCAGATCCTTTTTATTGGATGAGGAAGCCATCCTCCAGCTGTGCAAGTGTTGAGCTAACTCTGGAGAATTGTCCTTGGCTGACCCAATTCTCATGGGCTAATGCTTGTGAGGTTATATGCCTCCCTGGGGCAGCCAATGAGTGACTATACAAGGTACAAAGGCCCAGCCCTCTTGCTTCCAGGTGACGCAACTCTGTCAGTGTGATTTACACTCTGGACTAGACTTTCCCTGAGGCCACATGGTTGCCAGCTCTTTCTCCTTTCCTCTCTTTCCCATCTTCTCATATAGGTTTTTCCTAAAGAGTACTTCCACACAAAATCATATGTGCCTTAAACCCTGTCTCAGTCCCTGCTTCTAGGGAAGCCTACTTACGATAAAGGAAAAAAGAAATAGAAACAGAAAGCAAACAAACCCTGTCATCCAGCCTTGAGAGACGTTTATGATACCATTAAACCCAGGAAAATTATATTACATGCCTTTGTCTTCCACTCTAAATTTACTAGAGAACCTAGTCTCTTCCCAACCATTCTTTAAAATTTTTCACTGAAAACTCAATATGAGCACCCACTTGTAGCAAATATATTGAGATCAATTCTACTGCCAAATGCAGATTTCTCATGGAACTCACACAGGAGGAACCAGAGAAGGAACAAACTTGATTTCTTTGTTGAAGCATCTTGATTTCATTTGAAGGGATTAGTGTTAGAATAAATAGAGGTTGTTTTTACTTTATCCAGTGGATCTGAATAAATACAATGAAGCTTGTCATGCGAGTAGGTTAAAAAAAAATAGAAAGCTTCAGAGAGTGTTTACCTGAACAAATGATATTCGTGCTGATTAATAAAAAGAAGACAGAAGACAGAAGGTACATTTCTAATATGATGAAGCATTAGCCGACATTCTAAGGACATTTACATGTTATTCCGTGTGTGTGTGTGTGTGTGTGTGTGTGTCTGTGTGTGTGTGTGTGGTGGTAGGCAGAATACTACCTTTCACCCCAGAGATGTCCATGTCTTAATCGTGGAGCCTGTTACTAGGTCAGGTTACATGGCAAAGGGAAATTAAGGCTGCTTATCTGCTGAATTTAATGTGGGAGATTGCCTGGATTATTCAGGTGGGCCCAATGTAATCGTAAGAGTCCTTAAAAGAGGAAGCAGGAGGCACATTTGCCTTAAATTAATGTTAAAGTGGTGCTGTGAAGATGGCAGGGGGCCACCAGCCAAGGAATGCTGGCAGCATTTAGACTCTGGAAAAAGGAAGGAAATGGATTTTCCCCTAGAGCCTGCAGAAGGAATGCAGCCCTGTTGAGATTTGATTTTGGCTTAGAAGACCTGTCAGACTTCTGACCTACAGAACTGTAAAATAATTTGTTTTGTGTTAAACCACTAAGGTAATTATAATTTGTTATAGTAGCGATGGGAACCTAATACAGTGTGTTTTTAAAAATGTTATTGTATTTTTTCCAACTATAACAATAGTTAAATGAGCACATGCTTGTTCCTATAAAAGAGAGAGATACAGAAAAATGTAATACATTTTCTTCTTTCAGCATCAGCACCTGAGCTAAGCAGTGTTTCATGTCCTTCTCTAATTTTGCTATTGTTATACAAACATAGTCATGTGACCACATAGTTATTTTTATAATTAATTGTTTGCAAAAAATGGGATTATCTCTTCTTTTTTTCACTTAAATGCAATATGGGCCTTATTCCAGGTCAACTGGTTTAAAAAATCTAAACCTTTTGTTTTTATAGTTTTGAAATTTTCCGTAGGGTTGATATAGTTTACTTTACTCCATCATTTCTTATTGATGAATATTCATATTTCTAGTTTTTGTTGTTGTTGCTATGTTTTTTTGCCATGATATACAATGCTATAATTAATAATGCTCCTGTGTGCATATTTATATGTGCTGAAACTTTTGTATTTATATAATTTGTTTACTGAAAATGAGAATGCTAAATTTTATTTTTTCATCTGGCACTTATAAGCCAAGTATATCATCAAATGTAACAAAGATAATCTCTAAACCTCACTCTAAAATTAATTTTATCCTTTTATTTCACTACATTTAGAATTTCATCTACTGACATGCAAAAAGAAAAAATCAACTGGTGTTTTTTTCTCTTATTCCCAAACCTATATTATTAAAAATATATTAAAAGTGAGATAATTCTCAGAAAGGTGAGCAGCAAAGGAAAGCAAAATGTCTACATATTTTCTTCTAAAATTCTAAGATTACTTGAGGATGTAGCATTAATTATCAATCTCTAGATTGTTTTTTTTTTGGCAGGTTTTTTTTTATATTTATTTATTTATTTATTTATTTATTTATTTATTTATTTTTTCCCTGCAGGGTTCAGTTATAAAACGTGCTGAGACCTCAATGGAAACTAAGCAGGAAGAGGTGTAAGGGAGTACATATTTAGAGAAAATTAATTAGAATTTAGAGCTGCCCTACTAGAAAAGATGTGAAATAAATTACAATATCAAAACAAATACAAGTTTTACAGGCTCTGATATGGGGAGTAAGCTATGACATCTGTGGTACCTACCATGCTGGGAAGGGGAGGCCATATTTAGTAATGGTATAATCGATATGTGAAATAACATGGTGGGATTGGAAAAAGATTTTAACATTTGCTGTTGTTTTCTTTTTAAGTTTCTTCTATCACCTAGCACTTCCAGTGCCCATGGATGAGATCTTTGGTAGGTCTCATACTTTGTATAAGTCTCTTAAGTTTAAAAAAAAAAAAAGTTTGCTTCTCCCTCCTAATCAGAAAACCCCACTCATTTCAATGATTAAAATTCCAATCCCATGTAATGGGCAAATGGTAAACTTCATTGTGCATTCATCTCTTTCTTCCAGTGCTAATGCTAGAGATTTGCATTAGGGGTGGGGAAAGGTGATGTCTTTATGTTCATCTATATCTTCTTAGCACTGCTACTCCTATCCAAGTCTCTGGACTGCTGCTGCCTCTGCCATAGTGGGAGTTTAGAAGGGAGGAGAATTAAGAGGTTGGAAAGGTCTTATGTGACCAGCTTAGGTTGTATCTGTTGTTGATTTTCTCTGGACTTGGCTATTGTTTAAAGTGACTCTCTCATGGCTGTTCAGCAAACCACTTCGTGATTTTCCTGAAGCTCTTTCTACATGGATAGAAATTCTCCTTCATCTATTCATTTATGATTCCCATACAGCCTTTGTACCTGGCTATATACCTTTAACCTCCCTTGCTGAGATTATCTTGCCCTTCACAGGAAGCCCTCTTGGTCATGATTCACAACCTCTTCAGACTATATCTGTCTCCCATGGACCCACACATTGTCCTTGGGAAACCTGGCCTTAGACCCACTGTGACATGAGTCATCTGCTTTCCTAACCAGCCCTGTACTCTGCAACCACATGCCGTTTTAGTCAGACTCTTGCCGTTTACACAGCCAGGATTGAGTTGGAGACTAGACTAGATGTCCTCAAACTCCAGGGAACTTTGTTTGTCAAACTCCTCAAGAAACAGTCTCCTTAATGTCTTGCTCATCTTACTTCAGATGGGGGCAAACTCCCTACGTGTCCCCACATGCCTTCTCCAGCCCTATAGCAACCATCTCCAAAGAAATCTTTCTGTTCTCCGATGTATGCGTGTGCCTCTCCAACTACTTTAAAAAGTCAGAGGTGAGTGGAAATCTCACGTTAACAAAGCAGATTCACAGATGGCTCTTTCACAATCCTGCTTAGGTAGTCTAGTATTTCATATTAGAAAACTAAAGCATTTGGCACCTACTGTCCTGGACTTCAGTAGAAACCAACAGAAACAGTCCCATTCAATATCCTATTACTTTGGTCAGACTTGTGGATCCTGGAAAGCACAGCCAGTGGCTAAAACTCTAGAAAATGAGAACCAGGCCCTGGAGGTGATGTGGCTGGCAGGAATAAAGCAAAATATTGGAATATCATTCAAATAGGCTGATGTTCAATGCAGGATTCCAGTGTTAAAAGAGGTGGTACAGTTGGAAATTTAGAGCAAAAAGCTAGTTCTAAGTCCTGGGCAAATATAGTAGATCTGGGAGGGAAAAATCAGCAGGATTGTGTCCAGGCTGCTTATGGCACATACTACGCACTAGTTGTTAATATAAGTGTTTTCTGTTGTTTCAAGGACTATATGAGCTGAGTCTGCTCTCAGGTATTAATGATACAGGTGTTGAGTTTCTGCACTTTTTCCAGGTGCTTTGCTGGGTGCTGGTAGAATGAGGATGAGCTTCTGCCCCTGTGGAGCTCAGTCTAAATTGAGGCGTCTCTGAGGTCAGGTAGAAGTGAATGATGTTACTGCTACTGTTTTGTCCTTATCTTCCTAGACTCTTTTCCTTTTGATCCTGTTATATTTATGAGTATCTTTATTTTAAAAGGAGCAAGGGCAGACAGAATTGGTTAAACTGAGGTAAATTCTGACACATTTTAAAGCTTGGATGAAAGTTACATAAGATCTGGATACAAATAAAAAGGAGTAAGAATTATTAGAGATTATAAATCACCAATGCTCCCATTTGTATGAAAATTAAGTGTGTTCTAAATTATTATTTTTGTATTAATTGAATCAGAAAAAGTAGCTGAGTTTAATTGCTTTCTCTAAAATCTCTAAAATTTGGGGAAAATTTTTTTCTTGTCTTAACCTTCTTACATTTCATTCTATTCTGTTTTAATGTTTGCTTCATTTCCAGACCAGCCTGTGGCAGAAGGCCAGCTGCAATCTGAAAGAGATCAGTCACGGTCTTTAGTGTATTAAGAATATGTTCATATTAATAGATTTCCTCTAAGGTATCTTACATTACCATTCCTGAGCCAAGTTTAAAATATTGTGTATAATATTTTGAATACTGAGATTTCATGGAGACAACAGGTGCCAATCTGTATATGTGTGCCTCTTTGATTGCTGTCATTAAATGGGTTTAATTCCATTGAGTTTGAAAGTGACTCTTTGTTTTTGAGTCTCTATAAATTAAAATACTAAGCGACTAAGCACCTTCAGAATTTCTACTTTTTGTTGCTGTAATAGTATAGTGCATATCAGTGTACATTTGCTAAAGGTAAGCCTGCTTGGGGCAAAAGACGCAAAAGAACACAGCCGCTATTCAGTGCTGAGGTCAGAGATAAAGACTGGATTTCTTCAATCCTATTCTTGGAAATAGAACTTATAAATCTTTAAGGTTGGGTGGGACCTTAGGGAACATGTAATCTAATCATCTAATTTTACAGATGAGGAAATTACACCCTATAGTGGAAACTTAACCTTTCTTTGCCCAAATAGTTTTTGGTATATTATTAGTACTGAGAATTAATTTTATACCAGTGGAAGCTAGAGATTATCATCTATATGGTGCTTATTTTGAAAAGTGTCATTGGTTAAATATGATTATGGTCACTACAAGGATCATATATAGATTTAAAATAGTTTTTATATCAGTTATTTGACTGTGGTATTAGACTCTAAGTAATGATTTTGAAATTGGAAACTGGCTCAAAACTGTGTTTACCCGCTCCACTGTAATATAATTTTAAACCAACATTTCTGAAGGAAACTGCACAGTCTAATTGTGCAGTTTTCTTGGAAATCATTGGTTTAAACTTAAGTAAGTGAATTTAATTAAAATATTAAAATTTAATTACAAAGTAAAATTAATAAATATTTAATAGTTGAGTCTAATTATTTGATATCTGGAATAGAAATCAAGGATGTTCTATTCTCTACATAGGTTAGACAAAGACTGCCATATGACTGGGAATATAATTATTGCGTGAATGGATGGAAGGGTTCACTGCCTTGGACCCCTTTTCATATGGGCTGAGAGGCCTGTCATTTTCAGACTGTAACCCCTCACTAGGAAGCTGTCTGAAATAACCGTGCAAATACAATAGTTTATGGTCCATCTGAGGGTGGAAATTAATGAGACAGGAAGACAATCAGGGGAGGACAGGGTTACTTTCCCTTGGAAATTGACATCCTGAATATTTACAATTTATTTATGATTTGCTCAAATGGAAACTGAGCCTTACTTTTTCATACCCTATCCTTTTTAGTTACTTTTTGATTCTCTAAATCAAGAATTGCTCTTTGCAAAAGAGGAAAGTAGAAACCTACCCCCGTGTTATGTCTTTTGACCACAATGGTAATCATTCTTCCAATTTTACTCTTAACATTCCGGATATCTTAAGCATAAAGATCTTTAAGGTATTGTGTGCATATGTGACAGTTTTATGTAAATCTGTTTAAGATTTTAAGAGCAAGGGAAGATTCTGAAATGCTTCTTTTTCTACCATTGCAAAACTGACATATTAATCTTTTATGTTTGTGACGGATGCTAGGAGTGTGGTAGCATAGATTGATTTTTCTTTCAGGCGGGCCTCCCAGTTCCAGAGACTGAATACACTATTAAAATAAACAGTAGTACAATGAGAATATTTGTAACCTGGCAATTTTACATTCAAAGAGAGAGTACATAAACGTATTTAAGAAGGAGCTAAAACAGTCTTCTTTTAAGATACATGTATGTATAATGTTGCAAAATAATTTTTAAAAATATGCAACTGAAAATTGCAAATGTAGTTTGAACTCATAAGTATTGGGGTGATGGGGAAGGAATAGATCTTGTTGTGTACTTACCATATGCAAGGTAAAGCGTTAGGTGCTGTGCAAATATTGTTTCCTTTAAATTTGACAACATCCCCGCACATATGAAACAATTGCCTTTGGCTGTCAGATGAGGAATTGGAGTAACAGAAATTAAGTAACTTGCCTAGCTAAAGTCATAGGTCATGTAAAGATGGAGTTAGTATTGTATATCAAGTTTGCCTGATTACAAAATAGAGAGTTGAATAGGGGAAGATGGGTATGGGATCACTATTTTTTTCTTTTGTTCAGTAAAAAGATTCACTATGTAATCTGAAATTCTTTTGGAGTACTATTGATTGGCATAGCTTGTAGCTCAGCCACAGGCGCAGGTTATACACGAAGCATAATGGAAGCAATAATTAATGGTACAGGATCTAATATGACACATTTCTTTCCCTTAAATCCTCGTCTTGAACACATGGACACAGGAGGGGAACATCACACACTGGGACCTGTCGGGGGGTAGGACGCTGAGGGAGGGATAGCATTAGGAGAAATACCTAATGTAGGTGATGGGTTGATGGGTGCAGCAAACCACCATGGCACATGTATACCTATGTAACAAAACTGCACGTTCTGCACATGTACTCCAGAACTTAAAGTATAATACAAATAAATCCTCATCTTATCCATTACCAAACCTCTCCATTCTCTAGAAGGCACATGTCAGATATATTTGTGTTCCTACTGTTCTGTTTTTATGAACCTGACCCAAATCACCATCACGATATTCTCAAGATTCTTGTTGATGACCTCAATATTCCCCTCTTTGGTCGTCCTTCTTCCATTCTTGCCACCTCCAATGTGTTCTCCAGGGTTTAAATGAAGAAATTGTTTTAAGTGTAAATTAGAACTTCCTGATTGTAACTTTGTATTGTCTTCTCAATCTGTTTAGAATAAAATCAAACGTTCTTAATGTGGTGGACAAGTCTCTTAGTTTTATGGCTTTTGGCCACCTCTCTATGCCCTTATCTAATATCACTCTCCTCAATATTTCTTATACTTTAGCCACACTTGGCTTTTTTTTTTCTATATACCAATCTTTATTCTGCCTTAGGAACTTGTGTATGTCATGATTTCTTCCTGGAAGATTCTATCCCATTATTTCCATAATCTAAAAATAATCTTTTCTATGGCTTGTTAGCTTGAATGTCAACTACTCAACTACTCAGAGAGGTTTTCGTTGATTATCTAGACTAGTGTAAATCCCATTGTGCTTTTTCTTAATAGCATTTAAAATCAATTTGTCATATTATGGGGATTTTTTGTTTGTTTGTTTATGTACAGACTATACTAAACTCTTACACTTTGAGTTTACCACATTGTATTATCCCTTTAATTCAATGCTGGGCTCAAAGGTTAGGGTTCAGTCCATATTAGTTGAGCAAATTGAATAAAATCAGCATAATCAACTTTACTTGTTTATTCTGTGATTCTTAATAAAATGAAAACCTGTGGATCAATTATTATATACATTAATTGGTCACTTAGTTACATCATAACAAGGGAAGTGTTTTTTAAGAGTGAAAGATACCATGCTGTAAGGAAGACAAAAGATGGAGCAACTGATTTTTGCCTCAGAAAAGAATTCACTGACATGATGGTGTAAACTAGGTTTTAATGATGAGTTACAACTTTTTAGGTTAAGAAAGCTAAATAGATTTTGGAGGATATTTGAGGGAATGGGAAGGTATAGATTGGTTAAAATAAAAAGCTTCTGGGTGCAAGGTAGGAGCACAAGCTGGTTGGAATAATGATGGAAGAGGAGCCCCAAAGTAAAATTCCTTTGAGTATGCTTCTATTCGAGAATATGAAGTTTCCAATAGGAAAGTGACATGATCCCTATTGCTTTATAGGAAGGTAGTGTGTGAGTAAAATACACTGAAATTGGGAAAAACTGGTGAGAACAGTTAGGATGGTATTATGATATTCCATCCAGGAAATGCTGGAAGACTTAGTTGATTAATTTCATTTTAGCTATGCAACAGAGATGATAATATCTGCTGGAATATGGAAATTCTGAATTCAAAAGAAGTAATTAGAAGTACTTATATATTATTTATCTGGGAATGTTTCCATCTGTTTTCTTTGTCAGTCGTGTGTTTGATTTTTAAACATTTGTCTTTAGTATACTTTTTTTCTAGAATACATTACATTTGAAAATAGGGTACTCCTCTAACAGATTTTATGTTTATTATGCAAGTGCCAGGTACAATGAAATGAAGAACATGGTAAACTCTACAGTATTTGAGAATAGGTGGCAGAGAGACTTTATAAATCGTGTGATACTTGAGCTAAGACCTAATATATGGGGGCAGGTTCACTTCAGGCAGAAGAAGCAGCTTAAGCAAAGGCACAGAGGCATGGTCTGAGCCAGGAAACACAATTAATATAATATGCCTGAACTACAGAAATAATAGAACTGAAGATTGTCATGTGTCCATTGATTGTGGACTTTGGCTCAGCAAACGGGAGCTTGGATGAAATACATTAATAATTTTTTTACCATTTTTGGACTCTGAGCATGTAGTCATCTAAAAGTGAGACTGCAGACATGTACATATAACTGAGCAAGTTATAGCTATTTAAATGCTATTTCAATGTAGCTAGATTCTTACCACCACAAATATTCTAAGTGTTCTCTTTTTCTCATTGCAGACCTTAACCTTCAAACCCAACCTTACCTCACCAATCTCTTGTGATATATGGCTTTGAAGAGGGAGCCATCTGACAAGACATGATGCAACTTCCTATCTCCTGGCTTCAAAGCTCCTCCTCCTTTTGCCTATCTGACCCCCATCCCATGTTCTCTTTTCTGATCTGTTATCCCCATTACACTACTCTTTGAAGGAAAGAATAAATCTGCCATCACTAGATTTACCTCCCACTCACCCTTAACCTCTTACAATCCAGTTACTTTCCTTACTGCTCTTTGTAATTATTTTTGTAATTCTTCAAATTCCAGGGTGAATTAACTTTTTTCAGTCCTTCTAAGTTTTAGGCCTGCTTGTTGACTCCCCATTCCCTCTTGGCCTGCATGCATGACAACCTCCTTGTTTTCTTTAAATATTCCCTTTTTGACATCTCATCTTTTGTTCTTCCATGTGGATTAATCCTCAATTATTTCCATTATTCAATCTCTCTTTTTCTCTAGATTCTCAATTAAACTTTTTTTTTTTTGCTGTATGGATGATTACCAGATTAATATCTACAAATCCAATTTATCTCCAGGGTCCAGATCCACATTTCTAAACTTCTGGTTAAAAATGTTTTCTTTCTTCTATGTTCTGTTAGTTCTTCAAACTCAAGCAGTATTGCAGATTTTAAGCCAATAACTCTTTCTTCATTCTGTCAGAGAACCAGCAATTTCCCAGTTGTTCATGCTTCTCAGGGAAGCTACTTTCTCTTCTTAGTCTTTCATGTGTAATACTGCCAATTGAATATTGAGACAATTTCTTTCACTGAGCTTATTTTAGTTTCTTCTTTTGTTCTCATTGCTATACCTTGGCTCATAGCCTTATTTTCGCTTGTCTACAAAAGCATGATGCCATGCTAACATGCCATGCTAACATGTTCTCACTTGATCCTTTGAATATGCTGAAGCCAGACTATTTTAGACCAGTGGGGGAAAAACATCCCACCATTCCCCAGATAAAAAAAAAAATCTTCAATGGCTCCCTATTTCCTACAAAATTTAGAGAAAACTCCCCAGTCAATATTTAAAAGTTCCCTGTTAAATTTTATACTCTGCTATAAAAATTATAACTTCTGCTTTTACTTAAGTTATTTTAAAAACAATCCCTTTATTTTGTTTGTGGATAGTGTATTAGTAATCTATTACTGCATAACAAATTACCCCAAAATTTAGCAGCTTAAGAAATACAAATATATTACCTCATAATTTCTATGGCTTGGGAATCCGGGCATGGCTTATCTGAGTCTTCTCCTTCATAGCCTTTGGTGAGGCTGCAAGGTACTGTCCAAGGCTAGAGTATCATCCGAAGGCTTGTTAGGAAAAGGGTGCATTTCCAAGCTCATTTATTTAGTTTTGGTAGGATTTAGTTCTCTGAGCATTGTTGAACTGAGACCCTCAGTTCTTTACTGGATGTTGGCTGAGGGCTACTCTCAGTTCCTTGCTACATCATCTCCTCCAACATGTCAATTTCCTTCAATCACAGCCATCAGAAGAGATTTTGCTAGGAAGATATAATCTATTCTCTTATGCATCCCAATCATAGAAGTGTCTTGTCATCCTATCACCTTTGACATTTTCTATATATCACAGATTATGCTGATACTAATGGCAAGGGAATTACATAAGAGTATAAATAGCATGAGGAAGGGATAACTGAGAACATCTTAGAAGTCTCCTGGCACAGACAGATTGGATTCGTAAATGCATGCAAGCAGCAAATGGATAACGTCCTTATTACAGCCCCAGTGAGAGGTGGTCTTGATAGAAAATGAATAGGGAAAATCCTTTCAATGGCCAGAAGTTCACATGATACACCTGGTTATCTACTTTTTGTGGAAGGAGAAATGGCCTGAGATTAGGTTTGTATGGACTTATGAACAGTGGCAACTGTAGCCAACTGTTCAGGAACCTGGAAGGAGACTATTTGGATGACTGAGGACAGAAATCTGGGACAAAGGCATTTGGTTGTATATATGGGAGTAGGTAAACAGTTTTAAAATCTTTAGTTAAATATTAATGCCAATAAGAAAGCACCTACAAGATAGGAAACCCTAACCAACAAAGTAGACAAAAGACTTGGACATCAACAAAATTTATCACCAGCCATCCTGGTAATAGCATGATAGGCACCCTAGTGCTAGCATATGTGTGAAGAGGTGCAGTGGTTGGGATAGAAGCTATGCATGAATCCAGCAGTATGGGCTCTAACATACTAAGACTGGTCTACCTCCTATTGCCACAAAATAACCACCCTGTCAGTGACAGAGGCTGAGACTAAGTCCCTGATTATGGCATCAACCTCCCAGCAGACTAACTGCCTACTTTGTGTCAAGTAGAAAACATTGAACTTTTTCGTTCATAGAAAGGCCAGTGATGACCGATAATAGCAGAAATGTATTTTGGGGATGGGTTTGCATTTCCTACCTGTAGGGCCTCAGATCACACTAATATCTAAGTTAGGGTTACACAGTGTTTGATACACCAGCATGAACTCCTGACAACATCATGTCCATCCAGACAACCCATTTTTTGTCAAAGGAGGTGTGAGAATGGGCCCATTACTGCTGTGGTCCACATCTAATGACAAATGGATGCATGAATATAAAGTTTTTCTTTCCTGGCCCAACCAAGGCAATTCTGAAGTCTCTTTATAGTTCCAGAGCTCCATATGGGTCAGCTGAAGCTGTCTTTGGGACTTTATTGCAGCTCAACTTCTTCCTCTGCCCTGTCCTGCTATGGCTCTTCCCATCTCCACACAAGTTTTTGTTTCCAAAACTCTTCTTAATACACATTCTGCATGTTAATGTTTATCTCCGTTGGTGTCTGCTTCCTGGGATATACAATCTGGCCCATCAACATGCCAGCAAAGATTTCATATTAAGGAAAAATAGTAGGAAACATAGTTGCGTTCCAAAGTATTATGATTTTAAGACATTCAAAAATATTTTTATCATAAAATGTCTTATGAAGATATTCATAAAATAAATGGGTTCATGAAATTATAGTGTCAACCTGTAATTATAGTTCTAAAATAGGTTGAATAGTTGAAGTGAGATTTTATGGAATAAATAGGCAAAGTATTTCACTAACTTTGAGATGAGTTTTGCAGTAAAAAATGTTAACAATAGAGATTTTTAAAATTCTAGAATTGACAATTAGTTGTGGCTACATTTATATTTAAGGAGAAGTAAAAAACTGACAAAATTTACAATGTTGTAAACATATAGGCAGTCATTCTGATTTTTTAAAAAAATAATTAGTTGTGGGGTTTTCAGTTGATAAAATGTAGATCTCATTTTAAATAATATGAAATAGTTTTAAAATTCTATTTACAGTCCTTTTGCCATGTGATCCATCATCATTTTATATTTTGAATACTTTTCTGTTATATTTGTCACAAATCTCTATTTCTCTGATGCTAAGATAATGAATTGATTGACAGTTTTTATTGCATTGTGTTTTTTCAGCTGAAAGAAAAGAGTTTATCTCTCTTATCCCACAATACACTCTCTGTGTATAATATTGTAAGTAAAAAGACCTAAACTCCCAAAGGCTCTTTTGAAATTATTTTAATTATTTGTGAACAGAGTGGCTAGTTGTTTGGAGCTTAAATGTGATAGAAAGTCAGATAAAAACTTGTAAGATGTTGTCTGGTATTGTATATGTGACTGCACTCAGCAAGGAAGCTCTGATGTGGCTAGAATGATGTCCAAGATGACGACTTCATACATATGTCTGGGGGCTTAGCCCTGAATGATGGATAGAATACTCAGTTCTCCTCCATGTGGCTTCTCTCTTCATGTTGTCTTTCATCATTTATTATTCTGGTCTGAGCTTCTTTATATGGCAACTGGCTTCCCAGAGAGCCAAAATAAAAACTTGTAATATCCAGGCCTTGAAGTCACATAGCATAACTTCCATCATACTGTTGGTCAAAGGCTATCGTAAGGTCAGCCCAGATTTAAAGGGAAGGAACATATCTTTTACCTCTTAATGGGAAGAGTGGCAAAATTATGTCAATAACGGGCATATTCCACAGGAGGAATTATTGCATCTATCTTTGGAAACCATTTGCCACATCAGAGTTATAGAGAGTGGCAAGGCTTGCTATTGTGGATAGAGTCGTCAGGAAAGTTATGGCTAAGGAGACATCAGACTAGGAGGTTCAATGAAATACATAAATGAACTATATGAATATAAGGGAAGAAAGAGCCTTGTCTCCAAGGAAAAATCGATAGCAAAAGTCCCTAAACTGGAAAAAAGCCTGGTGTGTTGGATAAATTCTTAAGAGTTTCTTGTGGTGGTTCAGGCAAAAAATAATTGTCTCTTGATCTAATTTTTGAGATTTTTTGAGAGTGGTGAGTTCTTTAATTTGTGTATGTTTTGAAATAGAACTGATATGATTTCCTTTTGGATTATATGTTAGGTGTGAAAAAGAAGAATCAAAGATCATCTATAAGGTTTTGGGCCTAAATCTAAGTAAATAGTGTTGCTATTTAATGAGATGAGATGAAGTTCTGTGGGAGTGGAATGGGTGTGTGTGACAAATAAAAACTCAGTATTGAATATTTTATTTGAGATTCCTATGGATATCAAAGTGAAGATGCTGAGCAGGAAATTAGATTTACATAAAAGTCTAGAATTCAGTAGAAAGAATAAGGCTAGATATAAAAAATTTAGGATTTCTCATATTTGATTTAAAAAATGTGATTTCATCCAGAAAGTGATTGTAAAAAGACAAAAGAAGAGGCTTGGATACTAAGTTCTGGAGCAATCTATAGGGGTTAGGAAGGGCAGGAAGATCTGGCAAAGAAGTTTGACATGGAAAGCAACTGGTGCTGACTGTCAACTAGGGCAACAATGTCATGAAAGTAAATATTGAAACTTTTTGCAAAAAGACGGGAATTATCAACAATGACAAATGATATCGAGAAGCCGAGTGAGATGAGAACTGAGATCTGACTGTTGGATAACTGTAGAACTTTGGGGGAACAGAGCTGTTTCAGTGGAAGGTACAGCTAGGAAAGGAAGTGTAAATAGTATGTATTCAAAATACATGTTTTTTTTCTGACAATGGGAGGAAAGAAATGGGGCATGCTTTTTGTTGATGGGAATGATCCACATGGAGGGAAAAAAATGACGATGCAAAAGACAAGGGAAAGCAAAGTGTTTCAGATTGTAAGAGGGGGCAGAGGCGGTAGCTCACGCCTGTAATCCCAGCACTTTGGGAGGCCGAGGCGGGCGGATCACGAGGTCAGGAGATCAAGACCATCCTGGCTAACACGGTGAAACCCTGTCTCTACTAAAAATACAAAAAAAATTAGCTGGGCGTGGTGGCGGGCGCCTGTAGTCCCAGCTACTCGGGAGGCTGAGGCAGGAGAATGGCGTGAACCGGGGAGGCGAAGCTTACAGTGAGCCGAGATCGTGCCACTACACTCCAGCCTGGGCGACAGAGTGAGACTCCGTCTCAAAAACAAAAAACAAAACAGATTGTAAGAGGAAGGAGAAAAAATATTCAGCTGGGACTTCGATAGGGATAAGTGCTTTTTATCCTCTTTAATAAGTGGATAAAAATAATATGAAAAGTATAGTTTGAGGCTAAAGAGTTATAACTTTGGTAGATTTAATAGTGGAAGATATAATTTTTTTCTGAAACTTCTATATTTTCTAAGTGAATTAAAATCAAGGTGATCAGCTAAGAGTGAGGTGGTAGTATAGAGTTTTGAAATTTCTAGAAGAAAGGGGTGAAAAAATTATTTTGTAGGAATGACATATGAATTGACTAAAGAAATGTATACAATCACCAGGCAGCACGAACAGAACAGTTGAGGTTCGTTGTAATAAATTTAAATTGGCGTATAATATTCGGTGTTTTTCTTCATGTACACAAAGTTACCTAGGCACAGGAGTAGAATAAGTGGCTTTTGAGAATTGGGATTTTTCCACATGATATGAAATGAAGGTAGGATAAGGGAGCTGAAAAACCACAATTTTTTAACTACAGAGAGTGGTTAAAATAATGAATCATGGAATCCAAGTTAGGCAAGGGAGGAAGTGAGGAAAATTAAGAGGGTATTGGTAAGTAAAAAGAAATAGAGTTAGTGGGCTGAAAATCCTGGTGAAATGGAACTTGGAAGGTTGTAAGAACATATAACTAACTTACTTTCAGATTCCTGAAGATGTGGCACCCCTTGGAGGGGAATTAGGATGAAGAATGACTATGGTAGCAGAGACCAAAGGTGGCACAAGTCTTGGGAATGGATAAGAGCATCATTGACCAGGATTACATATCCTGGCAACCTAGGGAATTGAGGGTAGTATTTAACTTACTTTTAAGCAAGAAACCAATGGAGAATTTCTTATACATCTTAATATTTATGTTTGTATGTGTATTTGTTTGCATTTCTGAGGTTAGTGGAGTTTTGAAAGGGTTAAAGGAATTTTCCACTTTTATAAATTATAACATGCTCAAATGTTTTTAAAATGTTAAACACCACTTCAATTTGAAAATCAGAAAAGAAACAAGGCTTTACTGCCTATATAACTTGAGTGCAATATGATATAAAGCATTAAGATACCTAAAGAAAGAATGTCTCAATTTGATGCAAGCTGGTTAGTCATGGGAGCCTTTAAAAAAGAATCATGAGGGCAAATTTGGCAGTTTTCATCCAAGCACTACCCAGGAGAGAAGGACATTTAGCCAACAGACTGTGAGTACACTGACTCCATTGGCAAGCCTATCCCTATTTTGAGATGAATTCATCAGCTGTCTGACCCTAATGCCATTAAACGTTGGCTTCATTTAACTTCTTTGTTTTGGTTCCACATTTATTAAACAATCTTCTGATTATTATTTGTCTTTCTGTCTGTGTGCCTACAAGGACACAATGTGTTGCTCATATGGGCTTCAATATTTTAATTCCTGTAACAATTATTTCACATTTAAATGAAGTCAGATTCTGGTTTTATTTATCTACCTCAGGAGCTTGGATAATATGAGCTGGTTCTTGAGAAGTGAATTTTCTTTTGGAATGCTGACAAAAATCAGGTTATTAGGCATGTAAAACCACAAGCCAATTCATGGGCTATGGTAAACCCACCAAGGTAAAGCATACCACCCTGTGAGGCCTCTTGGGAGGCAGCCAGCCTTTCCTCTGGCAAAGTCCCCTGCAGTTACTGTGCACAGTGTCTATCTACACTTGGAACTCTAGCTCCAATTTTGCCTCATCTGTGGTGTCTTCTCTGGGCCTTTCCTCCACTTTTGGCTGTTTCAAGGTGCATTTTTTTCTGTCATGCAATCTTCTGGGATCCCAGAGAGGCTTGCCTGCTCAAAAATTAAAGTGTCCCAGGAGTCACTTTAGATTTCTTCTTAAGGAAAGGATATATGACTGATTGAAGTTTGTCCTTAGAATTCCCCAGACAAAAGTTCTATCTTCATGTTTTCAGCCTAGAAAAGAAGGCTTTAACCATACCCTTACTCAAATACAGTATTCTGGGTTCTTTGAGAGGGAGGGCTAGGGCCTGCATGCAGGGTATCCTCATAGTCTACTTTTGTGTAGAGGTGGAATAATGATCTTTGGTGTAGACAAACACATCAGGATTTTGGATGTTAACAAAAACAAAAATTTTGCTTACTGGCACGTGGTAGGAGGCTAAAATGAAAACACTTGCCATCCAGTTCTCAGTGGAAATACAGCTATGGTAATTGATATTCCAAAGTAATCATTTATGCCAATGTATATGTAAGTCAGGGTAATGATATAATTTGTCACTTAAACGAAGCCACTTTGAGAATGAAAGTATGTATTATTAATTCTGCCAGGACAACAGAAATAAACTAGAATTGTCCTGCATAAACAAATGTATGGTTATCCTACACATAGGATGGACTGATAACGAGCAGTTGTGGGTCAGTATAACCATACTGTTTGTTAATAGCCATCATCTGCTATGATTGGTCAGTACTTTATTTTGATATGCACTGTGTATGTGCTGTACTATTTGAAAAACATTTTTTAAAACTATCATCCTGGCATGTAAGGATAAAGTGTTTATAACTTTAAAAAAACCTGAAAATTTGCTTAAGCCTAATAAAGCTCAAGGGAGATTATTCTAAATAATGAAGTGCAAGAGAAATAGTTTATGATATAGAGCCTCACTGACTATCAACAATGTATTTTATATTCTTTTTTATATGAAGATATTAAAATAGGATACATTGAAAATATGTACTTTGGGGGAGGGGCTATTTTTTCAGTTACTATATATTTTTTATCTCCAAGGTAAAATAATATCTTAATAAAAATCTTTTAAAAACATCATATTGCAAGCATATTTTATGCAATTTGTCATCTTTCTAGTCCTATTTTTTAAGTGATTCCATTGAATTTCATTGAGAAGGGCATATTAAATTATCTATTCCTTTATAGCTTTACCTTGAGACTCTTTTACTGATTTGTATTTTTTTGCTATCATTAATAATAAAGCAGTTATTGCTAGAATGATGTTTTTACTATATATTTATAAACATAGAATTAATGAGAAAAATAAAACACTTCATACTCAACATACATTGTAAAATAGTTGTGAGAGATCATACTAACTTATACTATTAGTAATTGTGAATGGAAATGAAGGTCACTTAAAATCTGTAGATCCCATTTTTAATAACAAGTTTTTCCCTTGTGATTAACTTAGAGAAATTTTTATATAAGGAGATATTTGCTTTACTGCATAATAACTTTTAGTTATAACTAGGTAGTAAATTTCTCAGAAATGAACTGCTCTTATCTTTAAAATCTTAAAATAATACACATATTATTTAAACAATAAATTGCTCTGTTTAAATCAGTACTCTTTATTTATAAATTATGCATTTGTAAATATTATTTACAGATGAGCTATCTGTTAAAGACATTTCCTTTCTTGTGCAACTTACTGTTTCCTCAAAATAATAATTGTCTTCTATTTTGTTTTAATTTTTTATGTATCTTTCATTAACTTATCCCCAAACACTACCAGAAGTGTAAATATCCATGATTATGTTCAAATGCATTCATTAATCTATGAGACGTAGTCTTTATTTTACTGGTCAGGAAATCTGTTCTCTGTCCTGGAGGGAAACACTATTTCTGTCTTCCAAGGCTATTTGCTATATAAACATCCTTGAAAGATAGTCTGAAACATCCTATCCTGAAAGATAGACTGAAACAGAAGCTGACATAAGACATAGAGAAATGTGAGAGACTCATGGAGAAATGTCTTTCATTAATATACTTGAGTCTATTTCTGGGCTTTCTATTCTATTACACTGGTCTATTTGTCTGTTCATGTTAGTACCACATTCCTTAAATTATAGAGGCTTCATAGTATGTTTTAATAACTTGTAGGAGTAGACACCCTTATAGGTTTTCCTGGTTAGTGTTTTCCTGACTATTCTTACATTTATTATAAATCAACTTAGGGATAAGTGACATCTTTATGTTGTTGAGTCATTCCACCTAAGAACAGTGGGTGTGTATTTATGCAAGTTTACTTTTTGCTTTTCAGGAGTTTTCTAAATTTTTCTAACATAGTTTTACACATTTCTTGTTCTGTTTATTTCTAAATATTTAATCTTCTTTTTGCCATTGCAGTTTTTCTGCTTTAGTGCAATTTAAATGATTGTTTGCATATATGAATACTATTGATTTCTGTGTATTACTTTATCTTACTTATTGAATTCTTTTTTTGTTTGTTTGTTTTGAGCTCATTTTATCATTAATTCTCTGGGTTTTCCAGGTATGCTATAATATCTTCTTATTTACCAATTTCTATTCCTGTCATTAATTTATCTCATTTAAATGCATTTAATACCTCTTGTCCAGTGTTATAGATCGTGTCTTGCCTTGTTCCTTACCTTAGAAGAATTCAGTATTTCATCATTAAGATGCTAATGGATTAAGTTATATATCTATATTTTGTCATGTTAAGAAAACATCAATCGATTTCTATTTTCTTGAGTATTTTTAGAAAATAAACAAATCAGGAAATATTTCAAAGGTTTCTTTAGCATTTATGAAAATAATAATACAGTTATTTCTCCTTAGATCTACTTATATTATTGGATTTCCTAATATCGGACCAACCTTTCATTCCTAGAGAATATTCCACTTGGTCATGCAGTATTATTTTCTCAATGTAGTGTTGAATACCATTTGCTAATATTTTATTTAGTACTCTTGCATTGATATTCATAAGTGATATTGGTCTATACTACAGTTTTCTTTTTGTACTATTTTAGGTTTACATATCAGTGTTATATTTGCTTGGTTAAAAATAATTCGGACATTTTCTTTCATTTTCAGTGCTCTGAAACAACCTATGGAACATTTGATTATTTTCTTTTGGAAATGTTGGAGGAGTTCCACAATGAAACTTTCTGTTTTGTGGTGTGTGTGTGTGTGTGTGTGTGTGTGTGTGTGTGTGTGTGTGTAGGGAGGGGTATTCCTCTTTAATCTACATTAATTGTTGTGTTTAGGCTTTCTATCTCTAATGTAATCTGTATTTCCCCTGAAAATTAGACATATCAAGTAGATTTTCAAATAAATTTGTAGAGAAGTCTGAAAATCCATTTCATAATTTACTTTAATACAGAAATGTTTTTCTGTAATTTTGTATTTTATATATTTGTATTTTCTTTTTTTTTCTAAATCAAATAAGCTGGTGGCTGTATTTGTTAATTAAAAAAAAACCGCAGGATTTTGGTGAATTAGTTAGGGTTACAATTTTCCTGTTCTCTGTCTCGTTAATTTCAATTTATCTTTATAATTTCCTTATGTTTTCTTTTGGTTAACTTTGTTGTTCTTTCTGTACTTTTGGCACAAAAATTAATTCATTTATTTTCATTCTATTAATTACAATGTATTTTTAATCTCATTTATTTCTGACTCCTGCTAAAAATGTATCTGTGTAAGTACTGTTTTCATTATCATTATTTTAAAAATTATTTAAATCTAGTTTGTATTTCCCCTTTCAAAAGAGTTACTTAGTATAATTAAAAGTTCTCAAAAAGTTGAGAAATACTAATAAGTATGTTTTAGAGGTTATTGGTTAGACTTGCAATATCCTTACCTACTTTTTAACCCCTTGATCTATCTTGTACCCAGAGTGTTAAAGTTTATGAAAATGTTTCTATTCATGTCTTCCTGCATCTTCTGTAGCTTTTTATTCACTCCAGAGAGGTATTTTCTGTGATATTGACTATTTAGTTTATTTATAACTATTATATCTTTATTGTGAATTATGGTTTTTAGCATTAAAAAGTAACTCCATTGTCGTATTTAGCTGTAAATTGTGCTTTGTCTGACACCAGGATCATTATTCCTACTGTTTTTATTCACCTAGTATAATTTTGTTAATCTTTATTTTTAATCTTTGTTTTGTGTCTGTCTCTCATATGCAGCTTACAGTTGAGTCTACCTTTTTGAGCCAAGTTTAAATCACTTTTCTTTTAATAGGTTAACTAACCCATTCATTTTAATTATATTACTCATATGTTTGTTCCCAACTTTCATAATGTCTTATCATTATATATATTTTATATTATGCTTATTTTTTCCTACAAGATGTATACTTTTTGCTCTTTACATTTTATTTTTTAAAGTTGTTTTTATATTTAGGAAGGCTTTTGTTTTTGTTCTAGTGCTTTTATACACTAAATTTTAAAAATGCCTTTAGTTCCCTGTTTTCTTATTTAATGTTTATTAGGTGTGTCTATTTTTAAAGGTATCTCTTTACTTCCACCTATTGCCTGTATATCAATCAATGAGCTAATTCTATTTCTTGTCCTCCATTTTTAGTATATTATTTTAATTTTTCACACAACATATTTGTGCGATGCTTTCTTTATCTCTCTTTTTTGCTGAAATTTGTTTCCATTTATCAATTTCAGAAGAAATTCATCCTCTAGGAAATTCCTTAAGAATAGCTCATAAGTATAGAATTCTAAAGCTTTCATTACATTTAATATTTGATAGTCAACTTGTATGATATAGCATGCTTGGTTCATACTTTGTTTCACCGAATATTTTTTTTAATGCTGTTCCATTTTTGCCTTGCTATGGTTGCGTTTGACAAGACTTATACTAGTCCAGCACTTTTTTCCCTCTGAAATTTGATCTTTGACTTATCTGAGAAATTTTTGTCTTTATCATTTAAAGTCTAATAGTTTTGCAAGGTTTTATCTGTGATTATTCTGGTACATTTTCTCATATGCTTGATGGGGTAAATGTTGGTCTTTTTATTTCTGGACATCTTACTGAAATATAGTTTTAAATATTAGTGCATTTATGTTGGTTTGCCATTTTTTTTTCCTTTAAGGGATTTCAATTATACCCATGCATTCTTTCTTTTTTTATTTTTTTTCTTCTGGTTTTCTTTTTTAATGCTTTTCTTTAAGAACTTTTATTTACAACTGTCCTGTGGGTATCCTGTAACTAAGTCTGCATTTCTAAAAATATTTTATCTTTTTCTTCCGTATTTTTTCTAAACTTAATATTCTTTTTATTTCTTCCTGTTTTATGTCCATCTTATTATTAATTATTGAAGTTTTGATTTAAATTTTTTTTTTCAAAGTTCTTGTTGGAATATATTTTATTCTCAGCTTGGACAGTTGTCTCACATATTTCTTCTGCTTCAAAGTTGTTTTAGGGTTGGGTTTTCATCAGTTGAAGTGTGTTAAAACTTATTATCTGATTTATTTTTATAGCAACGTTGTATTGATTTATTTACTTTTCTCCTGTTTACTTTGTGGTTTTGGGATAATTTGCAAGATTCTTAGTTCAATGGCATTATTTTCTCTCAGTAGAGTAAAATCAAGTTTCTTTAGTTGATTTTACTTTTTGGTTGTAGTGGGGCAGGAGTTGTGTGCTTCTAATTTTTTGGTCTTTTATTTTTATGTTACAGATTACTAATTTTTTAAAAAAAACATTTTCATCTTTACTATACAATTTCCAAAGTATACTTTTCCCTTCTTCTTTTGCATTTTTCTTTTCCAGAAACTATACCTTGCAAAGACTGCAGGCTTAAACCATGTCCATTTGAGTATCTTCTCTGTTATCACTGCTTTCACACACCAGAATACATTTCTAATAGTTTCACATTTAGCCTAAACTTTCTCTTTGTAGTTTTGGAGCAACCTTAGACCTCTCTCAAGTTCCGTACTTCTTTCTGCTCCTGCAGTTTTTCACAAAATGCCGTTGTTCATCACAGAGGCTTGTCGTGGTAGTGTGAGATGTCATTCACTAGACTTTTGTGTTTTATTTTTTTATTAAAAAAAACATGATTATTTTGAATCTTGGCTATTTTGTGACTTCTGTTTATCTGAAGAGCATGGTTTGTGTAGTTTTATGTGTTCTTTTGTTCTGTATTCTTTTAGAAGGCTATATGGAGAGGGAACAAAGACATAGGCAGCCATCATTTTTTTGGCCATCCAAAATTTTCCCCTTTTCCTTTATAGATAGGCTTTAAAAAATCCTACAACTTTTCCCCTCTTCCTCTTTATCCTCTACTTGGCGAGGTATCTGTTGCCACAAATCCTGAACATTGAGCCTTTGCAGTGCATGTGAAGTTTGTTCTTGCCTTTCCTCACTGCCAAAGTCAGATCTGGATATTTTTTGGTTTTGCTGTCATTTGGCTCTGCTAAGTCACACTAATCAGTGACTGGAAAGCATTCACTTAGTGACCTGCTTTCCAGCTACTGAACGTTATTATTAACTCTTCTCCTATTTTCCCTACATTTGGGCATTTTTTTGCTTTGAACTATATGTACTTTTACATCTGTGAGTTTTAGAATATTTGATTCTGGAAGGTGTGAGGGTTTATTAGTGTTTTTAATCCACAATCTTTATCCAGAGGTTTTCCTTTGTTGCTTTTGTTTAGAGACAGGGTTTTGCTCTGTTGCTTAGGCTGGAGTGCAGTGGGATAACTTTAACTCAATTTAACTTTTTTTATTATTATACCTTAAGTTCTAGGGTACATGTGCACAACGTGCAGGTTTGTTACATATGTATACATGTGCCAAGTTGGTGTGCTGCACCCATTAACTCGTCATTTACATTAGGTATATCTCCTAATGCTATCCCTCCCCCCTCCCCCAACCCCACAACAGGCCCCAGTGTGTGATGTTCCCCTTCCTGTGTCCAAGCGTTCTCATTGTTCAATTCCCACCTATGAGTGGGAACATGCAGTGTTTGCTTTTCTGTCCCTGCAATAGTTTGCTGAGAATGATGGTTTCCAGCTTCATCCATGTCCCTACAAAGGACAGGAACTCATCCTTTTTTATGGCTGCATAGTATTCCATGGTGTATATGTGCCACATTTTCTTAATCCAGTCTATCATTGATGGGCATTTGGGTTGGTTCCAAGTCTTTGCTATTGTGAATAGTGCTGCAATAAACATACGTGTGCATGTGTCTTTATAGCAGCATGGTTTATAATCCTTTGGGTATATACCCAGTAATGGGATGGCTGGGTCAAATGGTATTTCTAGTTCTAGATTCTCGAGGAATTGCCACACTGATTTCCACAATGGTTGAACTAGTTTATAGTCCCACCAAGAGTGTAAAACTGTTCCTATTTCTCCACATCCTCTCCAGCACCTGTTGTTCCCTGACTTTTTAATGATTGCCATTCTAGCTGGTATGAGATGGTATCTGATTGTGGTTTTGATTTGCATTTCTGTGATGACCAGTGATGATGAGCATTTTTTCATGTGTCTGTTGGCTGCATAAATGTCTTCTTTTGAGAAGTGTCTGTTCATATCCTTTGCCCACTTTTTGATGGGGTTGTTTGATTTTTTCTTGTAAATTTGTTTAAGTTCTTTGTAGACTCTGGATATTAGCCCTTTGTCAGATGGGTAGATTGCAAAAGATTTCCCCCATTTTGTAGGTTGCCTGTTCACTCTGATGGTAGTTTCTTTTGCCGTGCAGAAGCTCTTTAGTTTAATTAGATCCATTTGTCAATTTTGGCTTTTGTTGCCATTGCTTTTGGTGTTTTAGATATGAAGTCCTTGCCCATGCCTATGTCCTGAATGGTATTGCCTAGGTTTTCTTCTAGGGTTTTTATGGTTGTAATGAGACACAGCTAAAGATTTTCAGGAAAAAGTTACCCTTGTTATGTATTCTGAGAAAATTATAATATGCAAGACATAAAGGATGTTGTCATCTAGTGTTTTAGAAAGAAAGGAGAATTTGGGCAATAATTCTTCATTTGTATGATATGTTAAAATTTTCTTGGGATCTTTTAAAAAATAGTATAGAGTCTTAGTCCTTACTCCTGTAGTTTTGGATTTAGTAAGTCTGAGTTAGAACCTCGATATATATACTTAATCATCCCAGTGAATTCTGGTAATGTTATTCTAGGGATCGCACTTTGAGACATAATAAACTATGGATAGACTTTAAAAAATAAATTAGAGCCATTTCCATATTTCTATGAATTTCCATGGTAATTTAAACTGTTATTGGTAACACTTATCTTGAGAGGCTTGGCTATGGTAACTATTACTGTTATTCATCAATATTCACTTCTCCTCTACTACTGGGACAAAAAGGTTGTGTTTATATACCCTCTTAAATGTTCCTATAACAAAATATTAGGAAAATTAAAGCAGTTAAAATAAGATAATAATGTCTATTTCATTTGTTAATTAATTTTTGTAACACACTAGCCTCTATGGAGTTGCTCAAAAGAGTAAATAAACCCTTATCAGTACTTATTCTGGAGGATTTCATGTGGGAGGCACCTCTATTGAAAAATCAATACTTTTATTTTTGGGCATTTTTTCTTTCGATATTTGATTTGTAGTTTATACTTGAAAGCATTCTTTCATTTTTGTTTGTGATGTTTTACTCTACGTACAATTTCTTCTTCTAACAGCTGTCATGGAATCCCTGTCTGTACCTCACCTCTGTTGTGGTTTCTCTAGATGATGAGTGACAATGTTTTTTTTGGTGGTGGTGGGGTAAGAAAGGTAGGAAGATAAACCAAAACTCACAGATGTCACAGGCGTCTTCCCTCCCCTCCTCTCCCCTTTCCTTCTCTTCTTTTCTTTTTTCTCCTTTTCTTTTCTTTCAACAGAGTCTCACTCTGTCACCCAGGCTGGAGTGCAGTGGTGCAATCTTGGCTCACTGCATCCTCTGCCTCCCGGGTTCAAGCAATTCTCCTGCCTCAGCCTCCCGACTAGCTGGGATTACCTGTGCCCGCCACTACGCCCGGCTAATTTTTTTGTATTTTTAGTAGAGACGGCGTTTCAACATGTTGGCCAGGCTAGTCTCGAACTCCTGACTTCAAGTGATTGGCTCCCTTAGCTGCCCAAAGTGCTGGGATTACAGAGGTGAACCACTGTGCCTTGCCAAGTGACGGTTTTTTTAGGTGGTCCCAGGTCTCCCTCTGTTCAGTGGAAATGGAATATGCTACACAGCCTATATTCTATATCTGTCATTTATAAACATATCTTCTAAACTTAGTTAAGACACATTCAGACATTTTTGGATGGTGAAATAAGAAAGATATATCACTAGCACATGTTTATTATATGCTTTTTCCTAACATAGAAATATATTCTTTGTTTATTTAATAAATACAAAAAGAAATAAAAGAGAAATGAAGTGTGACCTTCAAAGATGAAAGACGATTGCAGTAGTAATTGATATAGTATTTTGAGTAGAAAACTGTTTAGTCACTGTTGGCAGAAAATGACTTTAAATTTTTATTAGAACAGCTCTGGAAGCAGCTACACTCTTGTACCCAATTAAGTGTCTTTTGTTAGCTAACTTGTATTGAGAACTTATTATTCACCAGACACTGTTCTGATTCTCTGTACGGGAAAAGTCAATTAATCCTTATTATAATGCTGTGAAGTAGGTGCTATTATTGTCTTCATTTTAAAGATAAATAGATGAGCATGATTTGTTGTTTGATTAAAATTTACTAAGACAGCGGATTTCAAGTGTCCTTACCACACACACACACACACACACACACACACACACACTCACACACAATGGTAGCTATGTGAAGTATGTGTTAATTTGTGGTAATCATTAAACGGTGTACATGTGTATCAAATTACCATGTCATACATCTTGAATATATTCAATTTACATTAGTCAATTATATCTCAATAAAACTGGAAAAAATAAATATAAATAATCTGAAAAACAAGAAAATTAAGTAATTTGTCCCTGATTGCTTAGGTAATAATTGGAAGAACTAGGATTTGTGCCTAGGTGTCTTCCTCAGAGTTTTTTATCTTAAAAATTGCACTATGATTATTTATTTAACTTGTGGGAGATGGCATTATCCATCTGTGTCTCTGAGATAATTCAAACCTTCCAGCCTGGGGCCTTGCACACAAAGTTTTATATTTATAGGCTATGTCTCTGTATTTAAACAGTGTGAGGCATACTTACACTCTTTACTAACCAGAAGGCCACGTAGCAGAAAAAAATGTTTTGCCTCCTTTATTTGAATGAATTCAAAATTAGCAAAATCTAGTTACCTGTAGAAACAGAAAATTAGAAATATTATAAATTACGAAGCAACAGTAATGCATCTGCATAGCTCTTCTTAACCCATTTTCAAAGTTATAGTGATTTTACTTAGGAAATAGTATTCTCAAGAATACTATGCTTTATCTGTGTTATTACATATGTTTTTCTTACTATTCATGAGATTTCTCAAGAGGTGTGCTTTCATAAACTGAATCAAACAATACCTATTGTGTAATGCTGAGATGGACAGCAGTCATGCCTTTATTGCTTTTCAGAGTGTATTATTTGGGGATTAAAGTGGAAGAAATC
This sequence comes from Nomascus leucogenys, assembly GCF_006542625.1. NCBI lineage: Eukaryota > Metazoa > Chordata > Mammalia > Primates > Hylobatidae > Nomascus > Nomascus leucogenys. The sequence continues at coordinate 87,521,387 of NC_044402.1, forward strand.
CAGATGGCTGCAATAATTTTGTCTTGGGTAATTTTTCACTTGTTCAATAGTCATTACTGATACATAATATTGAAAGCCAACTTTTAAAAGAAGTTTGGAACCATCTCTACCAAAGGGAATTCTGCCATAGCTAGTTCACTATCCCAGAGAAAACAAGATGTGATCACAACATGTTCTGTCTTACTGGTTCTTTCATTTGCTTGGGATGCATGTAGTTTTAAATATTACTTATTACTAATTCAACCAACGAAGCAAATATATAGCAGAGACTGGACATTAAAAATTTTTAGGGAAATATTTTGGATATATATAGTTTTACATCTTCTTATTTATTTAATCAATTCAAATGGAAATTGAACTCCAGGTTAAAACCTTCGAGGTAGCAACTTTCAGAATTTGTGTATATCTCAAGTGGAAATCAGTGTCTTCTTTGAGTCTTGTATTTTGTGAGATATATCTGAAATTCTGGCTTCAACAAGGATGTGTAAACATTATTGTAAGTGACAAACACTCTTTTCAAATACAGACTACCTCTTGTTCTTTGTGTATATCCAGCATCTAAATCAGTACCTGGCACAGAACAGGCAGATGATACACATCTGTAGAGTGAATGAATTAAACAATAATAATATTTGTCTCTGTTGGATAGTTTGTTTTTTTTTCCATGTAGAAAAATTTATTTTTTTATTTTTTATTATTTTATTTTATTTTATTTTATTTTATTTTTATATTTGTTGCAGTGTCTACTTTTTTTCTGGGCTCTGTATTCTGTTGTATTCATCTATGTGTCTGTTTTTATGCCAGTATCATACTGTTTTTTAAAAAATCAGCTTACTTTAAATTGACAAATTTATACAGCGGTCCCCCCCTTATCTGTGAGGGAATACATTCCAAGACCTACAGCAAATACCCGTAACCTCATAAAGTACTGAACCCTATACATACCATGTATTTTAATACTGTAAATATATAACTGCAGTAAAGTTTAAATTATAATTCAGACAAAATAAGAGATTAATAACAATAATAATAAAATAGAAGAATTAAGTAAAATAAGGGTTACTTGAACATAAGCATTAGTAACCTAGACTACTAAGTGACTGATATTCAGGTAGCGTATACTGTGTAGGTGTGCTGCACAAAGGAATGATTTGCATCCTGGGCAGGTAGGAGTTGAGGGCCAAGAGATTTCATCACTACTCAAAATGGCATGCAATTTAAAACATATAAATTGAAGTTGTTTATTTATGGAAGTTTCCATTTAATATTTTGGACCATGGTTGACCTAACTAAGGCAACTGAAACCATGGAAAGCAAAACCATGGATAAGGGGGAACTACTGTATACATTTATGGTGTACAACATGATATTCTGAAATATGTATACATGTTGAAGGGCTAAATCATATTAACTGACATATACATTTTGTCATACACTCACAGTGTATGTTTAATATACACATATCTCCCACTGGTCATCAATGAAAATACCATAAATCTCAAATTATCTAAATCTGACTTACCGAGGCAAAGAGTGAAAACTTGAATTTCAACAGGACATAGGATGGGGAGGTATGTGTTGTTACTTGGAAGAAATCCTGAAATTGTATGGAGTATTTAGATTTGATTTAATAAGCCATTATCAACATTGGAGACAGTGAAATCTGAATATTGTTTTGGGATTTGGATGCAGAATGTGAATTGTTCCAGAGAATGTGGAAGCAGAATATGGAAGCGAAAAAGACAAAAACACCTGTTTGTAGATATGGGCTAATTGTTTAATAAAGGGGAAAATAAACATATATTTTAATTGTACACAATAACCTTGGAATTAATTTAAACAATGACCTCTCAACTTATTTTAGGTTTCGGGTGTAATAATTCACTACGCTTTTCACTGATTCCAAGACAAGACAAAGAAGGACAAATAATTGGAGATCTGCTCAGTATAAGTAGGGGTCATAAGAGAATCTAAGCTATTGCTTGGGAGTGGGTACAGTAACCTCTGAGCAGAGGGCAATCTTGGTGGAGCAAGAATTTAATAAATGTGGGTTAGAAGCCAAGAGAAGAAGCACCTGTTATATTTTATTTCCATCTTTAATTATTTATAATTCCTTAAATACTTATCCATATTGAGTTAGAATTAGAATAGTCAAAAATGCCAGATCATGCTCACTGAAGGTGACACTAGAAAATACAAAGTAATGATGACCTGTAAAGTTAAATGCTGAGGATAAAAAGAGAGTTTTGTTTTGGAGTATGTAGATCTTCACAGCGTGTCAGCATTGTATACTTTGAAGTAGTGAGCTTTCTAGAGCTCTGGACATGCCATAATTAATTTACTAGAGCAAAAGCACACCAAAAGCACACTAAAAGTCAAGCAAAAGATTTTTGAACTGGCCGATTTTTTTTTTGCCTTATTTACCACGCCTCCTTTCCATGTTTATTTGATCATCACGAACTACCAGTTTATTAACCAAAACATTCCCTCATTGTTATGTGTATTGATTTTATGGTACATGTCCAAAGAAAAAAAAATAAAGCTTCTTAATAAATAAGCTCCCTGAAACCCAATGCTGCAGGTAATTATATTTGTTCTAATGCATTCTTCTTATGTTAAATAATTCTCATTGTTTTGGATATAAATTTTTATTTGTTTTCATTTGAAAGCCTGTTCAACACATTTTCTTCATGGCTTTTGAAATATTGACAAATTCTCAACATATAGCATTTTGGACTCTCAGGGATGAACCACCCTCTTCCTCAGAAGTTGGCAAAATCTACTTTTGTCTGATCAGCCAAATTGGCTGTATTGCTGCCTCTTGACTCTGCCTTTTAACAAGTGCCAAGACACTTTGCTGGAAAATTGCAAATGGGAGAAACATGAGCATTTGTTGAGATTCTCTCTACTATCTGATTAGGAGATTATGTTACTTGTCCTTTGTGGAGTAGAATTCTCACTTATAAAAATTTTCCCTATCCAGTGATTTTTCAATGTCCCCAGGAGAATTCCTGGGAAGTTAAACCTGAGAATGCTGTTACAGAATCTACCTGAAGTTCAGGACTTTTTAGAGTAGTTGAATAAAAAATAACATGCCAGAGTACATACTTCGGTTATTCAGAACAACACAATCCATAAAAACGGAAAGAAATATAGTAAAACATTTCTTTATGTACCTATTCACCTTTTGAAATGCAGTGATTAATTTATCTTAGCAAATGAGTCTTATAAGTGTAACTTGCCTTTACTCTTCTCTCTCAACATTCTCTCCTGTGAAATCTTGTTAAGACACTTAACGGGCTCAACTGTCACCCATGTGGAAAATGTTTCTACATTTATCTCTCTTGTCGTGGCAACATTTTCTAGTCCAGTTTTTGTGATATTTTAAAGCCATATAATGGAATTTAATAATAGCCACTACATTATTTTTACATAATACTTTTAACCTTTAAAACACTTTTACCTTAGATTTGTTTTATATTAGAATAATGTCTTATGATACTAAAATCATGTTAATTTGCTATTCTGGCACTAGAATGTATTAAATGGAACTCTAACCAAATTATCTATGTTAGAAATAGTTATTTTTCACATGAAGAAAGTATTGATTCTTGCTTTAAATTTCTTGTTCAATATCTGGAATATTGTTTGTAGTCCATGATATTACACTGTAAGATGAACAAATGGAAGCTATCCAGATTATAAACATTCCTGCAAAGCAATAATATGAGCAATAGCTAAGAATGGTTAACTGGATAAAAGGAACAATTTGGAGTTCTGTGTGGTACTACAAGAAGTATTACCAATAGCTGGAAGTTAAAGTGAGATGGAATTAAGTACAATTTAAGGAATACATTTTTTAATGCATGCTTGTATCCGTGGCTCCTAGAGGGGTATCTGACAAATGGCTAGCTCACAGGAAATGTTTGTCATTGTAGATGATCAAAGATGAATATATCAAGCTTTCTCTAAAAGGAGTGAGTTCATTGTCACTGCATATATCAAGCAGAGGTTGTATAAACTTTCATTGAAAATGTTGTAGAAAGAAATCCTGCATTGGGAGTGAGCTTGCACTACATGCATCACCTCTTAGTTTCTTTCCATATTTATGTATGTATAATTGTATAAATTCTTATCCCTATCGAACAGCCTTATGTTGGCGTCTCTATGCTATGTCTAACACTTAACAAGGTAAGAGTTTTCCTTTTAATATGAAGATCTTTCTCCCTTTTTTGCAGATGTGCTTTTCACTCCCTCAAAATAGTAGGCTACTAATAGTCCACTGTTAACCAGAAGTCTTATTGATAACATAAGCAGTCAATTAAGACATCTTTTATATATGCATTATATACTATATTCTTACAATAAAGTAAGCTAAAGAAAAGAAAATTCTGCTAAGAAAATCATAAGAGAAAATTTATCCACAATACCTCATTGTATTTATTAATACCATAAGTTTATGTAATCCATTTATAAGATGAATTTTCTGTCTGAAATGTGGGGCAACTACAGCTGCAGACCTCAGCTTACTATACATATGAAGCAATTCAACTTTTTCTTGTGATATCATGACTTTTCTCTGATTCTTGGAAGCACTTTCAGCATCACTAGTGGCACTTCATCTGGGTCCCATGATATTATTCAAGGCTTACAGTTTTGCACTAAACATGATGAAAAATAAGCAAGATTACTTTTTACTACGATACATAATTTACTGGAGAGATGAACTGCTCATGAGGAGATGATTACTGTCATCTTAAGCAGATACTTGCAACACAAGCTCATTGTAATAGAACAGAGATTATGAAATTATTATAGCAGTGCAGTATGTACTTCAGTTCATTTTATGCAGTTATGGTTTAATACTGCATCTTTACATTTGTTTACATTTCTCTCAACTGCTAATAGTATCATGTAGCTCTGTAGGTGTGTGTGTGCAATTTTTAATAAATTTTAACTTTTTATGGGATTGATGTGCTACCTACTGTGCTAATGGGGAACCTAAATTTTAACATTTTATAGTAGATTTGTGTATATTTTATTGTAGTAAATTATAAAATAGTATATATATTTTATGCATTCATGACATACCTTTTTCTTGTTTTTCTATATTTCCAGGCTACACAGTTTATATTTAAAATGTTGCAAATCTCCAAAAAATTTCCAATATATTTATTGAAAAAATAATCCATAGATAAGTGGACCCATGCAGTTCAAACCTGTGTTCAAGGATCAAATATATCTAGGAAAATGATTGACTTTTGTATATTAACCTTATATGCTGCAACTTTGCTATATTGCTCCTTTATTCCAGGAGTTTTACAAAATTGATTCTTTTGAATTTTAGTTTGTTTCAGTTTTATTGAGATAAAACTATATATATAGATCTATAACTATATATATAAAATTTATATATACATAAACCTGCCTTGCAAGACATGTTAAAAGAAAAAATATATATGTGTAACTATAGATCTATACAACTAGATCTATAACTATAGATAAAATTTATATATAAATCTATATATAACTATAGATATCTATAGACCTATAGATATATAGCATTATATATATATAAAAGATATATATGTAAAGATTTTCTTTTAACATGTCTTGCAAGGCAGATTCATTGGCAATGAATTTCCTAAATTTTTGCTTAAGAAAGTCTTATTTTTTTCTTTACTTTTGGGGGATAATTTCACCAGGTTCAAAATTCTAGGTTGGTGATTTCTTTTTCCTAATACTTCAAATGTTTCAGTTCGCTCTCTTCTTGGCTGTATGGTTTCTGAGGAGGAGTTGGATACAGTTCTTAGCTTTGCTCCTCTGTAAATAAGATGTTTTTCTCCTCTGGCTTCTTTCAAGATTTTCTTTTTTCTTTTTGATTTTCTATCTAGGTATAACATACCTAGGTATAGTTATTTATTTATTTAGGCATTTATGCTACTGGTCTTTTCTAACGTTCCTAGATCTGTGGTTTGATGTCTGACATTAATTTGGGTGAAATTAGTAATCATTGTTTCAAATATTTCTTATGTTTCTCTCTCTTTTTCTCTTCTCCTGGTATTCCCATTGTACATGTTACACCTTTTGTAGTGTCTCAACAGTCCTTGGAAATTCTGTCTTGGTGTTTTATTTAAGTCTTTGTTCTCTTCGTTTTTCCGTTTTAGAGATTCTATTGATATATTCCCCAAGCTCAGAGATAATTCCTCAGCAGTATTCAGTCTAGTAATAAGCCCATCAAATATATTTTTTATGTTATTGTGTTCTTGATATCTTAACATTTCTTCTGTTCTTTCTTAAATGTCCATCTCTCTGCTTTGAGCATCCATTATTTCTTGCATGCTGTCTACTTTCTCCATTAGTGGCCTTGGTATATTACTCATAGTTGTTCTAAATTCCTGCTTTGAAAACTCCAACTTTCCTCCTTTGATAATTTTCCTGCTTTGATAATTCCAACACTCCTCTCATATTTGAGTCTGCTTCTATCGTATCTGACTCTGTCTTCTCAGATTATGTTTATTGCCTTCTTGTATGTCTTGTAACTTTTTCTTGATAACTGGGCATGAATCTCTGAATACAAGGAACTCTGTAAATAGGCCTTTACCTGTTTCTTTAAATAGGCCTTTAGTGATGTGGTGGTAAGGTTTTTGGGGAGGATAAGCATTCCATAGTTCTATGATTAGGTCTCAGTCTTAGTGAGCCTATGCTTCTGAACTGTGAATTTCATAAATGCTTCTCAGTGTACGCATCACTCTTCCTTTGGTCAGACAAAATAGCTAGAATGGGCTGGAGTTGGTTATTTTTCTTCCTTCAGGTCTGTTAGGCTCCGATAAAACCCCAGCTGGTAAGGCTCTGCTTACACAGTTTCTCCTAAGGGTAGACTTTGTTAAGAAGAATGAAATGCTTGAATATATTTTAAATGGTTCCTTTTCCCCATTCTCCTTTTGAAAGCATTGGGAACTTTTCTCTGATTTTTATTGTGAGAACCTGGATGAGGTTCTAGAAGTAAAACTAAGAAAAGTAGGGAGATCCCCCAAGACTGGGTGCTCCTAGAGTTTTTGACTTTTAGGCTTGTCCCCAATTTGCCTCTGGCAATGTATTAATTACAGTTTGGGATTGCCTACCTGTCAATGATTCCTGTGGAGGCTTCTACTCCAGTAATTGGTGATTCTCTGTACTCATATGTCTGTTTCTCCCATTTGGGGTGCAAGAGTTTGCCCTGTGAGCTGAGTTTTCTTGTGGATCTAAGAAGAGTTGTTGACTTTTTTTTTTTTTAAGTTTGTTTGGCTAAAGTGGCAACTTGTAAGCTCCTTATTTCCTGGACCAGAAACTAAAAGTCTGCCTATGATTTTTCAGAGTCCTCAGAATATGTCAGTTTGGTGATGTTTTCTTCTCATGTTGGACCAGAAAATATTATTTTCCTTTTCAAAATATACTACTACTCCTGGTAAAAATCAACTCATTTTTCAAAAAAACAGTAAATTTAACACATTTTCTGTATTGTGGGATAACTTTCTAGTCCAAGTCAGTATCTCATAGTCTTCAGAGGATTCATTATTGGATTGTTGCTTGTTTGACAAATCACATGAAAACGATATTATCATAGTGTGTGTATTTTTTAAAATCTTAACTTGCATTTGTATCATCTTCTTTTGTAACTTTTTCAGTTGTTGAGGTAAAAAAAGTTTATAAACATATATTTCATTTAAAAGGTGCTAAATAAATGCTATTGGTTTCCTCTAAAGAGCTGTTTGCCAGTAGGTAAGATTAGTATGCTGTATCTTATGAGTTGAAATCTAAATGAGAAGCTAAGGTGATTTCTTTTATTTTTTAAGCTTCTCTGAGTAATTCTAGTTGCTGTTTTTGCAAACTAGAGATAACTTTTTAAAATACGAAAAAAATAAGAAACTGCTTTAAGTATCTATTAATACACAACTCAACTTTGTCAATTGAAGCAATTGCCCATTTAGTTTCAAAGTTGCGGAGGAGTAAAGCTGTAAATCAATGGGAACTATCATTACCAGCAAATCTAGAAACATTTAGTGGGCATTTGGTAACCACTGAGATATAGTAATCACGGCCATGGTATACATGGTATATTGGTTCTCTGGGCTCCTATCACTGTTCTGATTCTTGGGGTACCCAGATACAAATCCCATGGTGACTTGTACTTATATTCTTGAAAATCCCCTCAATCTATTGACAAAATAAAAAATAAAAATTAAAAAAAGAAGGGTGATGTTTTAGAAATTTAGATAATGGCATATTATGCAACAATGTTTGGCAATTTAGTGATTCTTAAATGTTTGAGGAGGAAAAAACTTTTTTTGTTGTTTCTCTTCTCACTTTCTCAGATTTTTCAAATCTTTCTTGTCTAATGACAGTTGCCTAGATATCTCTTGAGATAAAAAGTCCTCAAATAATATTTTAGTATATTCTCAATGAAATATAAAATAAGAACAAGTTATATTCTTTTATGATTTTAAGAATTATTTATTCATTAATCCAGTTATCAGATATTTGTAGAAGACCAAATAATGCTAGGAACTGTCTATCATTTTGTAATGGGATACAAAGATTAAGGTGAACAGCTTTTGCTCTATAATATAGATTGGAGAGAGAAAAAGTTAAACCCATAATTATAATAAATAACAAATTACTATAATATAGATCATAATGAATATGAAGAAGAGCATTCATTTCATTGCCTAAACACTGACATACTAAATGATATTTTAGAGATACCCATGTGTTTGGCAAGAAAACTGTAGGAAGGTGGTCTGGGCATGTGAAAAGACTGTGAACTCGAAAAAACAAAGAGACTTTTAAGAAACTACAGATAGTTCAACCTGGCAAAAGAACAGTATGCGTTTGTGTGTGTGTCCGTGGGGGTTATGGGTGTGTGTGTGTGTGTCTGTGTGTGTGTGTGTGCACAATAAAAAGAAATGAGACTGTAAAGGTGGGTAGAAGGAATATGATCACTTAAGCCCTGTTTTACATTTCTTAGGATCTGAGGTTTATTGAAATAGAGACATTACAAGATTTTAAATAGAAGAAATATAATCAGATTTGTTCTTTTGGGAAGATTGCCCTGGTTTCAGTATGCTTGGGTTGAAGCATACTATGTGGAAATGGGTATTGGAAGCATATTATGTGGAATTGAGAGTTGGAAGGCAAATTAACAGCCATAGAACAAGTTAATAAAAGTCTATACTATGTTACTGGTAATGGGAATGTGGGCCATGGTAGGTTCCAGATTTGAAAGATGTTTAGGAGGTAGATGACAGACATTTAAGAGCAATAAATGAAGGTGATGAAGAAAAGGAAGTGATATATATTTCTGGCCTGGGAAAATGGATGACATAAAAGGCTGTTACCTTAATAAGCAATGAAGAACAAGAAACTAAATTAAGGGAAGAAGGTAATTCAATTTTTGGCATGCTGAGCTTCAGGTGTTTGAGGGACAATTGGGTGGACATATCCAGAAGGCAGTTATGCATATGTTTCTAGATCAAAGAAGTAGTTCTTGGATAGAGTTATAAAAATCATTGAAGAATGTGTGGCAGTTGAAATCATCAGAGTGTACATTGAGAAGAAAAATTGTGCAAAGTTGGCACTGTGAATAGCATTAAAAGTTGAAGTAAAAAACGAAAAGCATGTCGCTAAAAAAGAGTAGTCATGACAGTAGGAAAACATAAGAAAAAGTAGCGTCATGGAAGCCATGAAGTGAAAGAGATATCCAAGATTTATTTAGGAGTAGTCAATATGAGATGTTGTATTCAGCTCTAGGAGCATAAAAATTGAAATAAATCTACTGGATTTATCATGTAAAAGATTGTTAGTGTCTCTAACAAAAAAATATATTACAATGGTGGTAGAAGCCAAAGTCACATTCTGAAAATTCCATAAGCTAAGTGTAATAGAGTCCTAACAAATTTATAAAAGGATATAATTTTTAAAAATATTTGTTATTTTTCTTTTTCTTTGCTACATCAGAAAAACAAAATAGCCAGAGGTACAGCTAATGCTTTGATGCAGGTATTTTATCCTTTATTACTCTTTTTTTTAAAGTAATAGCACATAATGTAACTAGACTTTACTTTCCCAGCTTTGGGCTAAGACAGTAACTTTCATTTCTGTTTCTAAGTGGTCAATAAATCTAAAGTGGAAGTGGAAGCCAAGCATAATGCACCATTGTTTATTTCTAACTAAATGCATTTGGTTTCTTAGTTCTTTTTGTTTTATACTTGGAGAATAAATTTTAATTATTTTTTTCAATTAAAGATGGTTGGTGCTCTTACACTTTGTAAAACTGAAAGCATAACTAAGTCCAGATGAATTATTATAAGGAAAGGAACTATTTTACTCTGTGATGACCTTGGAATATATTAGAAAGATTTTGAATACAGTGATGTCTATTAATTGACTTTAAAGTCAACATTAAAAAATAAAAGCAGGGAACAATTTGTGGGTAAGAAGAGAGGTTTATGAGAATTTATGGAAAAACTATGATCTAATTCTAGTCTTTGTATATAAAAAGTTTTATTTTTATCTATGGTGTTTGCTATAAAATTTTTGTTACAATATATTTTAAATAAAAACTAGTGATCATTAAAATAAAAGTTTTTGAATGATATAGCATATAAATTCTTTCAGGCAGTGACCAAATTCTCAAATAAGTTTAAATTTAAATTTATTATTTTACTTGCTCTGTCTTCCCTCAGCTATGCAAATATTATTTTATAAAATAATGTATTTAGGAATGCAATAATATAGATTTGATTAGTAGTTTTTGCTTGCGAACTGGATTTGTTTTTGATTTTTTAAAAAGTCACCCTGTTTAATAAAAGTGCTTCTACAATTTGTGTCTAATTTGAACATGACTACTGAGAGACTGTATTTTATTTCCTAGTAGAGTTTCCATCAAGCAGTGAACAAAGAGAAAATAATAGATGTTTTTTAGGAAGGAAAACAAAACAATGTTCTTCTTGGTCAATGGAAATACATCTCTTGGGTAATAATGGGTGCAAATTATGTACTGAAACTCATCATAAAACCTTCAAAAGCAAACTAAAAAGGCATATAGAGCAGTAATTTTAAAAATCAAAATATGTTCTAAAATATTTTTATAACTTAGATTGAACAGTTTGTACTGTGGAAACACATTTAATGTTCTTTCTTTTTAGGGTTTAACTATTGTTCAGGAAAATTAATATTTAATGTCACAGAAAAAACATTCTATTTCTAAAATGTTAATTCATAACATGGCCACTTTATTTGCAGAACTTAAATATAGTAAAACATGGTCTAAAACTTGAACCTAGAATAAAACCAAAGAAATTACAAATATTTTTCCCTATATATATTTTTTATTTTGTAATATTTTTCTCTCTCTGTAAGATATAATGACAGATTAAATATCTTTCTCAGGTGATGATTTTCATTTAGTTAACAAATGTTTACTAAGCCCTTACTATGTGGTAGGCATTCTAAGTACAGAATGAATCGAGAAACATGGAAAGCAGCAGGGAACCAAAGAAACACAATAAATATCAGAGTAATTATAACATTTCACGTTAATAATATTCACTACCATCTGCCCTAGGCAATGCATTTTAAATGCAAATATTTTAGATACAGGTTGGTAGAAAGTCGGACTCTGCTGACTGTATTATATAAAGTGAGAAAGCTTTACAGGATTGCTACAATAACCGCCTCTCATGTGTCTATTTCTGTAGTCATCTGAAAAGGAAATTTAAAAAGAACTAAAAAAATAGATCAATCTGTATTTGAAGAACAAAATAAACAATGGAATCAATGGCTGTTCTGACTGTCAGTGCTGTCAAATGATTTTTTTTTTCCACCTACACTCAAAATAAGCAGTTCTCTCCTGTGTAGGGAGTTGCAGAAAAATAGTTTTGCCACCGACTCATTGTTGGATAACTGAGGGAAGAAAAGCCAGAAAACTTAAAGGAGTCCTTAGAATATTAAATAAATTATTTCAAATTCTTCAAAACGTGTTTTTTTCTTTCACTAATTCCTTCATTTTTATGTTCTCTCTATGAGAGATGTGCTGATGTAGCAGGAATATTTTTAAACGAAGTTCAGGAAATTCAAAGAATTAAAGGTACAATCTTCCCAGCTCATGTTTATTTGCTTGCTTCTTTTGACAAGTTCTCAAAAGCACTCTTACTGTCACATAATTTATAGTGTTATATTTGCCATGGGCTATTATTGAGATAGCTGGACCATCCTCAGTTTATTCATAAACTGCTCTTCTTTGATGCAGAGTCAAAAGAAGAGATCAATTTGCATATTTACTGCAATTAAGAAAAATAATTATCCTTTGACTCCCAGTTAGAAGGCCTGGCCTTAATGAGACTGATAGGATCGTTTTAGAGATTGTCTACATTTGGTTGCAAGCAATAGAATATAACCCAGGCATCTTATCCAAAACTCAAAGGAAATTATTAAGAGGATACTGGGTTATTCAATAGGATCCAAGGGAAATTTAAGCAACTAGATTTTAGGAATAGCAAAAACTGAAACAGTACTATGACTCTTAGAAACCATAAGATACTCTACAGTTTCTTATAGGAGGGACATGGGGTGTGGACCTGAAAAGAACACTAAAGATCGAAATGCTTTTTCAGTGCTTCATGCTCAGAGTCTATCCTACTAGTATACCAAGTAACTTTTCAAGGCATTTCTCCTTTCAGGCCAATTTCTCTTTCAGACCCAGATCGTAAAATTGACACACTAAAAATGGTTACTATAAAGGTAAGGAATGATAAATCCAAGAAAAGAAAGTGAAAGGAACATTGCCCAATGCCCAGAGCATAGTCTAAGGTGCACATGTTGGTTTTTCCTAGTTGGAGTACATCTATCTTGTGAAAGTCTAGCCCTTGGTTCCATGATCCCTGCAACTATCGTTGGACTTGAGCTGTCTCAACACTTCTTTTCCAAGGAGTGAAGTGGGATTATGGTTTAGAAGATCTGCTATCTCTTAGAGTTTAACTTATTAATAATCAAACTTTCATATTTTTGGGAAATAATAAAATGAAATTCTTCTTGAAATTCCTTACCACTGTTGCTTATAATCTTATGAGTTATGTTATTTAATTTTTGTATTAGCTGAGGAGCTTATATGAATTTTAATTCCTGAAGGAGACATCAGAGAAGCCTTGTAAAAATATTTTATACTCTTTGCTTTCCTGCCCTACACAGCTTCTTCCTTTAAATCACTGGATGGTACATGCTGTGGTCACTGGCATCCTGCAGGTTTGAATCAGAACTTCTTTCCTCCGTCATATCACTTCTCATCTGCTTCTGATCTTTACATTTTCACCCTGACCTTATATCCAATCCTCAGTTTTGCCTTCATGTTCTATTCTTCCACCTACTATCAACTCTTATCCTGTAGTTTTCCACCTTGGTTTGTGTTCCTGACTTTGAACATGGTTATTCATTTTGTTACAGTGTGAACATGCTTATTTTGCCTTGGGGAATTGAGGATAATCCCTCTTCCTGCCCTGAAGAATCCCTGTAGATGATGTTTCCACTAGCATCACCCTAGATCCACAAGTGGAGTCCATATGGAACTGACAGGTCTAAAGAGGATTTTTTCAAAGAGTAAAGTTTTGAAACAATGTATGAAGAGTTACTATAAGACAGAGATATTCCTTGTTTTTAGATTTTTAGGTATTCTGTTAAAATGCTGTGTAAGAATTTTTTATATATAGTAGGAAGTCAACTATATATAGATGATTTAGATACAACACATTAGTGTCTAAACATGTACATCAGATTGAACCTCATGACCAATGACAATATTAACATCCAAATAATTTGAAACAGGCCTTTTAAATCTTTGAAATGGCTGTATTTATCATGCCTTATTCTAGTAATTTGGTTGCATTAATAGTGCTTGAGGTTAAATTGGTCATTGAATAGGATTTATCATTATTGTAAGTTATCAGTATACTCAAATTTACATAATCTGTAACAGTGCTACTGCATGAATATGGAAAGCATAGTGTATTTTCTCAAGTTGGTTTTCAGAACTCTGATTGATGTTTATATGATAATACTATTACAATGTTAATTTATTCCAAGTATAATGTATTTACTTAAACATACTTTTAAAAGCATGATGTTACAAAATCTCCTTTTAAAAAAACTATAAGTAATATTTATTAACGGTTCCCAGGAGAGCAGTTCATTTCTTGTAAAAATATTAAATTTGGCTATTTAAAAAATTATGTCTTGCAGTATCAAGTTACATTGTTAAAAAATACAATGAATCTGATATATAAATTTGGTGAGATATAACCTGAGCATAGTTATTTCTAAAAGTTTCTATTTGATTCACTGATTTTTTTTTTAGATGGAGTCTTGCTCTGTCACCCAGGCTGGAGTGCAATGGTGCAATCTCCGCTCACTACAACCTCTGCCTCCCTGGTTCAAGTGATTCTTGTGCCTCAGCCTCTGGAGTAGCTGGGACTATAGGAGCCACCATGCCCAGCTAATTTTTGTATTTTTTGTAGAGACAGGGTTTTGCCATGTTGGCCAGGCTGGTTTCAAAGTCCTGTCTTCAAGTAAGCTTCCTGCCTTGGCCTCCCAAACTGCTAGGGTTATAGGCATGAGCCACTGCATTGGCAATCCACTGATATTTCTAATATTCATGTTAAGTGACAGAAGACCATCAGAATTTGATTTCTAGCCACTTTGCTCTAGGGTGGGTGGTGGTAGGTAACTGAAATTTCCTCTGGCTTCATCTTCTTGGGGGTGCAAGCGGGGTCTGCAATTCATAGGTGAGTTTCCATTTTGTTTATACAGGACTTTACACTAAGTGCACCTCAAGTACTTTTAGAAATCAATGAGGTGAATCAAATGTACTGAGGAGTGAGCAAAATCATTTTAGGCATTATAGTACTACTCCTGGTACTCTTTTTGTCTGACCACTGCAGTTAGTTCTTAGAGTACAACAGTCTCCATGGGCTTCAATGGGTGGCAGTGTTTTTCACGAGGTTTCACTGGGCTCCTCTCCATTGTCTTGGCCACTACAGCCCCTCTGCTCCTATGCTGCAATCTTGTAATGGATGCTTTGCATGTTTCCCTGATCACTGCACTGCTTTACTGGATTTTCATGACACTGAAGATGTTTCATGGTCAAAGAGAAAGTGGAGACTGCATCTCTATTTACATTACACCATCTGAAAGGTCCTAAAACAGCTCTATTTTTACACCCAATGTTGCATAGTGTTTTTAGTTAAGAAATTACATTATTACTTACAATCTCTTTGCCTTTTGTGGAACTCAACCATAATTTGAGATCTGGGCTAGGAGACAAAGCTGGTGATAAAAATCATACTTTGTTTCTCCATTTCTACATTGATGCTTCCTTTCTGGGTCAGACTCCTCTTGTCTGGCTGTTTCTTTTTTCATCTCTCCAGATGGATTATCTCTCAGGGTGTTAATTGGTCCTTATGAAAACAGATTTCTGTTGAGCTTATACCAGTTTACTAGACAGACTAATGTTTGAATCCTTTTTCAGTTTTTTCTTCCCTTGTTTTTTTTCCCTTCCTCTCTCTCCCTTTCTTCTTTCTTTTTTTAAAAATTATCATCTTCTTATAATCAAATGTATTTCATATATGTCCAAGTAAAAATCACATACTAAAATAAAAGAGGTACTGTTAGCTGTAGAAGAGATCCGAGTTACCCTGAGGGGTTCTGAAGCAACTTCAGTCTTTGCCTCTTCAGAAGAAAGAAATCGTCTGAGGGGCATAAAACAGAAAAAGAGACCAAAGAAAATTCCAGAGCAGGAATGGAAGTTTATTTAAGGAGCGTTAGAACAGGAAAGAACCCTTGGACAAGATCCAAGTGAGTGCCTGAATGTCAAAGAGAGACAAAAAGAGCCTTTAACTTTGATCCTGAGACTTTATAGGCTGCCTTTTTCCCATGATTCTTCCCTTAGGGTGGGCTTCCTATGTGGGCAATGTCTTCCTTACCCTTGGGAATTGAGCATGCACAGTATGTTTAGAAAGTTGTACCCATGCCTGGAAGTTTTCTCTCCTTGGCATCTGCATTCAGTTAACATGTTTAATGTTAATAGCTGTGGATCATCAGGAGATTGTCTTACCTTTCGGCTGCTGAATTATCATTTTTAGAGAGGCATTCTGATAATCCTGGAACCATCATATTTTAATTAAAACATATTTTTAAAGCATTATGTAAAATGATGACAAGATAGAATTCAAATAAAGAAAATCTTAATTCATTCAGCTAACATTTAATTTCTCCTACCTTTATTGAGAACCCATTTTAGATTCTCATATGTTTGAGTAAAATAATAATTCTATAAGTTTTAATGCTTCCATTAAAGCCCAAACACTATCAGCCAAATAGAAGGCCATTTTGGAGGTGAGCAGCAGGCATATGTCCAAATTTGAAAGAACAGAAATGTGATCGAAAAATCAGACTTGTTTTGTATTTGTTATCCATCACATTCAATGCCTTCACCAAAATTTACATTCTCACCTAGTCAGAGGGGAAAAATGCAAGTTGTAAGAAAGTTCACCTGAATTTCACCCTAACTTTATGACAATTCCCCTTAGGAAATAGGAGATTCTTCTAAGCATGCAGAAATAATTTTCAAAGTGCCATTAGGAATGTTCCCTTAACCAACTTTTTTTTTTCTTATAAGGACCTAAACACTATTTTTACTTCATAATTCAAATAGAGACAAACTGAGAAATGGTCTTGGTTAGTTTCTTACTGTCTGTTCACCACATCTAATTTTCAGTTTAATTTATTGAACATTATGTTGAGTATTCACTACATAGATTATAGTGTTTAAGTTTTGGGAGGAATTAAAAATGACAAGGCATAATTCCTACTTCAAGGATTTCACAATCAACTGGAAGAGACTTTAAATTCATTTTTTTAGCAAAGATCTATTGGAAGCTATGATATAAGGGACATAAACTAATTAATAAGGAAATTCATATAAAATATTGATTAATTCTGATAGGGATGATGGATATCCATGATGAAAGTGGAATTATGGCCTGTCTTTGGAAGAAGTGAACAGTTGCAATAGACAGGTTTTGGGGGAGAGATAGTCGAAAAGACAGTCTAAGTAATGTACACAGCTTTAGAAAAGCACTGATGTGAGAATTATTAGGATGACGGATAATGTGGGAAAGTAGAACCATTGGAGTTTGGGAGGGTACACTGAAGGAAGGGACAAAAAAGGCAAATTGGGACTAGTTTGTGGAAGACTAAAATGGCATGCTGAGGATTTTGGACTTTATTCTCAGTGAATTATGGAGGAATTGCAAGTTTTGTATCAAAGATACATGAAGAAATATTCCTCTTAGAAAGAACACATTTGTGACCGGGTGTGGTGGCTCATGCCTATAAGCCCAGCACTGTGGAAGGCTGAGGCAGGCAGATCGCTTGAGCCCAGGAGTTCAAGACCAGTCTGGAAAACATAGTAAGACCCCATCTCTACTAAAAATACCAAAAAATTTAGCTGGGCATGGTGGTGCATGCCTGTAATCCAGCTACTCGAGAGGCTGGGGTGGGAGAATCACTTGAGCCCAGGAGGCAGAGGTTGGAGTGAGCCGTGATTGCTCCCCTGCACTCCATTCTGGGTGACACTGAGACCCTATCTTAAAGAAAGAAAAAAAGGGCCGGGCACGGTGGCTCAAGCCTGTAATCCTAGCACTTTGGGAGGCCGAGGTGGGTGGATCACGAGGTCAGGAGATCGAGACCATCCTGGCTAACACGGTGAAACCCGGTCTCTACTAAATATACAAAAAAAAATTAGCAGGGCGTTGTGGCGGGCGCCTGTAGTCCCAGCTACTTGGGAGGCTGAGGCAGGAGAATGGCGTGAACCCAGGGGGCGGAGCTTGCAGTGAGCGGAGATCCTGCCATTGCACTCCAGCCTGGGGGACAGAGCGAGACTCCGTCTCAAAAAAAAAAAAAAAAAAAAAAAAAAAAAAAACAAATTTGTGTTTTGATAAATTGGAAAGGCTGGAAACTGAGAATATAGTTTCATTGTAAGTCTCTGTAATAGCTGAGGGAACCATAAGGTGCCAACTAGAATTTTTACTATTACTCCTGAATTGGCTGACACCTAAGAACAGAAAGTGTTCCTCAGTCTAAAGGAAGCATCTCTCAGCCTACAGTTGGAGAAAGCCACCTCAAAACTGTGCCAATTGAATGTTAGCCAGACTCCCAAGAATATTCTACCACCTTCCTTTCTAGTCATAATAAGAAGGGTTAGAGAGATATGCGTCGTTGGCTTTATAGGTTGAATAGTATTTTAGTGGGAGTTTATTCCCTCTCTTTAAAGGGTATAGGTGCCTTTTACAGAATAAAACCTCATAAGGAAAATCCTATGAAAATCAAGATTAGAGGTATCTGAGCAAAGGCACTGGCATCTCATTCTGTTATTGGAATCATAATAAGTTGCCAGCATGTAGTACCACCCTGATGTTACTCAAATATCATAGTAGGTAGTGTGGGAGTCCTTGGGATGTAATTTTGGAGTCCTGGGAATATGGGGTAATTTTCTGTTTAGTTACATCCTACTACTGTTGGAAAGAAAAGGGAATTGTTTGATGTGTGGGCTATAAAATTGGTTGAAAATATCTGGAACAGCCAAAATGAGCAGGACATAAAGTTTAAAAAAAACATCTATCGCATATTGACCATTTGCACTGTTTGAAGGACCCTACAATGTATGCATTGTAGAAGAGGTACCTCACTCTTCCCATAGCTCTGTGTGAAGGATCAACCATTGGGTAACTTGATGTCATATCCAACTTAGCAAATACATTAGGGGTGTATCAAAGGCAGACATAGACATCCCCCTGAAGGAGTTTCTAGCTATGTCCTTTGTACAAGTTAGACAAAAGCACCACTGAGTGGACACAGCCTTGAGAAACAGAGTGGGGACTGGATTTCAGCATCCAATTACCTCATTCGCTGGGCACCCTTGTGCATAGACTGCACAACTCCACATGGTGGTTCTACTTATCAGCAAGGAGGGCCGGGGTGACACTGAACACTGCCCCAAGAGAACCACGTACACCAACTCTGTGAAGCATAGCATGATTAGCAGAGATCATCAGTGTCAGACTGAATCGGTGAGTCTAGGAACACCTTTTATCGGTATGTGGGCAGTAACATTAAGACATCTTTGTCTTCTCTGTCCTCCTTTCTGCCTTCTACAGCAGAGAAACTAGTGCTTAGATAAAAAAGAAATGTCTCTAAGCCAGGTCACCATGCACTCCCTCACTCTTTGACAATCAAAGCTTACTCTTCAATGTGGAGGTGGGAGATGGGAGGACACAAGCACATAAACATAAAACAAAGTTTAAGAATAGTCTTTTTGAGAAAACCAGAACTGAGTCTTAAAAATAAAATGACCCAATGACAATAGCCAAATGTAACATGAAAGGGATGGAATTTAGCCAAAATAATATTAAGTGGAACAACATAGCATGGTTGAAATGTTATTACTGGAAAAATTAAAATTATTTATGCTTGTACCCTGATGACTTGAAACTCTTTTGATAAACTGATTACACATTAAACTTAGGACTTGAATTAAAAAAAAAACATAAGTGGAAATGTAAGTCAAAACAAATTGTTTAACCTAATTTGTAAATTTTCCAGCCATGAAATTTCTTCCCTCTGTTCTTCCACCTTTGTCTAATTTTCCTTCCTAAATCAGAAGTTTTGGGGATATTGTTATCTATAGCCACACTTTACATCTACACATTGTCAAATTTGATATATTTGTATGTTTTCCAATAAGCCCTTTGAAAACTGCAGCACATTCAATTTCTACTTGCTCGGTCTCTGAAATCTAGTCATTTTAACTCTAGATAGCACTGTTTTTTAATATAGAAAACAAAAAATATACTCTTCTTTAAATGTCCTATAAAACTATTTTCATGTATATTTCCATCATCCTTAGTTCTCTGGTGACATATGCAGTTTCTTTTTATTGTTTACTTTTTCTTTAAAATAAGAGATGAAATAACATTATTTCGAGGAACTGAAAAGTGAATCTAATATTATTTGGTGAATTTCATCTGTGAAAACATTTTTCTTTGGGTCATTTTGTATTTCCAGTGAGCTACATTTTAGATTTCACAAATTAAAGATGAAAATGTGCATCAGAACCTTTATTTAAAGCAATATACTAATCAGGAGAACAATTTATTTTTTAATATAACTATTTCTCAGAATCACTGGTTTATATTGAGAGCTTATCTGGAGTTTCTAGCACAGTAGCACAACTACCAGTATACCCTGGATGACGAACAGTCCTCCTCTATCTGGGAAGGTTGCTCTCTTCGACTAAGCTCTCAGCTTCAGAAGGGATGCACATGGAACAGTAAGGTTGGAAGGGGCACCTGTCTAGCCAGACAGATCAGCCCAAACAACCCTGGTGATCAATGGAGCGATGTTGCAGCCAGATGACCCTCACTAGTTTATTTTGAAATATTCATATGCATCACTAGATTTTTTTCAAAGAAATTTAACTACATGTTAACATATACAACACAATTCGTGCACCAGTATGAAAATACATTATTGTAGTAAGTTCTACATTTTCATGAAGAAAAGAAAATTAAACATATCTTAATTGTACAAATAGTTTAAGCCAATATTGACTTTAGAATACTAGAATTAGTCAAAATATAGGTCTTTTAAATTATTTCAGTACTAAGTTTCTTACTAGGCTTGAAAGACACCCTATTCTCATTAGTGATATGTTTACTTACCAAATACTAGGGTGGATGCCTGCAGTATATCGCTTATATATGCATTTTATGTTGTTTTTTATTTCAAGTTTAGAGTAAAATTTTTAACATAACATCACATTCTGAGGTTACATTTTCTCCTGAGCTAATAGCACTCTACATGTTGGATATAGGTGAAATGTTAAAATACAATTCTGATTCTCCTCATTAAGTGAATTAACAAGAGTTATATTATTGCTGTGTAACAGAACCAGAATTTACACGAAGGAATCCCCAATTTTCAGTTTAGGGTTATATTTCCCATAACTTATGATGTCTATATTTTAAGTAAACTTTTTTTCTAACAAAACAGTCTGATGGGACTCAGTTTATAGTGTGTATCCATTCTGTCACATGTAAATGATGTTGAAATTCCTGGAAAACAAGAATGAAGTGATGGAAGATCATCACTTGATATTGCTTATCTCTTTAGTTCTGTCTTAAAATATCTTTTGAAAGCAGTATTTTTTTCTTGATTTCTTTCAATAGCCAACACAAACTTTGTTAAGAGAGATAAGAAAAAAGGAAAAATTAGAGAAAATATTATTCCAGGATGTCTTAGGGCTGTTAAAAACTACTGAAAAGGATTTACATTTTCAAAGAATCAGAGATGTAGTCTCCTTCCTCATAATTATGCAGAAGAATATGCAAATGGTAGTTAAAATGTTAAATGATCTAGGAATAATACAGCCAATGAGGTCTATGGTATAATATTGTTATCAAAAATATGGAAAATAGTATTTCTTTTTTTTTCTTTTTTTAAATTTTATTATTATTATACTTTAAGTTTTAGGGCACATGTGCACAATGTGCAGGTTTGTTACATATGTATACATGTGCCATGTTGGTGTGCTGCACCCATTAACTCGTCATTTGGCATTAGGTATATCTCCTAATGCTACCCCTCCCCCCCACTGGAAAATAGTATTTCTAAAGAAGAATGTGGAATTCATTTTCTGGGAGTAGAAACTATGCATGACCTCAGTCTTCAAGAACTGTGAGTTTTGTGAAGTTTGTCAACTTCAGGGTAAAATACAAATTCCTTAACTTAGTAAACAAGAGATTTTGTGATTTGCTACTGCCCACATCTTCAGCTTTGTTTCTGCTATCTTCCCACATTTTCCCTGCACTTTTGTCACTCCTGGGTATAGGTACTTTCCTAAACTTTCTTTTCTCTCTATTTTTGGCAAATGGTAGTATCTTTGTTTTCCCCCAGCTCAGTTTTCAAGACTCAGCTTAGGTGAAGTGTCACTGTGTAATTGTAAAATTCTCTGTAACCCACCATCCAATCGTTTTCAAAGGATTTTTTACCTGTGTTCAAAACTTAGCAAACACATTTTTAATACCTATCTCTTTATTATTAATGTATCTGGTGCATAATTTCTGGTCATAAAATATTTATTCAATAAATAAGTGATGTTAGAGTTAAGAAATAAAAATGAATACAAACAAAGCATATTTGCCTCAGTTAGGGGTTATTTGCCTCATCCAGCAGATCAGATCTTGCCTCCCTTCTATGAGCATATCTTGTACTTTTTCTCTAAAAATTTCTGCAAGAAAAAACAGGACTGTGAAATGCTTTCTGCTTTCACACATTATTCATAAAAGAATGGCATTTTAATTTTTACAAATTGAGATGTCTTTTGTCACACCCAGCGATATCAGCCAGGCTCACCTCTGATGTCAGTGAGTTTACTACAGTTCATTTCTACATGGACGGGTCAGCCTGTAGTGCAAAAGACTCAAGAGCAGGGCAGGCGTTTTGGCTACACAGAGATGTAACGGGATCACAGGGCTTCACATCACTTAACATAATCTGTATTCCCAGTAGTGAATTCCAATTGGCCTCAGTAAAATTGGAATTTGCTTATAATTAAACAAGGAAGGAGACTGAAAACCCAGACACAAGTTTGCAATGGACTAACTCCCATTGTTAATTATCGGAGCTATCAGACTTCCTAATTGCAGTTTTTATTAAAATGATGTTATACAAACAAACACACACACATGTACTATGCATATATCTATCACGGATTTTTTTCTTTCTAGTCAATCATTCTATTGATAAAGCCATTTTTTCATAGTTAACTTTAGCTAAAAAACACATGATCACAAAACATGGTCTCTATTTTTATTGGATACAGCCTCTTTGTTTCCAGGGGTAAATTGTTTACATTTGTATTTTTAACACTTATACATCAGAAATGTTTAATTAAAATAACCCACAGGTGAGGAATTTTAGTCTGGTTTTATTTTTCTTCATACTATTGTCAATGCTCTCTTACCTGTGGATTTCACAGTTTGCCTTCCAGGAAGTCTTCAGGATTTTGTGATGAGAAGAGGGGAAAGGGAGAAAAGCTTGTAAGGCAACTTCAAGAGCTAGGAATCACTTCACAGAGATATAAAATAAAAGGGTGGTCATTTTTATCTTTCCATTTACCCTAGCTATGTTTTGTTTTTAACTGATGAGTTTTTTCCATTTAGAAAGAGACCTAATACTCAGGCTTGATTTTCATTTTTTGCCTTGGCCCAAAGAACCTGAAATCAAGGCCCAGAATGACTTTGCTTACTTTAATGTTACCATTCTCATCTTAAAGATTTTTATTTAGAAGTGTCTAGGAATAATTTAGTGATATTTCTCATGAAGTTAAAGGAAAACTTACTGCAAAGGCTCAATTATGAAGCAATTTATTCCTTTTTAGTTCTGAGAAAAATCTTTTTTGTCCAAGGGTGAGATTAATTTAATTCTAAATTTGAGCATCAAATTCCATGGCTAAGGAAGTACATATAATGGGAAAATTTTAGAAGAATCTTTTATGTTAGATTCTAAATTCTAATTCTGTGATTCTGTCAATTTCCCCTTGCAATGTACCGTCATGTCACATGAAGGAAGCCACTAAGGTCTAAATCTTAAGGCATAATTTTCAGAAAAGAGAGATTGTAATATAAATCTGAAGAAAGATGAATTTGAGTTGGGTTATTTGGTTTTTCTTTTTCCTTTTCACTTGAGTTATGCTTAAACAATAACAAATAACATTTTTTTCCTAATCTTTTTTTTTGTAGGGAGAATGTGTAGAAACAGTGATGGTCAAGACTAGAAAGAAGGAATTTGTAGAGGAAAAATAATATTAATGTTGTAACCTCATAGAAAGAGTGTCTCCTAATTTGTTGTTTTTCAGTTTCTTCCTCTTCATTCCAGTGTAGGTTACTCTAAATAATCATTCTAGTTTCATTTGTTAGAATCATGATAGTGATATGTGAGTTGCATTACATTTTACAGGAAATTAAATGTTCCACAGTACTTTATAAGGTATATGGATATTGATATTTATTTATATTTCAGTACAAATTAACTATGAGTATACATAACCATGTGACTGCAACTATATTTCCATAGGTTCAAACGATATTAAATGAAGGTGTATTATAGCAGAATTGTAACCCCTATGTCATCAGAAGCTGTGTTAGATCTAGAGACAAGCAACCCTGTCTGTTTCTGTCTCATGGGCATTAATAAATCTCCCTCCTTCTCTGTTTTTCTTGTGTTTCTGCAGCATTTTTTTCTGAATATCTTTTCTAATCTCCTATTACTGCTGACCAGTTGACTTCTGATTTTTTTCTTCCTAATCAGTTTAATTTTTTCCTGTCCTCACAGCTTCTGGCTATTCACAGTTTCTGCTATGAATTATGAGGTAATTCTACTCAATTTTTATGACCTTAACTCCAAGTTTTCTCCCGGCTTTTAGCTCCTGCTGCTAGCTGCCTTGCTCTCTTTAGGTTTCTCATTTCAAATTCCAAAAGGGATTTGATTGGCCCAACTCCACTTTTGGCATCAGACCACGTCATAAATCAATTCCAGTCTTTAGATTGGATGTTGTTAGGTCCAATCAATTGTAGTTGTTGGAGTCACATCATGAGATACAATTAAATTTAGAAAAGACAATCAGTGTATTAAGAGAAATGTTAGAAACAAAGTAGTCAACTCTGAAGCTTCTGGAGCAAGACCATATCTGTTTAACTTGTAAGATTTTTCAGCACAACAATACTAGGGAAAGGAAATTTATATTATAACTTTGATATTCATCTATTCAAATAATATTATTTTTATATGTCATTGAATGACTACTTGCCAAGCACTATTCTAGGCTGTAAGGTTTTATTGCTGATCAAAATAAAAGTAAACTGCCTGCTCTTATGGAGCTTGCATCTTCATGGAGAGAAACAACAATAAAAAATGAAAAATAAAGGTGGTAAGTGGTATAAGGGTGATATTAAATGTTATGGAAAAGAATAAAGCAAGTTAAAGGCCAGAGACCTAGGTATGTGTCTAGGGTGATGGAAGGAATTGTTATTTTACATAACATTGTTAGGTTTCTTCTCTTTGAAAAGATTTGAATAGAGACATGAATCAAACCCTTCCTTGGCTAATTATCTCTGTCTATTCTCAAAGGAGTTTTCTCACACTGATATGTTTTAATATCCTTAAAACAAGAAGGGTTTCAGTGTTTTTTGTTTTTGTTCTTTGTTTGCTTTACACTGCCGAGAAAAAAGAATATTGGCAAGAATATGTTCTCCTTTTGCAGTCAGTATTGAATAAAGTATTGCAGTCAATATTTAATCCCATTCCCAAGGGATGGGAAACTGCTTATGGTCCTGTCCAGGAGAAAAATAAAAGAATCTGAGTCCTTAATGACTGCTGAAAAGAAAGCCGAGACTAAGACTGAATCTGAAATGAGGTCTCGGGTCTTGGGTATTCTTAAGGTGGAATGTTTGTGTTCCTCCAGAATTCATATGTTGAAGTACTAACCCCCAAAGTGATTGTATTAGGAGGTGAGACCTTTTGGAGGTAATTGCATCATGAGGACAAAGCCTTTATGCATGGGATTAGTGCCCGGTAGAAGAAGCTCCAGAGAGACCCTTGCTCCATCCACCATGTGAGGACAGAGCAAGAAGGCCTTATCTGTGAACCAGGAAATGGGCCCTCATCAGACACTAAATCTGCTGGTTGCCTTGATCTTGGATTTCCCAGCCACCAAAACGATTGAGAAATACTTTTTTTGTTTGTTTGTAAGCTACCCGGTTTATAGTATTTTGTTTTTACCATCCCCAAAAGACTAAGACATGTGTTAGTTATGTAATGGCTCAATAATATCTAGAACATAACTCATTTTATATTCCCATGTCGACCTTATGTTTTGATGTCATGTTGCACTATATCAAATCTCTCAAAGTAGAATCCCATATTCAACTCAATCCTATTTTCTCTCATGTTTCTTCCACATGCAATTAGTCACCAGTTCACATTAAACATCTGCAAAACATGTTCTCTGCTTTGTTTCTGTTGCCATGGTCTTCATCCATGCCTTTGTAATTTTTACCTTAAATTATTGCAACATCCTCCCAACTAGTCTCCTTGACACTAATTCTTTTCTATCCCAGAGTTGTCATCAAAAATAGACAAAGGTGGCCAGGCACGGTGGCTCACGCTTGTAATCCCAGCACTTTGGGAGGCTGAGGCGGGCGGATCACGAGGTCAGGAGATCGAGACCACGGTGAAACCCCGTCTCTACTAAAAATACAAAAAATTAGCCAGGTGTGGTGGTGGGCGCCTGTAGTCCCAGCTACTCGGAGAGGCTGAGGCAGGAGAATGGCGTGAATCTGGGAGGCGGAACTTGCAGTGAGCCGAGACTGCGCCACTGCACTCCAGCCTGGGTGACAGAGCAAGACTCCGTCTCAAAAAAAAAAAAAAAAAAAAAAAAAAAAAAATTTACAAAGGTGATCTTTCTATACATTGACTTAAAATTAGCTGAAAGCTCTTCATTGCTTTGTGTGGAGATTTCAAACACTAAGCTCAGGTATTGATCAGACTTAGATTTGAATACATCTTTGTTTATCATTCCATGCCTTAATTTTCTCATCTTCCACCACAATCTCCCATGAATTGCAAAACTCTTACCCTTCCTCCAAGACCCATTTCAGATGTCATCATTGAGGGGGAAGGGAAATACTTCCTACACATGCTGACTTTTTCCATGTGGAAGAATCTCTACAATAATCTCTACTTTTATGTTCTCTACTTACATCCTCTCTTGTCCCTCTAAGGAGAGACAGAAAGACTTCTGATTGGTTAGTTTGAAAGGAAGAACTGGACATGTGTGCTTCTGCCCTTTCATCTCACATTCTCTGTGAGCTGGCTGATAAAGAGGACATATTTTTTTCCTCATCTTTCTGCCATGTGGTGAGAGTAACCTGCTCTCATCTTCCTAATCTGAGGCTCAATATTGCTAAGCCCATTTTTAGCACATGTGTAAGGCACCTATAATAGATTAGGTACTCAATAAATTATTGTTATACAGATATTGAATGAATATGAAAAATTTGGTTTTTCATTTACCTGAAGAGGTCTGTCATGGAAATGTGATGATTTGGTGTACCTCTTTTGAGTCCCAATAATCGACTTCAAGAAACTTTTCTCTAAAATCTTTGGAAAGTGTAAATACCTCTTCAGTGGATACTGAATTATCTGTGCAGTAGAATTACCATGGGGTGCTTATGAAATTTTCTACAAATTCCTGGGCATACCCCTAAGTTTGTGATGTGGTGTATTGGAGGTCTAGGTCAAGAACTGATCATTTTAACAAGCACTGCAGACGACCCTTTAAATAGAGTTTGACTACTGTCTTTAAGTTCTTAAAGAACTTTGATTATATGTCATTACTGTATTTTATTTATTCACACTCCTGTTTTCCCTAGTAGGTTATGAACTTATCAGGGATGTTTGGTCTTAGCATTTCAAAAACATAGTACAGAACCTGAAACCTGGTAACTAGTCAGTACATGTTTGTTAAATAAATGTTTGTTGATGAAGTCACAGAGGAGGCTTGAATTTTCTATTTCATTTCTCAAGCAAGCATTTTGGGGTATTTAAAAAAGAATACAATGAAGACATCATTATTCCATTAAATAAGCTTACATCGCTCATGAACAGTCCAACATTCATGTATTTTTCCAACTATGTAGCATTTGGCATGTTCAAAAAATATTAACCACCTTTTTTCATGCATGACTCATAAATCTACACTAAACTGTCATAAAGCCTTTTTACAAAATGCAGAGTAAAATAATAAGTAATTACAAACCTATACTATGTATAATGTATTTAAAAAAAACGTTATCCTGTGTTCTGGACACATAAATACATCAAAATGTTTTAGGTTGCCTAGCTTTCACTTGTATGTATTTTTTTCATCTAGCCGCAACAGCATATTTGCTAGGCAACAGAAAGAAGAAAGTCTTTTCTAAAACATAAATCTGTGAATTCTCCTCAAGAGAGACATAGGCAATATTTACTGCATCAGTTAGGGAGTGAAAGGAAAGAGGAAAAAAATCAGATTAGCTTCTTTGCAGCTGTGTTTCAGTATTCATGACCACACCTGGACCGGGTAAAGCTTCTCTGATTATAAACCTTTGGCAAAAAGGAAAAGTTACTGCCTGAAAAAGCAGACTATTTCTTTGGGGATTCCTTTTGGCTATTTCAGTATTTAACAGATGTACTAGCTTAAGCTTTATATTTTGAAAATAGAATGGAGCATGGTGAAGCACTGCATCCTCTTATTGAAAAGTCTCATTGTAAATTGGGGTGTTTAAAATGTATTTAGAAACTGGCAATATATCACCCAGAAACATCTCCTTGAATCTCTTCATTTTATCCTGAAGTATAGTAATTTATCATGTATAGTTCTGATATGAGTATGGTATTTGTATACTATAATTACAAAACTCATAATTTTGTAAATGTTTACAACCTGAGGTTGGGATCCACACATATTCCAAGTCTGAAGTACCAAATGACAACTATTATTGTGATTATCTGTTTTATTTATATATAAGGCATATCTTGAGGAGACACACACACACACGCACATACACACTTGGCTTCCTTAATGTAATCAGTCCCCATTATCAATGGTAAAATAATCATATCTTTTTATTTTGTCATTTAAATACAACTGGTAAATATTTTTGGTGCATAATATTCATAGTTGAATAACAATGATAAGACAAACAGTAAATGAACTACTTGCCTTCCATAAACATTCATTGTCTTCACAGGAAGTTTAAATATAATTTATATGACAATGTTCTAGTGATACAGGAGTAACAAAGCCTATCTAATGGTAAATGCTATTTTAATGGCTTAGAGTTAGTTCATGGGACCAGTTTTTATATCCGGTGTCAACACTAGGAACTTTCATTAAAACCACGGTAATTCCCATGAGAATTTTTTTATATAGGTAAGCATCACACTTTAAAAAGCCACCCAGGAAGAAGTGCTGAAGTGCTTGTACTTATATTGCTAGTAGTCAGTTATATCTTCTATTTCTATTTTGGGGGTCATAAGAAATATACGAAAATACCAGTAATATTCCATCATAAAAAGAGCAAAATCTTGCCATTTGTAACAACATGGATAACTGTGGAAGTACATTTTGCTAAGTGAAATAAGCCAGGCATATGCAATTACTACATGACCTCACTTATTTGTAGAATCTAAAAAAGGTGACCTCATAGAAGCAGAGAGTAGAAAGGTGGTTGCCAGGGGCTGGATGAAGGTGGGGGAAGACGGGAGATGTTGGTCAAAGAGTACAAACTGCCAGTTATGAGATAAGTAAGTTCTGGGGATCTAATGTATAGCGTGGTGACTGTGCTTAATAGTACTGTATCGCCCACTTTTTGATGGGGTTGTTTGTTTTCTTCTTGTAAGTTCTCTTTTAGATTCTGGATATTAGCCCTTTGTCAGATGGATAGATTGTGAAAATTTTCTCCCATTCTGTAGGTTTCCTGTTCACTCTGATGATAGTTTCTTTTGCTGTGCAGAAGCTGTTTAGTTTAATTAGATACCATATGTCTATTTTGGCTTCTGTTGCCATTGCTTTTGTTGTTTTAGTCATAAAGTCATGGCCCATGCCTATGTTCTGAATGGCATTGCCTAGGTTTTAGGTCTTACGTTTAAGTCATTAATCCATCTTGAGTTAATTTTTGTATAGGGTGTAAGGAAGGGATCCGCAAAGACTTGGAACCAATCCACATGCTCATCAATGGTAGACTGGATAAAGAAAATGTGGCATATATGCACCATGGAATACTATGCAGCCATAAAAATGGATGAGTTCACGTGGATGATGCTGGAAACCAGGAAACTGTCTCAAGCAAACTATCACAAGAACAGAAAACCAAACACCACATATTCTCACTCATAAGTGGGAGTTGAACAATGAGAACACATGGACACAGGGAGAGGAACATCACACACTGGGGCCTGTCTGGGGGTGGGGGTCTAGGAGAGGGATAGCATTAGGAGAAATACCTAATGTAGATGATGGGTTGAAGGGTGCAGCAAACCACCTTGGCACATGTATACCTATGTAACAAACCTGCATGTTCTGCACATGTACCCCAGAACTTAAAGTATAATAAACACAATTTACTAAAGTTCTGTAGTATTAAGTGCTGATTTTCACAATTTAAAAAATCATATTGACTCATTTATCATCTTATATTCCTTTAAGTTGAAAACATAAATTATTGACAGTAAAAACAATTTTAACAAAAAGAGCACTTAGGCTTATTGAATCTTTGAAAAATTGAATCTAAAAAATATAAAAAGTAATTGAATCTTTAAAAATAAAGTTCAATCTCTCTGTTTCAGTTTCAGCAACTGTAAAATAAAGGAGACGAACTACGTAATATGTAAGGTTCATTTATTTTTTAAACATTTTTCAGTCAACGTATTTATCAACTGCTTACTATATACCTGATTTCTGCTATGTGTGAAGCATACGTGTAGGTATTGTGATTGTTGTGATAAAGAAGACTGAGTTCTACCTGCTTTGGAGTTTACATTCTGGTAGGGGAACAGACAGTAAACCAATATGCAAAAAAGTACATAATTTCAGATAGCAGGAAGTATAACAGCAGGCAAGGAAGGGAATAACAATTGACTGCAATGGAGTGCTATTTGACTGACATTTTATCAGAGCCAAATGAGAAGAACCTAGTCATAGAAAGACCTAGTAAAGTGTTTTCACTGTGGAGGCAGGAGGAAGTTTCCCAAGTATGCTAGTGAATTTGGTGGGGTCAAGGAATAATGAGAAGTCCAGTATTGCTGGAACATGGTAAGCAAAAGAGAGGTAGTAGGAGAGAGGTCTAAAAAGTACTTGGAGTTGGCCGGGCGCAGTGGCTCACCCCCAGCACTTTGCGAGGTCAAGGCGGGTGGATCACTTACGGTCAGGATTTTGAGAGCAGCCTGGCCAACATGGTAAAACCCCATCTCTACTGAAAAATATAAAAAAAAAATTAGCTGGATGTGGTGGCGGGCCCCCGTAATCCCAGCTACTTGGGAGGCTGAGGCAGGAGAATCACTCAAACCTGTGAGGTGGAGGTTGCAGTGAGCCCAGATGATGCCATTGCACTCTAGTCAGGGTGACAGAGTGAGACTCTGTTTCAAAAAAAAAGTACTTGGAAGTACTTGGAGTCAAACTATGTTGGGTTTGGTAAGGAGTTTGGGTTTTATTTTAAATGCTATGAAAAGCCATTGCAAATTTTAAATAAAGGATCTGATGTCAACTTATCTAACAAAAAGAATAATATGGTATGTGGAGAGAACCATTCTGTGCTAAGTATTATGGACCAGTTGCATGTGTATGTGTATGGATATGAATTATGCATGTACATAACTAAATATGATTTAAATCATATGGTCCTGTAAACATTTGTAATAACTGAAAATATGTCAATAAAAATATAGTTGAAAAACAACATCCAGTGAAAATCTTAATATGTAGAAAGACACTGTGAGGCACTTATTGACACCTGGATGTTGGATGTCACTGTACCAGGGAACCATGGACCTGCAACAGTAGGAGGACATACTGCCTGCGGATGTGAAGGTGCAAATAGAGAGAGCAATGTTATTAGAGCTGGGTGAGAACTGGTGACCTGGAAGTCAGGAGACAAAGCTGTCAATATAGAGAAACATTTTCTGCCAGACCATAACACGAAATCACAGAGAAAGCAACACAGGAGGCAATACCCTGATGTCTATTGCTGGTCTCTCTCATTGACTGAAACCAATTCAATGTCTGAAGGCAAGGGAGGCTGGATGCTGCAGTTTAGAGGCCAGCCTCCCAGGGCACAGAGCGAGACAGACAAAAGTAGAGATGGATTTTTGTGAACAGAAGGAGGTGAACCAGTTGTGTTTGTTTACATAGTTAATTCTCACAACAGTATATGGTAGGTACTTTTGTTATCCTTAATTCACAAATGAGAAATATCCCTATGCCACAAACCACAGAGGTTAGCTACTTTATCTGTGTAAGTGCTCAAGCAAAGATTTAATCCCAGTCTCCAGGGCAACTATTGAGAGCAATGTTTTCAGTTTCCCTGAGATTGAGTTTGAAGAAGGGCCACTTCTAGGCATGAGACTCATCATGCCTTTGGATGATACTACACTGCATTGGCAGCATTGATATCACAAATTTAAGGGAGATAAAGGCATCCTTCTGGAGGATATTCATGTTTGTGAATAGGAGTCATTCCTTAGCTCTCAACTGAAAAATCCGAAGAAAATAACTTCTAAACTATGGAAGAAAAGACTGACATCTCCTTTCCAGTTGAATGACTGCTTATCCACCAAGATTGTTGACCTGACTCATGATATCAGATTAGGAGGAGAGACCTTTGAAGATATAACAGTGCATTTTGATAGAGTGAGTCAAGATCTGTCCCCTCCCTTAAATTCCTGGTTCCCTAGATATACAGAAGATAAATTATGCCTCTTTACAGTACTACATATTGAACACCACAAAAGAAGTTTGGACATAAGAGGAATTTATATGGTGTTACAATCTGGGTATCAGTTGCAAGATGTGACCTCATCTTGTCAGGGACCACCAAAACTTAAGGAAGCCGCTGGGAATTGAGTTATTCATTAATGATGCCTGTTGAGGTCAAACTGGTCACTCTTGCTCTGTAGGCAAGCAATAGGTTAGCAGTGATAACGAACAGAGCAGAGACTTCCACTTCACCAACAGCTAAAATATGAGATACCCTTTTCCTTTTGAATTGATCATGAAAGTGAAGCTTTAAAATGAAGAGGACAAAGTCAAATTAATTGGCATAAGCCTGCTTTTACAAAAGTTAGAAAATCAAACTGTCAAATATTTTTAGAAGTCTTCTGTTCACCAGAAAAGTGGTTTGACAGAGCATTGCTGGTAAACATTATTAGAAAATGAAGATAATTTCATGTTATAATTGAATGAGTTACACATGCTTTGATTTTAGATTATACTTTTGAATCACATCCTTTTGAGAACAAAGTGATGCATAAATAAGTAAATACATTCTAGTCCTCAGGTTTTGTTACTTATGTGTTTTTTTTTTTTTAAACTATACTTTAAGTTCTGGGATACCTGTATAGAACATACAGTTTTGTTACATAGGTATACATGTGACATGGTGGTTTGCTGCACCCATTAACCCGTCACCTACGTTAGGTATTTCCCTTAATGCTATCCCTCCTCTAGCCTCCCACCCTCGACAGGCCTGGTGTGTGATGTTCTCCTCCCTGTGTCCATGTGCTTTCATTGTTCAACTCCTACTTATGAATGAGAACATGTGGTGTTTGGTTTTCTGTCCTTGTGGTAGTTTGCTTGAGATAGTTTCCTGGTTTCCAGCATCATCCATGTCCCTGCAAAGGACATGAACTCATCCATTTTTATGGCTGCATAGTATTCTGTCGTGTATATGTGCCACATTTTCTTTATCCAGTCTATCATTGATGGGCATTTGGGTTGGTTCCAATTCTTTGCTATTGTGAATAGTGTATGTAGTAATACTACATATAATATACTACCCAGAATTGTATGAAATGCTGAGAAATGGCTAAAGAGTTCTAAATATCTTTGAGCTACATTATGTTTTAAAATAAGGCAGATCATCTACCATTTTCCCTGTGAAAACTTTTAATATATCTTAAAATAGCAATAAAGTAAAGACACAGGAAACTCCCTGGGGATTAAGGGCTGGCTAGAATTAAAGGCCAAATGCTTTCAACAACTTCTAATCAAGGATGAATCCTCAGGAAATGCCTTGTATCCTCATCATTATTGTTTAATTAAAGTTCCTTACTTGCATTTAATCTGCTACCTCTTTATGGTTTGTTAATTATTAATCTTGAGGCCTCTGTGATAAATGGCCTTTCTCTGTGACTTCGTTTTCATACACTTGCCCCATTCCTAAACACGTGTCCTTGGGGAAAAATTAATGAATCCTAAAACACCCTACAAAATGTACATATTAATTTATTTCTTAACTGTAGAATAGTATATTTGTTTCAATGGTATTTAAAGCAAAATGCAATTAAAACTCTGCCTATGTCCATCCTGTAAATGACATCCTTGCCTAGTATAATGACAGTATCAATTTTTAAATCATCTTGAATACAAATTGCTTCTCATATATAATTGTTTTTATAACTGCAAGAAAAAGAGCTAAAAGACAACAACCAAGGCAATTTATTTTACGTTTTTGAAAAATGAAAATCCTGACAGCTACTGAATAATTTACTCTCATCTGAATACCGACTGTAAATTTTATGTATGAGGAATGGGAATTACTTGTTTTCAAACTACAGGTAATATGAGTTTTCTTCCAGCCTCTCAGCAGTTGAATTTCCTTTGAGTACTTAAAAATGCCAAGCCATCTTTAAGGTGTTTCCTTTGCAACTTGCCTCTTGTAAGAAATGCTAACACATGAGGGAAATAGTATACATATATGGTTTATTGCTTGAGAGTATTATTAGCAGTTGCTTTTTAAATGTATTCTTTAAAAAAATGTAGGTTATAATCCCTTCCACTGAAACCTAGGAGTAGCTAAATAATGAGGCTAAGCTCAGGAAATATCAGAGGAAGGTGCATCCTGGGAGTGTGTTAGTCCATCACTTTCAGGAAGGGACAATCTAGTCTGTCAAGTTGGTCTGTTCAGGCTTTCTCAGTGTGGCAAGCTTCCTCCGATTCATGCCTCTGTAAGTAGTTATAGTTCAAATAGGAGTGGCTCTCCTAGGTTTCAAACTCCCCTTCTAGGAAAATGTTTCCATCATTCACCATTTCCTACAATTGTTATACCTCAAGCTGAAAAAGCTATGCCTAGCTGGGAAAAGGCGGGATTCTGGAACTCTCCTTTTCCGGTCTATCACCTGAATTAAAGCCAGAGGGAGGGGAAAGGGATATAGCACATCATGATATCTCCACTGAAATGGAATTTTACAAAAAGTTTTAGAAACGTACAGCTAATTCCTGAATGCATGCTTTAATTTGCATAGACATAGAACTAACTAGGAAATTTGGTATTTCCAAAGTTAGGTTTATAATACTCTTGACATTTTTTCACCCCGCCCCACCTTTCTTACATATTTGTAGCATTCTGAGTTACTTTATTTGAAAGTGATTAAACAGAGCTAGGGTGGGATCACATTCTTTCTTTTTCCTCTTGCCAAATGAAAGCCCAGCTCAATGGCTATCCAGCTGATAGCCTGCAATATGGAGTCTGAGCTGGACTGTTAAAAAGAGTGTTTGCACATTTCCTGGGCACTCTGGACTCACCTGTTTTTTCTGCACTATTTGTTGATAAAATTGAGGTTTTAAAAAAAAAACAGTAGTCCATGAATTCTTCCCAGTTATCTTCTATCATAGGAATTTTCATAGGCTGCTTTGTAGGCATTTTTCAAACCTCTATCCATCACCTCCCATAAGGACACCACACTATCATATTATCCAAGAAAAAAAGACTTCTTATTTTCCATCAGAATGAAAATAATCTTTAAGTCAAGGATAACCCTTGATATAATGCCAATGTAAATTCATAGCATCCATGCTGTCTCCCAGAATACAAATAGAAAATGATATAAGATTAAAGGTTTTATGTTATTGTTATAGCAAGTGGGAATTCTAAAGAATAAATATTCTTACTGTTGTTATAATAACTTCTTTTCATGGGCAATTTTCACATGTAGGTAAAACTTAAAAGATTGTATGCTTATGTTCATAGCATCTACAACATAGACTAATAATGTTGACCCACATACAACACTAGAAAATTGCACGTAAAATTGCAGCAAAGATAAATTGCCTAGAAAATTCTTTAAGAATTTTGATGCCCCTTCTAAAGATAGAAGGGAAGGAAATCGTCCTTTCTGACTTACTCATTCTCCTAGTGTTGAGTAGATTAGATAAACTTATCAGTTGTGCAAAATTATCGGAGAGGAAAACGTAAACATTTCTAGGCAGTTCTCAAACTGTCTTCTTTTAGTTAAATATGGACACAAAACTATTAAATATTTTTAAAAAGTATTTAAACTCTGTTTTTCTGTCCCTCTTCCTAGTTGCCTTTTTTTTTTGATGCTTCAGAGATTTTTTTTTAAAGTATGTTATTTGCCATTTCTCTAATCTCTCTTTGTGAAATTAAACAGTTTTTTTCACGAAGAGTTGTTTTGTTTAAACCATTCATGGATGCAGGAGGGGACAATCAGCAGTTTTGATGCAACTCTCATATTCAGTCGCTACTTTTTGGAAGTATCTCCAGCCACCAAGGAGGGACTCTAGAGGAATGTCCAAAGCTGCTGTCCTTCCTCTTCTGCTGAGGCTCTCTGTGCCACTGGCCAGCAGGGTGCAGTGTCTTTCTTGGCTTTAGCTTTATTTTTCAGGATATTTTCTGGCCTCATTGGGATCACTTTTTTTATTGTCAGCCAGCTTCTGAACTCTCAGGAACAGACATCCTCACAAACAAAATGATGTTATGAAAAACAGACCCCAGATATTGGCACATCAGCAAAACAGATGGGGATTTGGGAAAGCAAAAAAAAAAAAAAAAAAAAAAAAAAAGGAAAAAACTTCTTTGGAAAGATTGCCATTTCTCTACTATATACAAAATGTTGCTCCATACTCTACTATCCAAAGCATTACAAATTTTAACTTAAACAAGAGAATTCTAATGCAATTACTTTAAAAGAGAACATATTGCATAAGTCAATAGAAGGGATCCAATTATAAGATTTCTTTAAATTTGCTTGTCAAAGTCTCTGGATTACTGGTTATGAACTTTTATCTAACAACTTCAGAGGCTCAGCAAATTTAAATAACTGAAACAAAATTTATTAATAACTGTAAGAATTGTTTATATAAACTTTAAAGATTTATTTTGATTAAAATCCTTAGTCTAACTAACCTAACTTTAAAATGATTGATTAAAGAATTGTGAAATTAAATTTTTTTTCCAACATTGAGATCTATTTTATAGAACATTTACAATGGGGGAGACACTATATTTGTAAACATCCGAATTATCTCATTTAAGCCTCAAAATAACCCTATAATAAAGATAATTTGATCGTCTAATTTTTTAACAGATGGAGAAAATGAGAAGTATGCAACGTGGTCCAGCTCACACAACTAGTTCATGGTGGAGCTGTACTGGGCTCCTGGCAGTCTAATTCCAGTCAGTGCCCTTAGCTACTAGACCTTACTAATTCCCCTTTCATTTAGTCCCTCTTGATGCCTGTGGTTCTCACCTTTGATTACACACTAAATAATTGAAGAGTTAAAAATAATACCAATGCCCAAGTCTTACTTCAGAGCCATTAAGTCAGAATTTCTGTAGTGGGGAGATTTCATCTGGGCGTTAGTAACTTTTTAAAAATCGGGATTATTCTGAATTGCAGTCAAGATTTAGAACTGCTCTTTAAACCAACAATTGTTTCAGGCAGTGAGGCTGCAAGATGAAAATGATAAAAAGTTCCTTCCCTCATAGGGGAGTGTATTCATTTCCTGTGGCTGGTGTAACAAATTATCACCAACTGAGTGGCTTAAAACAACAGAAATTTATTTTCTCACAGTTCTTGATGCCAGAAGTCTGAGATCAAGGTTATAGCAGGGCTATTCTCTCTTGGGAGGCTCTAGGGGAGAGTCCACTTCTTGTCTCTTCCAGCTTCTGGTGGCTGCCAGCAGTCTTTGGCTTGTGGCCACACATGTGATTGCATTTAAGGCTCACCTGGATAATCTCCCCATCCAAAGATCCTTATTTAATTACTGTGCAAAGACCCTTTTTCTAAATAAAGTAACATTTACAGCTTGCAGAAATTAGGATTTGATATACTTGAGTGGCTATTATTCACCCTACTAGAAGGAGTTGAACAACTGGAGAGAAAATTTAAACATAGATTAAAAATGCTATTAAGATAATGATGATATTTATAATAGTTCCAAAGAAGTTAGGGAGACAAAAGGAATACACACTTTAACCAAAGGTTTTTTAGTTTACTCACCTGATAGTCTCTTAATACAGATTACTATCCATTTGTAAAGGCTATGCTTTAAAGTGACTATTACTTCCCAGGTTTAATTTTTATTTTAAAACAGTGGATCTCAAATTTTATCATGAATCAGGATTATTGATCTGGGATGGGATAATGGCAAAGAATGGATATTTGACTCATTTATGGTTATTTAATAATTTAATGATCTGGTGAAAAGGGTGAGAATATGTATATATATATGACATTTTAATAAAATATTCTTTTATCCTTCTTGGGTTATTAATATCTAATTTTTTATAATGCTTGT
Organism: Nomascus leucogenys; assembly: GCF_006542625.1. NCBI lineage: Eukaryota > Metazoa > Chordata > Mammalia > Primates > Hylobatidae > Nomascus > Nomascus leucogenys. The sequence goes on from NC_044402.1 coordinate 87,559,887, forward strand.
TAACTCTTACAAAAATCATGATTCTTAAAAGGTAATACGGATATATTACAGAATGTTCTATGCCAGTACTTTTTTCAAGCTAAATATATCTGTAAATATTTGTTTATTGATTCAAACTTTTTAAAAAATAAAAATGCCATTTTAAATAGTAGGAGCTTACCGAAGTATTACTCTAGCTATTGTGAGCATTTGGAATTGCCTAGAAATTGACAATAGATTTTTCTAATAAAAATGTGACTAATGATGTAAAACCTTCTCACTTCCAAAATTAATCTGCCATTCAATGTAAAGACCACAACTTTAGGAAAGAGTATACCTCTGCAACTGGCCAGCAAAGTTGCTAACCTTAGCAAGTTACTTATCCTTATCGCTCACATGGGATTAATAGTATTTATTCTTAGAATTTTTGTGAGGATTAAATGAGAGTACATATTTAAAGTTTCCAGCACAGAACCTAACCTGGATTTGATTCTTAAAAAAAGAAAAATTGTCAGTTGTAGAAAAGGTCAATAGTTGCAAGGTCACAAGAAATAATTCACAAGTTCTAAAGATGTTCATTTCTTGTTGCAATTGTTAGCATCTCACACAATCTTAGAGGTCTCTAAATGGATATTAGATATTGATTATAATTAGTCCTTGAACAGAGGATCAGAGTAATGAAGTCATTGGTTCTACAGAGGTTTACATCTTAATGAATTTAGACATAATTTGACTTTGTTCTGCATAGAAAGCCCAAGTACACACTGTGAACTCTTTCTTACTGAATTTCACTGATATAGATCTTCTATTCAAATTTTTATGGTTATTTTAAACACTACATGTATGCTGTAAGGCATGAGTTAGAATCCAAATCTAGTCACAATCATGGACATAAAGAATATCACACGTTTTCAATTTTATTTTCTATGCCATCCAAAAACACTGTAGCAGATTTAATTTTATTTTTCAATAAAATGTATTTGATCAGCAAAATAAAATAATCTAAGAAACATTAACTTTATAAATATACAAATGATCTTTACCCTGTGCTCAAAGCATTTTATTTCCTGAGAATTACTGAACAATGTTTTCAGGCAATTTTAAATGAATTCACTTCACATAATATTGAATCTAGACTCTTTTTCAATTTATACAATGTTATATATTCTGAAGGGAAAATGACATTATTTTGATACATTTCATTTTAAGACTTAGTTCAGAAATTTTATTTTGTATGATATACATTTTGAATGTCTTAAGCATAGAGAAAAAAATTGAATGTTCTACTAGGGCAGATATTTAAGCATCTAAAGTTTAATCCAATTGTTAAATGCACAGGTTTAAGCATTACTTCTAAGAGAATAAAGGTATAGATTTACAAAGGCATAGACTTACAAAGGTAAAGGCATCAAATTATCAAATTTTCTCCAGAAAGAGAACTTCTTACATAATGTAACACATTTTATTTGGAAATAAAATAAGTTGCCTAATTTCACTCACTGGAAGTGACATAGCCAGGATTCAGTACATAAGTACCTTAGACTTTGGGATGGTCGCTCTTAACTACTTTAGTCTATATATCTTTTTCTTAAAGCCCTCAACTTGTAGCATTTATCTTACTAGATTTACTTTCACCATTTTTTATATTGTTATAAACATTGTGTGTGTGTGTATAAAACTGAGGTCTCACTTGCCTTTTCTTTTAAATTTTACCTCTATCAACCTTTTATTTTCACTTCATTTACCTTAAAATTTTTGTTTGTCTACTTTTGTCCCCCCCATGTTATTAGGCTATAGGAAACAGCATTTCATTTGATTCATTAGAGAACATTTAATAGTTATTTAATAATAATCATGAAAGCAGAACCCTGAAGAATAAATGGGTCTTTATATAAAATGTAAATATCTAAAAATAAGAAAATAGTTATGTAATCTGTGTTGATGGATATATATATATAAAATGGCTGAGGCATGGAGGAGATTTAATTAATGGCCATTATATATATAATATATATATTATACGTATAATATATATCCATAAACACAGATTTATAATTATTGCTTTATGAATTGGTCTTTTAAACTAGATAGGAGATTTTAAAGAGTTACAAACAAAACACACATATTGTGAATTCTCTGTTTTTATCTGTAAATTTCTTAATTATGGATATATATATATACACAATGGCTAAGACATGGAGGGGATTTAATTAATGGCTTTTGATTAAAAGAGCAGTAACTAGAAATTTATAAAGTAATGTGAAAAATGAACACACACAAAAACCTTTGTTCTCATGATTTTGTGAATACCATGGGAACAAAATAAAATATTGGGAAAAATGGCAATGAGGAGGTAGAATGCTTTTATCTGAAAATTAGCTGAACATTTAAGGTATATGATCATAAAAGGAACAATCTCAATTAGAAAACAAAAATCTTCATGTATTGATAATATGATTTATATTGGTAAAATATTTATAATCTTGGTACAATTCTATTTTTGTTAAAATTTGAAGGATAACACAAAAATTATAAACAATTTAAAACTTGAATATAAACTCAATAAATTGGAATTTTATTTGAAGTGTTAACATTGTTTATAATTGCATAATTTTATCCTTTGCTCCATGTAATTTGAAAAATAATTATCCTTCAGGATTTTATAAATAATAAGGGGTATGCAATTTTAAATCAAAGGACGTTCTCAAGGCACCTCACCCTTATTTTAGTATTCATGAATAATTAAACAAATGTTGAATGAGCTTAGATAATTTACTAAAATCAAGAAAATTACTGCCAAAAAATAATTATTATTTCCAGTGCTAACTGAAATAAAAGTATCTTTTTCAAATATTGTTTCATATTCAGAAAGTCAAGTTTCACCTTGGAAAATACATTTAGGATATGATTTATTTATTAAGAAATTGACCAAGCTCAAACTCATTAATTTGGTCATTGGGAATGACAGAATAAGAACCTTTCAAAAATCTGCTCCTCCATAAAAAAAAAAAAAATGGCAGTATTATCAAAGTAGTCAAAATATAGTTTTCCGTAACTCTAGAAATTAACCGAAGTCTTAGAATAATTAGAGGAGTATTTATTCAAGAAAAATGTCTGGTCTTGATAAGACCTCAAGCTTTGTGGTAGTTTAACTTCCTCTATTTCCGTCCCACTCTCCCTAGCTTGATCACAATCTTGAAAATCAATAGCTCTGCAATGGAGGTAGAAAATAGCTTATCGATCACTGCAGTGAGTAGAACAGATTTGGAGATCCTCCAAAGCATTATTCTCAATTAATTGTCATTAATTTTCTGGAGGTTCCCTGAAAACCCTTACTCACAGGATTTGTCCTTATTTCACCTGAATCAGCGCTTATTCATTGCAAACAGCATTTTCACTTGAAATATTTGTGAAAAATCAGTGGTAATAGTTTGACATTGTAGCTGCCTGAGGTGGAGCTATCAGGTGGGCAAATAAGAAGCTGACCAGAAATATTAAAAAGAAAAACTGGGGAAGAAGATGTTGTCATAGGTGGCTTTAGCTCTAACATGTTTAGAGCTGTCTAAACTTCTAAGTATTAAAGAGACAACCCAATACACATACACAGCCCGAGAAAACTGATTGGTTTGAGTAATTTAAGGATTTTTCTGTTCAAAAATTGGCTGACCACTAAGTTAATTGAGCAGAGATATCAGTGGCCAGTTTGGTAAAGAACGTAGATTTTATAGAATTAGTCCAGGGAAGTCACTAAACAAACAGCAACAACAAATGACAACACAGGAATAACAACAATACACCCTTGGGAAGGGGGCTCTAATATCCAGAGTTGCCATGTTATATTATTTTAAATGCCCAGTTTTCAAAAAAATTATGAGACATGCAAATAAGAAACAATGGCCTCTACACAAGAATAAAGAATTAGTAAATACAAACTATTTTTGAGGAAGCTGTGTTAGACTTATTAGTTAAATATTTTAAATTAACTATTTTTAATATATTCAAAAACTAAGGGAATCCATGTCTAAGAATTGAAGGAAAATTTGTAAGCAATGTCTCCCCAAATTTAGAATACTAATAAACACTAGAGTTGAAAAGTACAATAATTGAAATGAATTCACTAGAGGTACTGAAGCAGATTTGAGTTGTCAGAAAGAGTCAGCAAACTTGAATATTGGTCCGTTGAGATCATCCACCTTGAGGAACAATCAGAAAAGAAATGAGTAAAAATTAAGCAAGCCTTAGAGACTTGTGTGACACCATAAAATGTACAAACATATGCACAATGTAAATTCTAGAAGGAGCAGAGGTGGGGAAAAAGAGGCAAAATAATATTTGAAGAAATAATCATTAAAAACTTTCAAAATTTTATAAAAAACAGCAACCTACACAGCCAGGAAAGCCCATGAACTCCAAGTAGAATATACTAAAAGATATTCAGATCTAGGCATATAATAAACTATAGAAATAGAAAGAGAACTTTGAAAGCAACAAGAGAGCAGCAACTCATCAACATGCGAATCCTAAATTGGATTTAACAGCTGATTTCTCATCAGAATCCATGGAGGTAATAAGGCACTGATGTGACATATTTAAAGTAATTTTTTAATGATTGTCAACCAAGGATTCTATGTCCATTAAAACCGTTATTCAAAAGTGAAGGAAAAAGTAAGAAATTTACAGATTAAAACTGAGAGAATTCACCCTGCAATACTAGAAGACACCCTAAAATAATTTCTTAGAAAACTCTTAACTAAAAGGGAGTCCTTCAGATTTCAAGGAAAGGACACTAAAAAGTACATTGAATTCACATGAGAAAATAAAGGGCATCAATAAAGGTAACTATAAGGGAAACATAAAGTACAATACATGTGTTTTGTTTGTAACTCTTTAACATCTGTCTAGTTTAAAAGACAAATTCATAAAGCAATAATTATAAATTTGTGTTGATGGATATATACATAAATTTATATGACAGTAGAAACACAAAGGAACAGGAAATAAATGGAGACATATAGAACCAAAGTTTTTGTATATTACTGAAGTTAAGTTGGTATTAATTCGAACTAGAGGGTTATAGATTAAAATATTAATTGTAATACCAGGGAAACCACAAAAAGCTCAAAAAATGTATAAAAAATGACAAGGTAGGTTAGAAAATATTTAATATAAAATAAGGCATTAGTGGAGGATAGAGAAACAAAAAATAAAAAAGCCACAGAAAACAAATAGTAAAATAGCAGATGTAAATCTTAACTTATCAATAAGTATATTAAGTATAAATAGATTAATTATTCCAACCAAAGGCAGAAATTGGCATAATAGATTTAAAAAACATGATCTAACTATATATTCTCTATAGGAGATTTACTTTAGATTCAAAGACTCAAATAGATTATATGTAAAAGTATAGAAAAAATATACTCCAAGCAAATAGTAAACAAAGAAGAGCTTGAGTGGCTATATTAATCTAAGACAAAATAGACTTTAGACACAATTATTATAAGAGATAAGGATGTTGATAATGATAGAAGGCTCAATCCACCAAGAACGTACAGCAATAAAAACATATATCACCAAAAAACAGTGCCTTATGATAGCAACCTTAAGAGAACTGGAATAACTAACTATATCAGAAAAATTGACTTTGAACATGAAATGTTATTATAGAGAAGAGAAGATATTTCATAATGATAAAAAGCTCAATCTATCAAGAATGAGCAAGAATTTACATATATGGCTCTAACAACAACTCTAATATACATGCAGCAAAATACTACACAACTGAATGGAGAAATAGACAATTCAGGTATAATAGTTACACATTTCCATATTCCATTTATAATAATGGATAGAACAAATAGACAAGGGATGAACAATTAAATACAATACTGGAAACTAACGCCATAGACCAACTAGACCTAACAGACGTCTGTAGAATGCCCAACAACCACAGAATATACATCCGTCTAAAGTGTACCTGGAACATTCTCTAGTATATACCATATGTTTAGCCATAAAACAAATATAAAAAATATAAATGATTGAAATAACACAAAGCACATTACCTGAATAGAAGGGAATAAAATTAGAAATCAATAATGGAAAGGATTTGGGAAATTTATAAATATGTAAAAATTAACTTTGAGGTGAATATAAAAGATAATAAAACATACCAAAACTTACAGGACACAGCTAAAGTAGTGCTTAGAGAAAAATTTATACCTGAAAATGCCTTTCCTACAAAAGAGAAAAAGATCTTAAATCTATAACCTAAGCAGCCACCTTAATAAATTAAAAAAGTGACATAAACTAAACCCTCCAAAAGCAGACAAAAGTAAGAATTAGTAGTGGAAATAAATAAAATAGAAACATTTTACAAGTAGCAAAAAGAAATGAAAGCAGAATTTGGTTTCTTAAAAAGATCACCAAAATTGACATTCCTTAAAAAGATCACCAAAATTGACAAACTTCTAGCTAGATTTACCAAGAAACAAATAGAAAATACTTAAATTACTAAAATCAGTATGAAAGAGAGGAGTTATTACAGAAATAAAAAGAATTATGAGAGAATACTATGAACCATTGTGTGATAATGCTTTAGATAACTTAGATGAAGTGGAAAATTCCTAGAAAGAAACTACAAAAACTGACTCAATAAAAAGTAGTAATTCTAAATAGTCCTACAAGAATTAAACTGATTAGTAAGACCCACCTACCCCCTTTCCCTGCTCAAACAAAACCATCACAGATGGCTTAACTGATCAGTTCTACCAAACGTTAACCAAGATTTAATATCCATCCTTCATAAACTCTTATGAAAAATGGAGAAGAGAATATTTCCCAACTCGTTTTATGAGATCGATATTACTCTGATACTTAAACCAGACAAAGACACCATGAGAAAACTATGGACAAATATCCTTTATGAATATAGATTAAAAAGTTTTCAACAAAATACTATCAAACCAAATCTGGCAACATGTACATTGTATTACACAATATGAAAAAAGTAGGATTTATTTCAGGAGCAAAAGATTGATTCACACATGAAAATCAATCAATGTAATTCACCATATTAATAGAATAATTAATGAAAACTGCATGCTCATTTAATATATGCAGAAAAGGTATTTAAGGGAATCCAATATCCTTTCATAATAAGAACACTCAACAACCTAGGATCTCCAATGAGGTAAGAGCATCTACACAAAACCCACAGCGAACAGCATGCTTAATGGTAAAAGATTGAAGATTTCTCCTTAAGATCAGGAACAAGACAAGGATGTACACACTCTGACGAGTTGTATTGAACACTATACTTAAGGTTCTACCCAAGGCAATTAGATAAGAAAATAATGTCATCCAGATTGAAAAGGAAGAAGTAAAATTATTTCTATATGAAGATAACATGATTCTAAAAGCCTAAGAAATCCACCAAAAATGATTAGAACTAATAAGTGAGTTTAGCAAGCTTTTCCAGATACAAGGTCAATATACAAATTGTGTGCTTATTATTTTTTAAGTAAAAGTTTTGTTATAGTAAAAGTGGTAAATCTAAATTCACAAAGTTATAAATGTTATAGATTTGTAAATAAATTGTGAGGAATCCATATGTTTGCATACTGTGGAATCATTAAAAATAAGTAGAATCTGTATGTTTACTGAGATACAAAAATTATCAGATTACTGATATTAAGTATAAACATATGGTACATTAATTGCATTTATAGCCCCATTTCTTTTCTTTCTGCATTTAATCACTTGTGATGTTCCTTTGCGAAGGGACCCCACCCTTTATAATTTACCTTGGTCAGAGAATTAGGCAGAAGTGTTAGTGTGCCAGTTCTTAGTCTTTAGGTAATTTTGTATAATTCCACTTGCTCCATCTTGCATGTCTGTGATTGCAACCTGAAGAGCATGCTCAGATTAGCTCACACTGGTCTCAATTCACCCCAGCCGAATTCAACCTAGATCCAAAGACTCTAAACCCCAAGAAGAATAAGCGCGCTAAGAGGAGGTTGGCAGAGCTGTTCATCCCTGAGCAGCTGAACCCTAAGATGCTCAGGAAATAAATGTTCATTATGTATGCTACTGAGTTTCTGAGTGATTTGTATCCCAGAAAAAGCTAAAGCATATGGACATATTTTAGTAAGAAAAATACGTATATGGTCAAGCATGACAAAACATGTTTAGCAAGGTAAAGCAAATGATTAACTGTGGTTATTTTAGCATTATGAGTATGAGTAATTTTATTTTTTCTGGATAATGTATTATTTTGCTATGGGTGGAATTTTCAATAAAAATGATAATAAGTTAAAATTATTTATCTTCCTTTTTAAAGGGAATAAATCAGTGTTGAAAGTTTATTACTCCAAATTAAAATTTTTCCTTAGAAAGTTTGAAATAGTTTCTGACTCTGAGTAAGCTTAAAGTGATAGAAATAAAGGTATATGAATAAACTATTTAATATTATAATGCTTAGATTTAGTGGCTTTTACTGACTCTATTTTGGGCTGTATAAAAATCTGAAAGTATTGTATAGAATTGAAATATAGATTTTAGTTTCCTCTATTGTCTTACCAAAATGTGAATAGTGTGTTTTTTTGCCATTAAAAATGTTATCCAACTTCTTCATGGATAAAAAGTAATTTTTCCAGGAATATTCTCTTCGAAAAAGTTAAAACAATGTTTTGAAATGCGCCTACAGTACTTAGTGGATGATATTTGAGACAACGGCAGAACGTCTTTGCTTTTGATCTAAAACAGGAGAGATGAATTCATCCATAGCTCTAAAATGTGCCTTGGGAGCCTTGTAGGTTTTGTAGTGTTAAGTTGCTTTCACAGATGACTGTTAAAGTCTGAGAAAATTTAGAAGTTATGTTTCATATTTCTCTTTTCCTCAGTCTTCCATCCAATCCATCAGCAAGTCCTGACACTACTTTTCTTCACCTTCACTTTTATCATGATATTGTCAACATACAATTTTTGAAGTTAGAAGCATGACTTTCTTACAAATGTCAAGTAAGCATATGCCAAACATTGATTTAAATCATTAATAAAGGAACCAGCAGGATGATAAAGATAGTTCAAGGGGCATTTGGAGAACAGAGACTGTTAGGAAAGGTATACTGAAATAAATTTGCTAGGTTGGGCACAAAACTGGTTAATACCTTGCAGAGCAATAAAGTATAACCTTTCTTCTGGAAAGAAATTATATATCTCCAATGGACAAAAACTACAAATGAACATATAACATTACAGAGTCCTAGCTTTAATCAATAGTAAACAGCAAAGCAAGCAAAGGTACATACTAGGGAATTAAATTATTCTTGGGTGATCCTGTTAGATAGTGTCCTAGTATGACACTGAAATAACATGCAGATATTATTAGCAATTTTGGGTAATTTTTTTCACAGTTCTCCATTGTTATTATAAATAACCTTAATCACAAATAGAGGCCAGCCTTCTGGTGTTTGGGCCTTATTGACACAGATTGGGAAAAGGTATTAATAATTACATAAACTTTTTTATAGTATGGTCAGCAAGTATAGTCATTCAGTTTTGAACAACCCTTATCGTCAGAGAATTAATTTCTTTCTAGAATTCAAGACAGATCTTCATGTGGCCTTGGATCAAGTCAGTTCTCCTTCATTTCTCCTGTAGTTCTCAAGGATAATTGTAGAATGTAGAATGTGCTGGGAATGCAACATTCTGAGACAAAGGGGAAAAAGCCTGGCTCTGTTACTGTTTCTCGGAGAAATAGGATTTTCTTGAATGTTTTATCCCAGCATGTTGTGTTTCTCCAGAGGTATAAAACCCAGGTGGGCTGCCTTTTGGAGTCCCTCAGCTGTGGTGCAAGTGAGGCACATGCGGACAAGATTTCACCTATCCAGGACAGCTTTTCTGATGAGTCTTAAAAAACCAGCTTGCCCTTGAACCCTAGGCTTCTGGGTTATATTTGCTGCCTACTTATGAGTAATAAATTTGCTTTGCTTAATTTATTGTGTGAATGCTCCTTCTCATTGGACTTGTGCAAATAGTAGAAATTGCAGCCCAAGATGCAGTAAGCTGTAATTGTAACCAGTGCACAGAGAACATTGCATGAGGAAAACACTGAAAATAATAAGAATATACTAAAATAAATTGTATCAGATGAAATATAACTACAAATTCTTTTCTTTTCTGTTTTTTTCATCAAGTCTTTGCTTCCTCCACTTAAACTTGGATTGGTCTTGTGACTTTCTTTGACCAATACAATTAAGCAGAAATGGTGGTTCTGTGTCTGTCTTTGCACTACTATATCATTCTGGAACCATGTCTGACATAGTATAGGTCCTCAAAATAAATATTTACTGAATTAATGAACAAAAATATAATGATATTTGTCTTAACACTATTTGCCCCGTTGACAAGTGAGTTACCAAGACGTATACATTTTACTGAAAGGAAACTACATGTTTTACCTCTGTACTAAGACGTTTTCTAAATAAAACTTCTTATTAGAGCGAGCAGTATCCTCCTGTTGTTATGAGTCACCCTCTCTCCCAGAAGTTTAGAATTCTTGTGCTGGCTGTTTTACATCATAGCAGCAGCCTATGTTGAGTTCTTTACTAGTGGTGTCCCACTGTCTTTTAAAATACATTCCTTGTTTTTATTTAAACCCCTGGAAGTCTCTGCCATGGCATGACGAGTAATAATAAGTTTATCAGATAAATCAATCGCTGTTTCTGTATTAACCATGTAAGAGAAAACACAGAATAAAGATTGGGGGTTTGAAATCAGAAAGACTCTGATGTGAGTTATAATAGTCAACTTCAGCTAGTAAGGGTGGTGAATTTAGACCAGTATGAATTTAGACCATTATTTTATTTCTTGAGACTCATATGTAGATTGAGGAACATAATACTACCTAGTAAGGTGTTATAAGGATTAAAAGGAGCTATGCATATATAGTTTCTATTGTATAGTAAGGGGTTAACTTATTGTGCCTATTATAGGAACTGATTTTTCCCCAGATATCATATTGCCTTTTAGTAGATGTCTCCAAAAGAAGTTGAAAATTGTAATGGTGAGAGATAGGAGAGATCTTGGGTTAGGTGCCTCTTTCTAGATAGCCATTGCCATCTCCTCCTAGGGCTAACACTGCTTACTTTTAAAAAAGACACTTCCAGACATAAATGGTGAATTTTTGAACTGTGGTTAACTAATTCTAGCCAAACAATTAAATTCTATTTCCAGGAATTCCTGTGATATTTGTATCTGCAGTAAATTAAGAATTATAAAATCTGAAATTATATTTATGGTAGCTATTTTACAGTTCTGCTTATATAATACATAAGCTTGATAGAATCTCTTGATGTGATTTTTTCTAAGCCCTACCTCTCAAATAATCATTTACTACTGTGACAATCTACATGTCTAGAAGAATGTTAAATATGGGTTGTTTAACAAGTTTCCCCTATTCTAACAAACATTCTTCTTTTGTAGATTCTGCAGAAATGGAATCTGAACAGGTCACCTTGAATGTATGAGGTTCAGGTGAAGTGCTGGATGAGGAGTAATTTAAAGCATATTGAATTAACGAATAGCAAAACAGACAGATAATATTCTTTGGTCCTTGTGAAAAAGTAGTTGTAAAAAGATTTTTCCTAATTCCTGAAGTTTCTATTATTTAAAAATGAACTAAAATCTTAGAACCCATTTCAGGTTACTTGGTTCATCTAGTCTCAGCTCAAAAAGATGTTATCACTACTCCTTCAATAGCAAATTAACTCTTATTTGCTAGATATATATATATTTATAATTGAACCTCCTTTTATTAAAATTAGCTTCTGCAGAATCACAGCTGATGAATTCATCTTATTTCTTTTTCTTTTCCTTCTTTTTCCTCCTCCTGCTCCTCCTCCTCCTCCTCCTCCCCCTCCTCCCCCTCCTCCTCCCCCTCCTCCTCCTCCTCCTCCCCCCTCCCCCCTCCTCCCCTCCTCCCCCTCCTCCTCCTCCTCCCCCCCCCCCCCCCATCCTCCTCCTCCTCCCTCTCTTTTTTGACAGTCTCACTCTGTAACCGAGGCTGGAGAGCAGTGTCATGATCACAACTCACTGCAGCTTCTACCTAAAGGGGCTCAGATGATCCTCCCGATCCTCCCACCTCAACCTCCTGGCTAGCTGGGACTACAGGCACACACCACCACGCCTGGCTAATTTTTATACTTTTTTGTAGAGACAGGGTTTCTCCATGTTGCCGAGGCTGTTCTCAAATTTGTGGGCTCAAGCCATCCACCTGTCTCAGCTTCCCAAAGTGATGGGATTACAAGTGTGAGCCACTGCACCTGGCTTTGAATTCATCTTCTATTACTATATTCTACAATTAAGAGTTTAGTTTTGAGGTTAGGTTTTATTTTTTTCACCCATAAAATTTAGAACATGTATTGTTAAACAGCACATTTGGAGTGCTTGCTGTTGAAATATATTGACTTCACTTTAGAAAGGGTAATTTAGGCTCTTTTGCTCTCCTGGTTCTTGGTTATGGCATTAAAGTTATGCTTTCATGCTGTGAAGATTTAATTAGTATTACAGTGGATATAACCAATGTTGATACTCAGATTACCCTCATATTTTCTCCCTCAACAATTATTGGGGAGCTATATTATACTGGAAATCACATGAACTCATTCCTTGTATTTGGTTTAGGAATAGCCTAACATCGTTTAAAAGAGAATGGCTTTAGAGTGCTCAAATTTTCCATAAAACTCTGTGTGCTCCATTTAAAAGAATCAGCTGTTCTACTTTTGTATGAGCTGCCCTCTGCTATGTTTACTCTGGTGGCAGGAATCACTTTTCTAAGGTGACACAGAGGCAGTAAAAGCCATTCAGTCAGTGCCAGTGGTGTTCAGGTTACCTCTGTGACTGATCTCATCATTTTCAGTGCTTTATTCTTGAAATCCATTATCCATTCAGTAATATCATAACATTGGGGGAAAAAACTATTTCCTTTTGGGCTTCAACAGAATAAATTAAAATTATTTAGTTTGTATGTATCTGAAAGATATCCTAACAGGTCTGGCTAACTAAGTCAGCTTTTGTCACTCAACCAGCACACAGTCTTTACTATTTACAGCATTTGTAGCTTTTTTTTTTTTCAGTAATTGCTTATAAATTAACCAGATCATAAAAAGCCTCAATGTTTAAAAATGTTATTTTGCTTTAAAAAGTCTATGTTTAAAAAGTTATTTTGCTTCAATTGCTTTTTAGTAAAGATAATGATACTGTAGTTGACTCTGAAAGTTTTCTGATACCTAAAAGCCTGTCACAATGCAAATCAAACTGTGAATCTGTTTCCAAAATAAAGTCAAAATAAAAGAAGCAAGCCACTCAGTAGAGATTCAAGGTGGGGATTAGGGGAATTTTAGACTTTTCCCAATTTCCATTAGCACTTTTCACTTCACCCATGCACCCGAATACATATTCACAGAGATGTCTTCATCAATAACTTTCCTTCTCTTGTGTAAAATATTATGCAGTGCTCCATCAAAGCTAGTATTCTAATCCCATCCCCTTCCTACACTTCTTCATAAAAATTTGGTAACTTCCGCTGATATCACCCTCAGTTTCCTCCTATGTGGTCTGAAGACATTGAACTCGATGGCACATGATTTGTTACATCTTTACATTTTTATTATAAATGTCTTCATCCAGTGGTTTGTCCAGATGAATAATGAGATTGAAGTGAGTTAAATAGTAATTGTAAAATTTTCTGCAAAAAGTATATATGTGTAGGAAGTGTACACTGAGATTATTTCAGTGGCTTCTCATCCCTGAACTTGGAAGTGTTCTATTTCTAGGTGGTGAACACTATACTAGTCATTGACTGCAATGAAACAAACATAGGAAACACATTCCTTTAAGGATATCACTTTCTACTGGAGAAGAAAGGACAAATACAAACACTGTACATTGGATTACAAGAGAGCAAAGAAGACTGGCCTAATATATATAACACATGATTCTTGTTCATAAGAGATACTTAATAAACACTTGTTTATTTAATATTTTGGAGACATATATTTTGATTATTTTTTGTGTTCTGTATCCCAGAAAATGATATCATTATCCCACTTACTCAAACCAGAACCCTGGATTTCTTTGCACTTCATTTCCTCCTTGTTCTTGCTTATTCTCCATAAGCATTCAATCACCTGCTGAACTTGTCTACTTCTTGCATCCCCAGTCTATGACCATAGTTCAAACTATTATTATTTCACTCCTAAATTATTGCAAAAGCTTAGCACAGTTTACCTCCGTTCCTTTTCTGATATTCTTCAATTTGTCTTCTAAGCTTCATTCATACTAAATTTTTTTTCAGTTTTTAGAATTCCCCATATTTTCTTATTTTTATGTTTCCATACCCTTGTTTTTTTTTTTTTGTTACTAAGATACCATATCCCCTTCTTATGGTAAATTCGTTAACTTAGATATGACTTATTTCTAACATTTTTGAACTCTAAGATCTGGGTTAGGTGTCTTTCCTACATGCTTGTACACGAAATTGCACTACCTCTATAGTTATTGTCCCCAGATTACATTTTAATTGTCTATTTGTGTATTTGTATCAGTAACTAGACCACAAACTCTCTGAGACCTAAAAATCTGTTTTGTCTAGTATTGTATCTTTAGCATGTACAATTAAACCTGATATTCAGTAATCATTGATTGAACTGATAGATAGAGGATGAGGGTTGGCAAACTATGAGCTGTGGGCCAGCCAGCCATTTTTGTAAATAAATTTTTATTGGAACGCAGTCATGCCCATTAGTGTATGAATTTTCTGTGGCTTTTTTGCACTACAATAACAGAGATACAAATTGGAGCAGACACTCTATGATCTGCAAATCTGAAATATTTACCATGAAAAGTTTGGTGACCATTGTTACAGGCCTATGCAAGTTTTTAATTTCTTCTTGAGGGAGCTATGGCAGTTTGTATCTTTCAAGAAATTTTCTCTTTCAAACTAAATTATCAAATTTATTAACATAAATTTGTTCAAAATATTCCTAGATTATTCTTTTTAATATCTGAGGGTCTGCAGTGATTCTCCTTTTATATCCCCAATGTTTAAAATTTGTGTGTTCTCTGTTTTTTCATAATTAATTTGACTAGAAGTTTATCAAATGTTTTGGTCTTTTAAAATAGCTAGCTTTTAGTTCCAATGATCTCGTTAACTTTTTCTGTTTTCAATCTCACTGATGTAAGCTTTTATATTTATTATTTTATTCCTTCTGCTTGCTTAGGGTATAATTTTCTCTCTATTTCTAGTTTTTTTTAAGGATATTTATCTTGCTTGGAGTTCCATGAGTGTCTTATCTATAATTTGTTGTTTTTCATCACTTTTAGACAATTCTGAGCCATTAGGTTTTCAAATTTTCTTTTGTTCTGTTCACTTTTTCATTCTGGATGTCAATTGCACATATGTTGGACCATTTGATGTAGTCACACAGTTCTTGGATGCTCTTTTCTCTTATTTTTCCTCTATTCCTTTTCTATGTTTCTTTGTGTAATACTAATGTTTAAATTAGTAGGATTTTAATACAGCAGATTACTATCTGAAATGTGGATGGGCCCCATTCACTCAGTTGAAGGACTTAAGAAAACAAAAAATGACTGAGATCCTTTGAGGAAGAGGAAATTATGCCTCCAGATTGCCTGTGGACTTGAATTGCAAAATAAATTCTTCTCTGGGTCACCAGCCTTTTGGCCTGCTCTTCAGATTTCAGACTTTCCAGCCCCCACAATTGCATGAATCAAGTACTTAAAATTAATCCTATTAATTCTTTTTCTCTGGAGAATCCCAACTAATGCAAGCCAATACAAACCCGCTACGTATTCCCTGAGTCAGTGGTACATATTTTAGGTGTTTGTTATAGTAGCATCTCATTTTCAGTGCCAATTTCTGTTTCATTTACCTATTTCTGTGAATCATCTCGAAATTTAGGAGATTAAAATAATAACCATTTTACTTGCTCACAATTTGCGTGTCAAAAATTTGGGTAAGGCAGGCCTGGATTATCTCTGCTCTGTGATACCTAAGACTTCATTTTGAGTGACTCAAATGGATGGAGGATGTTGGAATGGTTTGATTTAGACCATGTGTCTGTGGCCTTAGTCTCGGAAGACAGGTAGATTTCTTCGTTCTTTTCCATATATCAATGTGTCTAACTTGAACATCTTCACTGCATAGCCATTTCAGTGTCTCAAAAAGGTTTCAATATGCAAGCACTTACCAAGACTCTGCTCGCATCATATTTGCTGTATTGGTCTGCTCAAGCTGCCATAACAAAAGGCCACAGGTAAAGTGGTGTAAACAAAAGAAATTTATTTCTCACCGTTCGGGAGTCTGGAAGTCTGAGATCAAGGTACCCTCAAGGTTGGTTTCTCTCGAGCCCTCTTTCCTTGTCTTTCCACCCTCTCTCTGTGTCCTCACAGGACTTTTTCTCTGTGCACTCACATCCCTGGTATCTTTTTCTCTTCTTATAAGGACACTAGTCCTATCTGAATAAGGCCCACTGTCTAGCCTCCAGAACAGAGAAAAATAAATTGCTACTGTTTATATATTATCTTGTCTAAAGTATTTTGTTATAGTATTCCAAGTGGACTAAGACCCTTTTGTGAAGGCCCAGTATTTAAATATAGTTACATTAGGGGTTAGGGCTTCAACCTGCAAATTTTGGAAAGCTGGGATAATTCAGTCCATAATATTTTCCAGTGTCCCATTTGGCAAAGCAGGATACATGGCCAAGCCCAGAGTCAACTTGGAAGGTAGACCAGTATACTGGGGGCAGGAAGACTGGAGATGTGGTGCAATAGGTTTCCATCAATATTGTGCCAATTGGAGAAAGATGTATTTACAACTCAGAGAAACAGCTGCTTTCTGACAATCATTTTATTTATTTATTTTTTACATAATTGCTTTTGTGGTCTCCTTTTCTGCAATGTCAGTCAGCATGACATATCTTATTTATCTTTGTAATTGCTTCACAGGGTACACATTAACCTACTACTCGGAGGTCAAAAATGTCCTATCAAGCAATTTATTTAAAGAGGGGAGCAATGAGGAAGTAATAGATTTTTACAGCAAATTAAAACTCTCTTGTTGCCATTACAATGTAAGAGATTAAATAAGTACCTCTTCATATTTCACTCACAGAAATTATCCTAAATGATTTGGTCAAATTTTAAATTTGTGGAAAAGTGTAATTCAACGTCCTGGCCAAAGACTACCAGGAACACATCTGTATTTGAGCAAGGTGGGTTTATTATTTATTGCAGTGAAGGAGAATGGACATTACAATAAACCATTGGAGTATTTTAGTTAGGATGTTATACGAGAGTTACTTCAGCCTGGGCAACAGGGTGATACCCCATCTCTACCAAAAATAAAAAATTAGCTATACATGATGGCATGCACCTGTGGGCCCAGCTACTCAGGTGGCTGAGGTAGGAGAATCACTTGAGCCCAGGTCGTCAAGGCTATTGTGAACCATGTTTGTGCCACTGCACTCCAGCCTGGGCAACAGAGCATGACCCTGTCAAAAAAAAAAAAAAAGGAGTTACTACTGGATTTCAGCTTTGGTTTGGTGATTTGAGGAAGGGCCCAAGGAATTGAGGGTTTGCTATAGATTGGGTGTTGTCCAAAAATGGGTAATATGGAAATGAGGACTCCTCTCTGTACTTAATGTACCTAATCACCGGGTACTAAACAGATCATAACTTTAAACCTGGGATTGATAAAGCATTCCTATTAGCTGGGAATGGGCAATGTTTGGGATTTTGCACTTGAACAATGTTCATATTTTCTGTGTTCAAACATCATTACAAAGTGGTCTTGTTTTGCCTTGGTCTATCACGGTCAAAGAGTAGCCTTGTCTGGTGTTAATGTTCTGTGAAACTTCATGTTCAATAGGAGAGCACCAAGGCTAGCTCTCTGTATGTCAGGGGCTGCATTTTCTTTCTAGCTCATGTTATTTCATTCTAGATCAGTTGGGAACATAATACTTAATACAAACTGCTGTTTCAATACATTCCAAGTAAATCTTTCATATGACAAATAAGAAACTATTTGGAGTTTATCTGCATTAGTTCCATGTTTTATTCTTTTGATTTCCTGGCTTTGACACCGAGCAAGTTTCATAAAATCCATGGAGGAAATTCCTTCCAGGTTTGCACAGTCTGGATGGAGTACTTCTCCTTATTTTCAAGGAGTATATTTTGGAGATTCATAGGTTATGTGGCACTGCTTCTAGGCAAAATTTGAGCAAATCAAGGCTTTTTGTTGTGGTGGTGTTAAACATTCCTTGTTACTTTTCTCTCGTATCATTCTGTGAGCACTCTCTTCTGTCACTCCAGGTAGTCAGAATCTAGACTCTGCCTCTGAAGCACCACCCTTAGCCTGTCCTTTTGAGCTGGGTGCTTTGGGCCTTTCCTCCTTAATTACCCATCAGGATATACTTGCCCTGCTCCATTTCCTCAGTTCCCACAGCTACATCAAAAATTTGGCTAACAAATCCTTGTTAATGCTTTATTACTTTTTTAACACTTCATGACAAATCCGGTTTTATTGTGGCTTCCTGGAAAAAAATCTTTTGACTTCAAAATATGAAGCCTTTCTGGACTGAAAGTATATGAGTTATTTGGGTCAGACAGATCACTTTTCTCCCCCTCAAATTTCCCAAACAAAGCTGGTGGCTTTCCATCCTGTTCGTTCTGGTTGCTGACTATTCTTTTTATACAAATCAGAGTAAGAGGATTTGCTTATTAATGTTCTGCCAGGCCTTGAACTATGAAACTAGCATCTTCATTCTGGGAAGGGTTTAAAGAACACTTTGTACTTTGGAATTCCAGTTTCTTATAGGGGATAAAGGAAAGTATCTTTCATTATTTAATTACTTATTTTCAAACAATAATCTTTCTCTCTCTCTGAATCATATTTTTTATTTGAGATACAGGATTATTCTGATTTTAGTAATAAGTCCAAATAGTTACTTAACTCAGCAGATGGTTACTATCATTTTCTTCAACAACAACAACAACAAAACGATCTCTCTTATCAAAAAGAAAATGCTCTGTGGAGAGGATTCAAAGAAAAAAAATCATAATATTTATAGGATGATTAATTATTTTTATCAATTTGCCTTGACATCAAAGAGGATTTCACACATCCTGAGAATACCACATGGCCTCTCTAATTGTTAGATTTCTCTCCAGAGATGAAAAAATTTAAATAGTTTCACTACTGAGTAATTTATTTAACATGTGTGCTAGAATGATTTCCAGTGGTTATTGGAAGTTATCTCTTTGCAATATTAATTGCAGAAAAAGGCTTTCAACTGCTAATGTAGCAAAACAGATCAGGTGGTTCCCATCATTTGGAGTATGTGCTCTACTTGAGGGATGATGAATGGGCGGGGTACCTATCAAAGAATATATTAAAAAATGCATGAAATTCCTGACATTTCTAGGGAAGAAAGATGGCTTTACCATGGTTTTTATAAGAAGACTAAATAAATAAAAATGGGGACTTTAGGAGAGACGATTACTCAAATTTGAGTTTCAAAATACTTATTAATTAATGCAGAAAATTTGGGCAATACTAGTTAATGGCACAAAAATATAAACTTTATAATGCATTCATGAAAAGAATAAAGCTCAGAACTAACCTCCTAGACAAATGTAGGATGTCATGTAAAAATATGCACCAAATTCAGGATTGCCTATATTCAGGAAAATCTAGCTATTAGAAGTAAATGGCAAAGATAATTTTTATCACAGCTTTTGGAGGAATTAACTACACTATGATCTTATTGGGACTAACCTCAAAGTGTATAATGATTTGTAATACAAAATTCTCCAGGTCAAACTACAACCAAACTCCAGCTAACACTGTTGGTTACCTGTGCTAGGGTGCTCCAGAGAAAAAGAACAAATAGAATATATAGGAAGAGATTTATTACGAGAATTGGCTCACATAATTATGGAAGATAGGAAGTCTCATGATCTGCAAGTTGGAGACCCAGAAGAGCTGATGGTGTAATTTAGTCTAAGTTTGAAAATCCAAGAATCTGGTAAACCAATGGTGTAAATCCCAGTCGAAGAACAAGTAAAGACTGATGTTTCAGCTAAAGCAGTAGGACAAGAAGCAAAAAGAGGTGAATTCATTTTTCCTTTACCTTTAGTTCTATTTAACCCCTCAAGGAATTGAATGATGCCCAAACACATTAGGGAGGACAACCTACTTTACTGATTACATTGATTCAAACACTAGTCTCACCTGGAAACTCCTTCACATATAAATTCAGAAATACTGTTTAAACTGGACACCCCTGGTTCAGTTAAGTTGACACGTAGAATTAATCATCATATTACCTTTTTTAAACAGGAATATTATTAATGATTTACTCCAACAAATTAATTTTCTCATGAAATCCACTCTATATTAAACTAAAGTTTATAAAGATTTACATTTTAAATAAAATTTACATTTTCTTTAGATAGATAAAACTACGAAACACTTTTATGTTGTTATGTGACATTTATTTATGTAATAAACTACATCCTCTGATTAATGAGTATGTCAAACATATTGTTACTTCACTTGTGGAATTCTAGTCTGAGGCACAAGGTTAATACTAATTTAACCTCAGAAACATATCCACTTTTGATAAAATATTCCATTTAGAAAAATGCCCCATATTCATTGAAGTCAACTGGTAAAAAAAAAAATAGGTCATCAAATTGGAGAATATAGATCTTGTTAAAAACTCTGCATTATAAAATAATCTATATATATATTTCATTATGTATTTTGAATTCTATCATTAAATTAAATTAGACTTCCAGAATGCTACAATTTTGAATAGGAAGCTGCAGAAATATGTCTTCATCTAAACATTTTATTGATAGTGTATAGAGTTTTAGTGCCTTTGTGTTTCTTTTTTGCGTGGGCTTCCAGATGGTTCAAACTAAGTCCATACATATATATTATATATATTATTCATATATATAATATATATTATTCATGTATATATAATATATATTATTCATATATATTATATACATATATATTATATACGTATATAATATATATTATTCATATATATTATATATATATGAATTAATATATATGAATAATATATATTATATATATATGAATAATATATATTATATATATGAATAATATATATAATATATATGTATGGACTTAGTTTGAACCATATATATAATAGATATATTATTCATATATCTATAATATATATATATAACCAAGTCCATGCATATATATATAATATATATATATGAATCTGGGGAACCAATGGTGTAAATCACAGTCTGAAGACAGGTAAAGATTGTCATATACATACGTATATGTATATATATATAATATATTCATTTTTTTTAGCTTCGAAAAGTGGAATTTTTTAAGTGTGTAAACCACACACTAGCATTGTCAAACTATGTAGGCTCTCAAAGAAGATTACAGCACCTAAAGGGTCTATAAATGAAGGCATTTTAGTAGTTTTGATTGTTTAGTACTTTCAGCAGCTGTAACAAATACTCAGATAACAGTGGATTTCAAAATCTAGAATTTATTTCTCACTCATGTATAGTTTAAGCGTAAGAAGTCCAGAACTTGAACTTTGATTATCCAAGGATCCGGAGTCTTTCTATCTTGTTGCTTTACTTCTACCTTGTGTGTTGCCAAAGGTGTGCAAGTAAACTGGCTCTTTGAGAAAAAATTACTGATTTGTATTATTTGCTGATTTTTGTGGCATAAATACTCCCACAATAGCCAATTTTAGGGTGCCAGTGGTTCAAACCCTGGATTGCAAAATTCCAGCTCTGGCATAAGTTAGCTCCAGCACATTACTGGGAAATGTCCTCAACCCCATGTTTAAGAAGGCTTATCAGCAGTCCCGCATTACGGCCAGAGGAAGAAGTCCTTTCGCTTATGAGTGTGACTTGATGTTGTACACATCATTTCCATTTACATCCTGCTAGTGAGAAGTCAATTACGTATGCATGCCTAGCAGAAAAATAGGCTAGGAAATGTAGTCTTTAGTCAGTCTACTTGATTATGTGTCTAGCTAAAAACTAGATATTTGGTTCTTATGGAAAAAAAGGAAGAAAAGACATTGGTGAACAAGAGCAGAATAGCAGATTTTGCCACAAATATGCATTAACATCAGTATCAATTTATAGTCATAATTATAAGAGGGAAAATAATGACTGAAATGAAGCAAGTTAATATGAATAAGTTAATATAAGATAGCTGTTAATTTGAAATGATTTTTCCATTTCAAGTAACAAAGAAATGAATAATAACCAAAGTGCCTAATTAATAACAGGCAAAGAACAGTGCAGTGCTAAGTTAAAACAATGACAGAATGATAGATGTTCCAGAAGTTAAATATGATCTGTGTGCACTAATTATCATTATATGTTTTTCTGAAGGTTCTCTGATTGACATTTTAAAACATTTATTAAAAATTGCATTACAGTAGAATGGTTTAAGAAAAAAATTGAACATTGAGAAGTCTTTCCCATTCCCCAACTGTCTGAAAACAAATCAACAATGACAGTTTGAGAATTTTATATTCCTAAGAGTTCAGATAGAAGAGTAAGATATCTATGAGAGGTTGTTTATAATCATAGTTGAACAACGGAGCTGGATTTGTTTATTAAAAAAAAAAATGAAAGTCCGTGACAATCAGTACATTTCATATAAGATTCTAGAGTTTGCATTAAAAGTACATTTATATTCCTGGATTACATTCTTCAGACCCACAAATCAAAATATCACCTCTATGCTAATCAATGATACTGCCTACAATGTGCTACAGCACCCACCTTCAGCAAAACAACACCTATCAGACCTCCTCACATTCTGCAAGCCATTAAACTATAACCTGAAAGAATGGTTACACTGACCTTCTTTCCTTAAGAGATTTGTCTCATGATTCTCAATCACATCAGATGTTTATTAATTTATATGTTGCAATTCTTCTGTTATTTTAGGGGGGAAATTCCAAAAGGGGGATATTTTATATATTTTTTCACTTTCTCTTGTTGAATAAATTAAAAATAAAACTCATCCCCCAATGTAAAGAATTGACACTAGAATAGCTTTCATGTATGTAAATCTGTTTTTCTTATATGTATGATTTTCTACACTCTTAGTTATTTTATCTTTCAGTTATTTTTCTTTCTTTTTTTTTATTTTTTATTATTATATTTTAGGTTTTAGGGTACATGTGCACAATATGCAGGTTTGTTACATATGTATCCATGTGCCATGTTGTTTTGCTGCACCCATTAACTCGTCATTTAGCATTAGGTATATCTCCTAATGCTGTCTCTCCCCCCTGCCCCCACCCCACAACAGTCCCCAGAGTGTGATGTTCCCCTTCCTGCGTCCATGAGTTCTCATTGTTCAATTCCCACCTATGAGTGAGAACATGCGGTGTTTGGTTTTTTGTCCTTGTGATAGTTTACTGAGAATGATGTTTTCCAGTTTCAGCCATGTCCCTACAAAGGACATGAACTCACCATTTTTTATGGCTGCATAGTATTCCATGGTGTATATGTGCCACATTTTCTTAATCCAGTCTGTCGTTGTTGGACATTTGGGTTGGTTCCAGCTCTTTGCTATTGTGAATAGTGCCGCAATAAACATACGTGTGCATGTGTCTTTATAGCAGCATGATTTATAGTCCTTTGGGTATATACCCAGTAATGAGATGGCTGGGTCAAATGGTATTTCTAGTTCTAGATCCCTGAGGAACCGCCACACTGACTTCCACAATGGTTGAACTAGTTTACAGTCCCACCAACAGTGTAAAAGTGTTCCTATTTCTCCACATCCTCTCCAGCACCTGTTGTTCCCTGACTTTTTAATGATCGCCATTCTAACTGGTGTGAGATGGTATCTCATTGTGGTTTTGATTTGCATTTCACTGATGGCCAGTGATGATGAGAATTTTTTCATGTGTTTTTTGGCTGCATAAATGTCTTCTTTTGAGAAGTGTCTGTTCATGTCCTTTGCCCACTTTTTGATGGGGTTGTTTGTTTTTTTCTTGTAAATTTGTTTGAGTTCATTGTAGATTCCGGATATTAGCCCTTTGTCAGATGAGTAGGTTACAAAAATTTTCTCCCATTCTGTAGGTTGCCTGTTAACTCTGATGGTAGTTTCTTTTGCTGTGCAGAAGCTCTTTAGTTTAATTAGATCCCATTTGTCAATTTTGGCTTTTGTTGCCATTGCTTTTGGTGTTTTAGACATGAAGTCCTTGCCCACGCCTATGTCCTGAATGGTATTGCCTAGGTTTTCTTGTAGGATTTTAATGGCTTTAGGTCTAACATTTAAGTTTTTAATCCATCTTGAATTAATTTTTGTATAAGGTGTAAGGAAGTGATCCAGTTTCAGCTTTCTACATATGGCTAGCCAGTTTTCCCAGCACCATTTATTAAACAGGGAATCCTTTCCCCATTTCTTTTTTTGTCAGGTTTGCCAAAGATCAGATAGTTGTAGATATGCGGCATCATTTCTGAGGACTCTGTTCTGTTCCATTGATCTATGTCTCTGTTGTGGTACCAGTACCATGCTGTTTTGGTTACTGTAGCCTTGTAGTATAGTTTGAAGTCAGGTAGCATGATGCCTCCAGCTTTGTTCTTTTGGCTTAGGATTGACTTGGCGATGCGGGCTCTTTTTTGGTTCCATATGAACTTTAAAGTAGTTTTTTCCAATTCTGTGAAGAAAGTCATTGGTAGCTTGATGGGGATGGCATTGAATCTATAAATTACCTGGGGCAGTATGGCCATTTTCACGATATTGATTCTTCCAACCCATGAGCATAGAATGTTCTTCCATTTGTTTGTATCCTCTTTTATTTCATTGAGCAGTGGTTTGTAGTTCTCTTTGAAGAGGTCCTTCACATCCCTTGTAAGTTGGGTTCCTAGGTATTTTATTCTCTTTGAAGCAGTTGTGAATGGGAGTTCACTCATGATTTGGCTCTCTGTTTGTCTGTGATTGGTGTACAAGAATGCTTGTGATTTTTGTACATTGATTTTGTATCCTGAGACTTTGCTGAAGTTGCTAATCAGCTTAAGGAGATTTTGGGCTGAGACGATGGGGTTTTCAAGATATACAGTCATGTCATCTGCAAACAGGGACAATTTGACTACCTCTTTTCCTAATTGAATACCATTTATTTCCTTCTCCTGCCTGATTGCTCTGGCCAGAACTTCCAGCACTATGTTGAATAGGAGTGGTGAGAGAGGGCATCCCTGTCTTGTTCCAGTTTTCAAAGGGAATGCTTCCAGTTTTTGCCCTTTCAGTATGATATTGACTGTGGGTTTGTCATAGATAGCTCTTATTATTTTGAGGTACGTCCCATCAATATCTAATTTATTGAGAGTTTTTAGCATGAAGGGTTGTTGAATTTTGTCAAAGGCCTTTTCTGCATCTAGTGAGATAATCATGTGGTTTTTGTGTTTGGTTCTGTTTATATGCTGGATGACATTTATTGATTTGCGTATGTTGAACCAGCCTTGCATCCCAGGGATGAAGCCCACTTGATCATGGTGTATAAGCTTTTTGATGTGCTGCTGGATTCGGTTTGCCAGTATTTTATTGAGGATTTTTGCATCAATGTTCATCAAGGATATTGGTCTGAAATTCTCTTTTTTGGTTATGTCTCTGCCAGGCTTTGGTATCAGGACGATGCTGGCTTCGTAAAATGTGTTAGGGAGGATTCTCTCTTTTTCTATCGATTGGAATAGTTTCAGAAGGAATGGTACCAGTTCCTCCTTGTACCTCTGGTAGAATTCGGCTGTGAATCCATCAGGTCCTGGACTCTTTTTGGTTGGTAAGCTATTGATTATTGCCACAATTTCAGAGCCTGTTATTGGTCTATTCAGAGATTCAACTTCTTCCTGGTTTAGTCTTGGGAGAGTGCATGTGTCCAGGAATTTATCCATTTCTTCTAGATTTTCTAGTTTATTTGCATAGAGGTGTTTGTAGTATTCTCTGATGGTAGATTGTATTTCTGTGGGATCGGTGGTGATATCCCCTTTTTCATTTTTTATTGCATCTATTCGATTCTTCTCTCTTTTCTTCTTTATTAGTCTTGCTAGCAGCCTATCAATTTTGTTGATCTTTTCAAAAAACCAGCTCCTGGATTCATTAATTTTTTGAAGGGTTTTTTGTGTCTCTATTTCCTTCAGTTCTGCTCTGATTTTAGTTATTTCTAGCCTTCTGCTAGCTTTTGAATGTGTTTGCTCTTGCTTTTCTAGTTCTTTTAATTGTGATGTTAGGGTGTCAATTTTGGATCTTTCCTGCTTTCTCTTGTGGGCATTTAGTGCTATAAATTTCCCTCTACACACTGCTTTGAATGTGTCCCAGAGATTCTGGTATGTTGTGTCTTTGTTCTCGTTGGTTTCAAAGAACATCTTTATTTCTGCCTTCATTTCATTATGTACC
Organism: Nomascus leucogenys; assembly: GCF_006542625.1. Classification (NCBI taxonomy): domain Eukaryota; kingdom Metazoa; phylum Chordata; class Mammalia; order Primates; family Hylobatidae; genus Nomascus; species Nomascus leucogenys. The sequence goes on from NC_044402.1 coordinate 87,586,387, forward strand.
CAATAGTCATTCAGGAGCAGGTTGTTCAGTTTCCATGTAGTAGAGCGGTTTTGAGTGAGTTTCTTAATCCTGAGTTCTAGTTTGATTGCACTGTGGTCTGAGAGACAGTTTGTTATAATTTCTGTTCTTTTACATTTGCTGAGGAGAGCTTTACTTCCAACCATGTGGTCAATTTTGGAATAGGTGTGGTGTGGTGCTGAAAAAAATGTATATTCTGTTGATTTAGGGTGGAGAGCTCTGTAGATGTCTATTAGGTCCCCTTTGTGCAGAGCTGAGTTCAATTCCTCGATATCCTTGTTAACTTTCTGTCTCGTTGATCTGTCTAATGTTGACAGTGGGGTGTTAAAATCTCCCATTATTATTGTGTGGGAGTTTAAGTCCCTTTGTATGTCACTCAGGACTTGCTTTATGAATCTGGGTGCTCCTGTGTTTGGTGGATATATATTTAGGATAGTTAGCTCTTCTTGTTGAATTGATCCCTTTACCATTATGTAATGGCCTTCTTTGTCTCTTTTGATCTTTGTTGGCTTAAAGTCTATTTTATCAGAGACTAGGATTGCAACCCCTGCCTTTTTTTGTTTTCCATTTGCTTGATAGATCTTCCTCCATCCCTTTATTTTGAGTCTATGTGTGTCTCTGCACGTGAGATGGGTTTCCTGAATACAGCACACTGATGGGTCTTGACTCCTTATCCAGTTTGCCAGTCTGTGTCTTTTAATTGGGGCATTTAGCCCATTTACATTTAAAGTGAATATTGTTATATGTGCATCTGATCCTGTCATTATGATGTTAGTTGGTTATTTTGCTCATTAGTTGATGCAGTTTCTTCCTAGCTTCGATGGTCTTTACAATTTGGCATGTTTTTGCAGGGGCTGGTACCGGTTGTTCCTTTCCATGTTTAGTGCTTCCTTCAGGAGCTCTTTTAGGGCAGGCCTGGTGGTGACAAAATCACTCAGCATTTGCTTGTCTGTAAAGTATTTTATTTCTCCTTCACTTATGAAGCTTAGTTTGGCTGGATATGAAATTCTGGGTTGAAAATTCTTTTCTTTAAGAATGTTGAATATTGGCCCCCACTCTCTTCTGGCTTGTAGAGTTTCTGCCGAGAGATCAGCTGTTAGTCTGATGGGCTTCCGTTTGTGGGTAACCCGACCTTTCTCTCTGGCTGCCCTTAACATTTTTTCCTTCATTTCAACTTTGGTGAATCTGACAATTATGTGTCTTGGAGTTGCTCTTCTCGAGGAGTATCTTTGTGGCATTCTCTGTATTTCCTGAATCTGAATGTTGGCCTGCCTTGCTAGATTGGGGAAGTTCTCCTGGATAATATCTTGCAGAGTGTTTTCCAACTTGGTTCCATTCTCCCCGTCATTTTCAGGTACACCAATCAGAGGTAGGTTTGGTCTTTTCACATAGTCCCAAATTTCTTGGAGGCTTTGTTCATTTCTTTTTATTCTTTTTTCTCTAAACTTCCCTTCTCCCTTCATTTCATTCATTTCATCTTCCATCAGCGATACCCTTTCTTCCAGTTGATCGCATCTGCTACCGAGGCTTCTGCAGTCTTCGCGTAGTTCTCGATACTTGGCTTTCAGCTCCATGAGCTCCTTTAAGCCCTTCACTCCATTGGTTATTCTAGTTATCCATTTGTCTAATTTTTTTTCAAAGTTTTTAACTTCTTTGCTATTGTTTTGAGTTTCCTCCCGTACAGAGTCTCGCTCTGTTGCCCAGGCTGGAGTGCAGTGGCGCGATCTCGGCTCACTGCAAGCTCCGCCTCCGGGGTTCATGCCATTCCCCTACCTCAGCCTCCCGAGTAGCTGGGACTACAGGCACCTGCCACCATGCCCAGCTAATTTTTTTGTATTTTTTTAGTAGAGACAGGGTTTCATGGTGTTAGCCAGGATAGTCTCGATCTCCTGATCTCATGATCCGCCCACCTCGGCCTCCCAAAGTGCTGGGATTACAGGTGTGAGCCACCGTGCCTGGCCATTCTATTATTTTTTGTATTCTGAGACTCTGAGTCACTAAAGGCTTAGAGATGCTATTTTCAGTTTTTAAAATCACTATCAAACTTTCATTATTATTATTATTTGCCTGATACAGCTACTCATCCTCCTGTCTATGTAATACTTACTTTTTGTGTGTTTTTAATAGGGTTGATCTTTTTAGAGACCACTGGACATAGACTCAGATATGAGTTCATGTTTGGCCTTACTCTTTTCTGTAATCTTGGCCTAATCAGCTGATCTCTCTGATCTCAGTTTCTCTATTTGCAAAATGGGGATAGTAATACCTGCCTTAGTGATTTATAGTGATTTTGGAGGGCTTACTTTAAGAATTAACTATTTTATTTTGCAAGATAATTTTATTTGGTATTCTGTTCAAAACAGTGACTGGAATTGAGATTATATTAAAAATCTCTGATCTTTCTCATCACATTTTAGAACATATGGAAATAACTTAAATTGTCTCACCATGCAATTTTTAAAAATCCCTTAGTAGCAGTATATTAAGACATTGGAACTAGAATATTTATTCTAGGAAATACTATCCTAGGGGACAATAATAATAACAACAACAATACATAATATTTATTGAACAGACATTAGATGAAAATCACTGTTCTAAGTGCTTTACAAGTATTAACTCATTTAATCCTCACAAGAAACCTATGGAGAAAATATTAAATGATAAAACAGGAATATAAATTGAGTGTTTAAGACAGATACTGCCAGTGCTGGCTGTTCAAATTCAGCCTACATTCAATGCCAGAAGGCAAATTTTTCTCCAGCATGTGTTTATTGCATCTCTTGTTCTTTTGTTTTTTGAGATGGAGTCTCACTCTGTCGCCCAGGCTGGAGTGCAGAGGTGCGATCTTGGCTCACCACAACCTCTGCTTCCCAGGTTCAAGCGATTCTCTGTGCTCAGTCTCCTGAGTAGCTGGGATTACAGGTGAGCGCCACCATGCCCAGCTAATTTTTTTTTTTTTTTGTATTTTTAGTAGAGACAGGGTTTCACTATTTTGGTCAGGCTGGCCTCAAACTCCTGACCTCATGATTTGCCTGCCTTAGCCTCCCAAAGTGCCAGGATTACAGGCGTGAGCCACTGCGACCAGCCTTCTTTGTCCTTAATGTCAGACTCATTGGCTTAATTTCTCTGTGGTTGCTAAGGAATATGCATTTTGGTGTGTTAACTGAAAACTCTTATTGTGTAACTTGGAAACTTCCAGTTTAAAATCTTTTTTGCTTAAATTCTCTCGTATAAAATATTACTTGGGCTATACAGTTTTCACTTTTATTATCATTTGTCTGCTATAGCTTTCCTCCACACCAATTTTCTATGTAGTATTTCTTTTAAGTGTGTGTCTGATAGAGGGTGTAAAAGGATTTTTTTTTTCCTAATTCAATCTAAGAATCTCTGTTTTAGTGGATGATATAATCCAGTTACATTTGTTGTAATTACTAAATTTTATTTTCCAATTTGTTTGTGTTGTCTTTTAACCAGGCATTTCTTTGTCATCTTTGTCCTTTCATACCTTCTATTTGCTCAGTTTGTTTTTGTATTTTATTTTCACTCATTTTAACCATTATATACAAATAATTTCTTATATTTGAATTTATTCTGCTAGTTTGTACTGCTTCTTGAAGTAGTTAGCAGTTTTTAAAAATTTGAAGCCATTTCTTATTCAAATATTTCCTTATCCCATTCTTCATCTTCTCTTCCTTATGAAATCCAGTACCTGTTGGTTGACTCTTTCACCATGACTCATGTATCTTTACACATTTTTCTTTATATTCCATTCTTTGTGCTTCAGATTGGATTTATTTTCTGAGATACCTTCCAGTTTACTGCTTCTCTCTTCAGATTTGTCTAATCTTTTATATTAGACATTACTGAGTTCTTAATTTCAGATATTCTTCAGTTCTAGAATTACCATTTGATTCTTTCATATAGTTTCTAGTTCTTGGCTGAAATTGTTTGTTTTGTCATTTAATGCTTATGCATATTAATCTCCATTATTTTAAAATTATTACTCCAAATTCCAATGTATGGATCTCCAGTGGATCTATCAGCTGATTTTTCTCTTCATTTTATGTTCAGTTAATTATTTCCTTTTATTTACATTTATTTATTTATTTTTCCTGCTGCCTGTTTTTTATTGAGTGTTATTGTATGTAAAAAATGTTAGATGTGATTTTATGTTTTTAGATCACATTATCTTTCTCCAGAGAGGATTTTTCTTTTGACGCTGGTAGTCAGTTAAGTTGTAGCTGGGGCAGATTAATCCAATTATACTTTTAACTGATTCAAAGGTAGTTTTCAGTCTGCGAGTGTTAGTTTATTTCCTGCTCATATTTATTTCTAGGGTGTATCCTTTGGAGATACAAACTAAATATTCAGGATCTACGGTAGAACCCCTCTTTCTTGGATGGTTCTGAGATTCAATTTTTGTCTTTAGCATTGAGAGACTGCCAAAAGCCCTTTTTTCCCCCAGCTTCTTAGCGTCTCAGCTGCGCTTTCTGTTTTCCTCTTACCTTCTCTAGAGATATTGCTCTAGAATGTGACAGTGCCTCTGTGGGAACATTTAATCCTCCTTATCTCAACCTCAGAACTTCTGCTGTCCATTAATCCTCTCAGACATTCTCTGCTTTTTGAGAGGGTGAAGAGCAAGGAATTTCAACCACTGTTCCCTCATTATCCTGGACCATATACAACCTTCAAGCTCCATCTATCCTTATGTTTCTCTAAGCTTTTCTATTCTGCTGGTCAGGAATCATGGTATAAATGGTAGCTGTTTATCAGACTGCATTTTGGGGTAATTTAGGATGCTAGGCTACAGTTTTCTCATGTTCTAGATCTTCCAATCCTATGAGGGAAAGACCTATGCATAAGGGTTTCTATTTTCCCAGTTAATTCCCAGAGCTTATCCTGGAGCTTAGGTCATTGGGACTCTTCTCAGATACTGACCAGGGCCTAAAATCCAGTCATCTTCTTTCTAATTTCCCCTTCTTTGCTTTCTTGTTCAAATCTTACCAATTTGAGACAGGAAACAACTCTTGTCTACTTACTTATTGTTTCCACTTTATGGATTACAAGTCTGAACATGCTTTCACTCTTCGTATTTAAAATCAAGCTTTTGAAATAACTAAAAATATACAAACAACTGTTTTCTCTCTCAAACAACTTCTCTTTTAATTTGAACCCAGAGTTCTCAAAATTATAGTCTTTACTATAGTTTTATAAAAGTCAAATGTAAGTAATTTGACTTCTACTTTTTATCTTAAAGTAAGATAAAAGGCAGCATACATAAATCCTTGTTGAAGTTTGGATGATTAGAAGAGTTAAGATTAAGAGTAATCTTCCACTAAATAGAGTGCTAACTCTGTAGTGTCCTGAGACAAATGATATAGCTATAATGACAATAATAATGTCAGTCATTTATTGGGCACATGCTGTGTTTCTTAAATGCCCACAATGTTTTGTGAATCTGTATGATTTCCTCAATAACTTTGTGAATTTAGGATAATTACAAGTGAAAAAACTAAATGCTTTTGGAGGACAAGTAACTTGCCCAACTCACTGGTAAGTGGTAGCTGTGGAATTTAAGCCAAGGTCTGTCTGACTCCAAAGCTGTGTGTATTTGTTCTCTATGCTATGCATAAATTTTTAGCTATTGATAATTATAATCTACTTTATTCCTATCAATATAGTAGTGGTAGTATGGAGTATCACCTGGGAAAAACAATTTATAAAATACTGATATTCAAGTGAAATTTTATGTTATACTTGAGAAAATGTTTTGCAAACTGTTGTAATATTTTATTTTTTCTATATATACCTACTTTATTTTCTAGATTGTAAGTTTCTGGAGATAGGAATTTTCTTTTTTCTTTTATGTCTCTTAATATATTTATTATGCCAAATCCCAAACAAATTTTTGATCATTATTGATTTCTGCTTTTTTTCTAAAAAAATTAGATTATGTTTGTTAATTAATTACTTTGTAGTTTTATTATTCTATAGACTATTTTGGGTTTGATTTTTTTAAATTAAACTTTTCATCTAACAAATGCAAACCTAAAGTTGCAATATAATTACAAGGGATTCCATATACCCTTCACTTAGATTCATTTGTTGTTAACATTTTGCCACATTCACTTTATGTCGCTCAAGACATATTGATGTGGACATTCTTATTATCATTTTCTTTTTTTTCTTGCGTAATCCATGTGAGAGTAAGCTGTGAGAGATCATGACCTTCACTCCAAACACTTAAGTGTGCATGTCTAAGAAGAAGCGCATTTTTTTGTATAATCACAGTACAATTATCAAATTCAGAAATGTTACTTTAATAGATACTGATTATCTAATATCCGACTTATATCCAAATTTCAACTTTTTTGTCCAAATTACTGTCTTTTATAGCAACATTATTTCCTGATTCAGGATCATGGATTGCATTTGTCATGTTTTTTAAATTGCCTTTATTTTGAAATAGTTCTTCAGAATTTTACTGATTTTTATGACATTGACAGTTTTGAAGAGGCCCCTTCATTGTGTGGTTGTATCTGACTCCTTGCACCAGAAAATATATTGTCCGGGTACTTAGCAATGACTAATATTCCTTTAAAAGGAATATAAGGGCTTTTAGAAAATATAACTGCAGGTAAAATATAACTGCAGATAACACTAAGAGTTAAAGGGAATAATGTCAGACAACAAGGGAAAAATTTACAAAGCTTTTTTTTTTTTCTTCACAATTTTACCCAGAACCAGCTCTGATAGTTACCATGGCCATAAGTTGAAATGAGAGTCCCATTTTTTTCCTATTCTTACTGCAGACCAGGGTAATGAGATTTACCTCTGAACAATGAATGATCAAAGAGGCTTTTATCTACTGTTCTTTCAGGAAGCAAGTTTATCTCATGGTGAGCTAGTAGAGTATAGGAATATAAATATCAAACTATAAATTCTGGAACTCAATTTGAGTGTCAGAGTGGTGAGGGAAGGAACACTGGACTCAGACAGATTGAGAGATAATAACAATAATAATATAGCAATAACAGCTATTTTTTAGCAATAAATATTTATGATCACTGTGCTAGCATTACCTTATATCCTTAGAATAACTCAAGGTAGGTTTCATAACACCTGATTATAAAACAGGGAACAGGTTTAGAGAGATTAAGTCAATTATCCAGCGTCACAGCATCAGTCATTCAGGTAGTAAGGAAGAGAATCAGGATTATGTCATTATGTCATAGGCCTGTCTTAGCCCTAAAGAGTACTCATTACTTAACTACTAGGTTAACATTGCCTCTCAAATGCAGACTCCACCAATGTTATTTTTTATGCCTTTAAGCCTCAGTTTTCTCATTTTTAAAATGTTGATGACAATCTTCACAGAGTGAAAGAATTGTGTGCAAACGGACTGACTCACAATTGCTATAAAACTTCTCTTTCTAGTCAGATTCTAGACTTTCAGTTGTCAGTATATTGCTAGATATTTTTAACAGTCAAATATACATAACTATAATGCATGTTTAGATATTAGAAATAATAGTTTGAAAAAATTCCCAGGATAAAATCTCTACAACTTATCAGAGGACAGAATAGGAATATGTATTCAGTAATTCATATTACCTAATTTTACCCAGATCTCTTTTTGTTGCTACATCCTCAAAATAATAATTTGACATTCCCTTGAACTTTCTTTTTTTTTCAGTCATGTATTTTTAGGTTTTCGAATTAACAGGAAAAAAAATATTAGCACTCTTTTCTCCACAGCTTTCATTTGTTTCATTTCCTCTTCTGTCACCTATCTCCTAGGCAACAAACAAACAAAGGAAAACCTTTTATTATCAAAAAATTAAAATAAGGAATTCAGATAAAAATTGAGGAATTGATGAGAATTGTCTGTTGAGGCTTCTGTAACTGAAAAGAAAAGCAAACACTTGATTTTTAACTTCTTCCATTAACACACCAGCTGCCTCTCTGGGAACCCTCGGTGTGAAGTGGGCCCCAGAGGCCCCACTAGTGAGGGTTTGACAATCTACAATTAACGTTTGATCTCAAGCTTCTCTCCATTACACATGTCGTTATTTTTCTTTTCTTTACATGAAACTATATGTCCTGTCAGGATAAAATTACTTTATGTGTTCAGAGTAAACAAAATTGTTCATTCTGGTAAAACATCCCTCAGAAGTTTCTTCCAGGAAAACCCTAAACCAGACAAAAACTTTACAAGATTTTTTAGGTTATGGTTTCAATATGTCTGCAAGTGATTTATTTTTCATAGTTCTTAAAATTTTGCTTGAAAATTATTTGCTTTTAATTCAAGAAATCCCTGCTATAATTCTCATTTGAAGAAAAAAATGTGCCAGTGAAATTTGTGAAATAAAATAATAGTTCTGCAGTAAATCAATAGCCCAACATCTACAGTGGATTTAGTGTGTAAAGGGTGGTTATGAGGCTTGGGTTATGTGGCCAGGGTGAAGCAGGATATTTCCCTGAACACTTCACTGGCAGGAACTGGAATGCACGGGTACTTGAACTAGCCAGCCGATTCAGCACTGGCAGGGGTGAACTCTACTCACTCAGACCTGCCGTGCTCCACCCCTCATGGGAAGGGGAACATACAGGTGTGTGGGTACAAGAGCTGGGGCGAGTGGTTTTGGGTGCCAGCAAGGGCAAACTCTGTAGCAGCCCCATGGCAGCATCTGGAGGTGGGGGTGCCCATGACCCCCTGAAGCCCCAGAAGTGTTACAGTACTGTTTTAGGTCTGCTGTCCATGGATGGCTTGTGTTAACAGCTCAGTGGAGCATCAGTGTGACAGCCTTTTGCACCTGCGTTCATGGGACCCAAATTCTTGTCCAGCATCCAGGAGGAATAAGGTTGTATAAATAAATTGGAGATGGTAAATGTGGGGGATTTTATTTCCAATGAAAGTGGTTCTCAGCAGGAAGGGGAGCTGAAAAGGAGATGGAGTGGGGAGGTAACCTTCCCTTGAAGTCTGGCCATCCCCAGCCAGACTCCTCTCTGAAGCTATGCTGTCAAGCTGTTCCCCTGAAGTCAAGCCACTTCTCTCCAATGTTCAGCTGTAGTCACTGACTTCCAGCTGCTTCTCTTCTCTCTGCTAGCTGAGCTTGGGTTTTTTTGGGGGGAGGGGCAAAAGATAGGGGTGAGGTGGGCCATGGATGGTTTTGGAAAAGGCAACATTCGAGTGCAAAAACAGGGATGTAATTTCTCACTTTGGGCCATGGTATCAGGCTTTTCAGCTTGAAGGTGGGGCCTTCACCAGGGACCTGCCATCTTCTGGCCGGAATTTCCCTGCCTCCTGTCCCTATCATTTCCCCACTCTGAAAAGGCACATCTAACTGCTATTAGAATATGAATGATGGTCTGGCATGGTGGCTCAAGCCTGTAATCTCAGCACTTTGGGAGGCCAAGGCAGGCGGATCGCCTGAGGTTAGGAGTTTGAGAGCAGCCTGGCCAACATGGTGAAACCCCATCTCTACTAAAAATACAAAAATTAGCCAGTCATGGTGGCACATGCCTGTGATCCTAGCTACTCAGGAGGCTGAGGCAGGAAAATCGCTTGAACTTGGGAGGCGGAGGTTGCAGTGAGCCAAAATCGCACCACTGCACTCCAGCCTGGGTGGCAGAGTGAGACTTTGTCTCAAAAAAAAAAAAAAAGAAAAGGAATATGAATGCTGACTGAACTACTTCCTGCTGAAAGGGGGTGTTGTTTTGAGGAAAATGGTAGTCGGATTCCTCCCAGAGGTTTGCCTAAGGGTCCCTGGAAAATGGGAGCCATTGTCTGAGGCTCTGGTTGCCTAACCGTTTGGAGTTTGATGGCCTCTAGGTGAGAAAAAACAAGTTTATCATGATTAAGTATGCATGGATCAAATATGTGTATGTTACAAAGAGGAGTTAAGGTATTTCATGCCGAAGATTACTGAAATAAGAAGTGAAATATACCAGTCATCCTGAAAGCAACACTGTACGCCTGTGGTATAGAACAAAATGAAGTAAGGACAGCAAGACTATAAAGAGGATATCAATGAAAGGTTAATTAGTAACACTAATTAAATAATAATTAAGTTTCATTATTAACACTAATCTTTTGTGATTTTTAGCTTGATGTTCCCAGTGTCCTTACATTGGTACTTTGGGTGCTCTTCGGGGTTGACAGAGGTAATTCCGTTGGCTTCCCAGGCCTTTACTCAGGTGTAATGAGTCCATTAATCTATTCCAGTGACCCTCACTGCCGTAGGAGTAGAAAGAAGTACAGTATAAGGTCCCTCCCAATCTGGGTTCATAGAAGGAGAAAGGGAAGGAAGTACATTTACCAGTACTAGGTCTCCTGGGTTGAATAGAGGTGCCCCTAGTTCATGGGATTGGACCTTCGATAGTTGTTTCAGTTCCTGTTGGAAATGGCCAAAGAAGTTATATATTTAATCAAATCAGAGGTTTCTTGGTCTAGCAAGAAATCATTGGTGAGAAAATGCTGTCCATACATCATTTCAAAGGGACTCAAACCTAGCTTTGAAGCAGTGTTTCTAATATGTAGTAGGGATATGGGGAGAAGGGTTGTCCAGGGGAGATGAGTAACCCGAGACAGTTTCCTGAGGTGCCTTTTGATACTATTATTTGTCTTTTCTACCTTTCCTGAAGACTGTGGTCTCCAAGCACAATGAAGATGGTACCATATGTCTAGTGCCTTTGAGACCCCCTGGGTGACAGCCACCTTGAATGAGGGGCCATTATCATTCTGCAGGTACTTAAGGAGTCCAAAGTGAGGAATTATCTCATTAGTACTTTTATCACCTCAGAGGCTTTCTCTGTCTAACGTGGAAATGATTCTACCTAGTTAGTGAAGGTATCTATACATACTAGAAGGTACTGGATGCCCCCTTGCCTTTGGCATATGGGTGAAATCCATTGGCTTGTCTTCCCCCAGCTAGCCTCCTTTCCTCTGGGTTGCTGGGGGAATAAGACATCGGTTGAGGGGATTGTTTTTAAGGCAGGTCTCTCAAGCATTAACAATCTGTTTAACGATTTGCATAACATTTTTACCTAATATAACAGTCTCTGGGCCAATTGATAGGTTTTATCCTTACCTAGGTGGAAGGCCTGGTGAAGGCTTTTAAGAACTTTCTATTAGTTCGTAGCCAGTAGATGAAGCTTGCCATTCTCTGATTGCAGCCATCCTGAGGACTGAAAGATGTATCCTCAAGAGGTGGCCCATTCTATTTCCACAGGAGAATATTGAGTTTTTATTTCTCTAATGGGCCCTTCCCAGATCAGTGGAGCTTCAAGTAGATCAGAAATCTAGGGCTCTCTCACTGCTGATTTAGCTGCTTGGTCTGCCAACCTATTTCCTTTGGCTATTTCATCCATCTCTCTTTGGTGGCCTTTACAATGTATTACTGCCACTTCCTGTGGGAGGAAAACCGAGGATAATAGTGTATTAATTTCCTGATGGCATTTAATGGGAGACCTGTTAGCTGTGAGGAAGTTTCTCTCTTTCCAGATATTGGCATGGCATGGACAACTAGGAAAGCATACTTAGAATCAGTATAAATGTTAACTGCTTTCCTTGTGCTTAATTTGAGTGCCTTCTGATGGCAATTAGTTTGACTACCTTCTTATGGCAATTAGTTTGACTAGTTGAGCACTTGTGCCAGAAGAGAGACATACCCCTGCTCTCAACAGTATCATTTAGAGTAACTATTGCATACCTTGCTTTATGGATCCCTTATTCTACAAAATAACTTTTGTCTGTGAAGAGAATACAGTCTGGGCTCTCTAAGGGGGTTTCCTTGAGGTCTTCTCTGGCTGCATAGGTTTGTACTACTATCTGTTCACAGTCATGTTCAAACTCTCCAGTTTCCTCTGAGAGGAGGGTGGCTGGATTTAGGGAGGGACGGGTTCTTAATTGAACTGCAGATCTCTCTAATAGCAGAGCTTGATACTGGGGAAGTGGCTGTCTGTTAGCCAGAGACTCCCCTTAGAAGACAGCAGTCCTGCCACATTATGCAGAGTGTAAACAGTTAAGTTGTTCTCCATGGTTAACTTAGTAGCCCCCGGTACCAGCAAGGCTACTGTTGCAAATGCTTGGAGGCTGGCTGGCCATCCTTTGGCTACCTTAATTAAGCTCCTTACTTAGGTAGCCTACAGGCTGCTGGGCTCGACCCTGGGCCTGGGTTAGAACCCCCAGGGCCATTTCCTTTCTTTCTGACACATAAAGATTAAATGTCTTCCCTATGGGGAGATTAAGGGCTGGTACCTTAAGCAATTAATATTTTAGTTGGTCAAAGGCCTTTCTAGCCTCCAGTTCCCAAATTAAGAGAATGAGTATAGTCAATGGTCTTTTAGGAACAGAAGACATTAAGCAAGAGCCTTACCAAACCCCTCTGCTGGAGGAGGAGGAGATTTATCCTTCAGATTGGAAGCACAGAGGTGGAAATGTTCATCTTATGGTACTAAAATTCGTAAGAAACTTTTTTAACCTGAGGATAGAGGAACTTGGAGAGGTCTCTTGACAATGCCTGCCCAAACAAGTTGGAGCAGTCTCAGAATCCCTGAGGTAACACCATCCTGGTTAACTGGGTGGTTTGGTTTGGTTTGAGAGTGATCCTCAAATGCAAACAAATACTGGGAGTCAAGGTATAATGGTATGCAGAAGCAGCATCCTTCAGGTCCAGGACATGAACCATTTAATTACCTCAGGTATTTGAGCTTGGAGGGTATACAGATTGGGAACCACCAGGTGAATTGGAACCACAATCTCATTAACAAGGCAGAGGTCTTAAACTAGTTTTCATTCCCTGATGGGCTTTTGTATCCCCGATATTGAAGTATTACAAGGGCGACTGCAGGGTTTGAGGAGGCCCTGCAACCTTGATATCAATGATGGCTTCTGGTCCTTTCCTAACTTCTGGTTTCAGGGGATACTGTTTCTGGTTAGGAAAAAAGGTGGGGTCCTTAAGGTGGACCCAGACCACTGTGATGGTTCTGGCTTGGCGGATTTTCCATTGAATGGCCCAAACTTCTGGGTTAATATCTATCTCCACTAGGGGGAGACAAAGAGTTTATCCTGGGCCCATCATGATAGTGGTCCCCATATGGGAGAGAATATCCCTGCCCAACAGTGGAGTTGGGCTTTCAGGCATAATTAGAAAGGTGTGGGTAAATAAGAGGTTTCTCCAACTACAACTAAGGTGTTGGGGAAAATATCAGGTTAAAGGCCTTCCTGAGAGGCTCCTCAGGGTCATGCTAAGAGAGGAGAGGGGGTCCAGATTGGAGAGGAGAACTGAGAGACCAGCCCTGGTGTCCAGAAGGAGGTCCACTTTCCTTCCTTCGATTTCCAGAACTACCTGGGGCTCCTGGATGATAATAGTGGTCTGGACCATTGGAGCTGGGAAGAGGAGAACTGGGACCCATCAGTCCTGTTGGGGCATTTGGGAGATTAGCTCTGCATCCAATGACCAGTGTTCCTGGTGACAAGTCCACCTTCCAGTGGTCCCCATTGCAAATTGAACATGGTCAAGGCGGGTTCCTCTTGCTTCCTGAACAATCCTTCCCTGTTAACACATCTGTAGCAGTTAACAGGGCATCTCAGGAGTTCCCGTGTTTTGGGGCTTGTGTGGTTGCCATTAAATCCTCTGTCTCTTTTCTGTGTTTCCTCTTTCTCTCCTGGACCTCCCTATCTCTATTATAAAAGACCAAGCTGGCCACTTTTAGGTGGTTCTTTAAAGTACTATCTAGTCCCAGGGCCTGTTTCTGCATCTCCCTCCTGACATCAGGGGCTTTGCCTGAGTAATACATTTGTCCTTTAGGATTAGTTGTTCCTCAGCTGAATCAGGAGATAGAGAGGTGTGCCTTACCGAGACCTCTCCAGGAAGGCAGTGGGATTCTCATCAAATCTCTGGTCTATCATGGATAGCTTGGATAATTGAGGGACTTAGTTCTAGACCTACGTAAGCCCTCCATTATGCACACTTGAAAGTGTCTCCTCTTCCATTCTCTCATTTCATCACTGAAATCCTATTTAAGGTCATCCGATGATACTGCTTCACTTCTAGCTGGATAAAGTTTTACTCCCTCCCTGACACTATATGTGATTCAAATCTCATCCCTGTATCTCTCTGCCACTTGTAGAGCAGCCTGCTTCTCAGTGTTAGAGTTTGATTCAAAAGTAACATAATATCTTTACAGGAGAGTTCAAATAAATTCTGGAAAGTCTGTATATGTCTGTCAGGGTCATCTGAAAGCTTGCCAAGATCCCCCTTAATTTGTCTTCAGTCTTAATTTGTCTTTAGTCCTGTAACTTTAGTCCTGTAACGAGAAGGGGACCTCGACCTTACTGGGGCCAAAATCACCAGGCATCTGTTGGAGGGCTAAGAGTGAGACTGGGGCTTGTCTAAAGTGAGGATTTCTAGGAGGGGTCAAGCAAGAGAGAGAAACTGGATAGGAAGGATGTGGTAGACCCAGAGGAGCAGGGCTGGAGGAATCTGGCTCCCTTCTGGTGGTGCGTGTGGTGTTCATTTCTTTAGTTCCCTGGGATTATCCTTGCAGCCTCTCCTGAGATGGCAAACAGGAGGGCTGGATCAATCCTACCATGTTGGCAAAGGTCTGGATTACCCTGCAAAGTAAAGAAAGCCTGCACGTATGGGGCCTCAGACCATTAGCCCTCACATTTACAGAAAAGGTCCAACTACAGATTGGTATCAAAACGAATGATTCCGTCCTGAGGTCAAGCCAGTCCTTCCTGCAGATCATAATTTGGCCAAACCTTTGTTCAAAGGACTTTGAGGTGATTTTACTCCAGAGTCTGAGGGTCAAAGTAGTCCCAGTGATTCAGGATACACTCCAGAGGAGTATAGGCTGGGAATTGTGAAGATAGCTGATGGCCCATTCTGAAACACAGGGAAATAGGCATCCCTTATTTCCCTTCCATCTTTCAGTAATAACCCAGGGTGTGAGGGAGAGAGAAAATGGGTGTCCCCACTTTCTTTTCTCTCTTTTTATCCCCAAGACCTGGCGATCTTAGACAGATACCTTCCACGGGTGCCACTGAAGCCTGCACTTGTGAAACAATGAGGGGCTATGCCTCCATTCCCCCTACTGTTGGCAGCCTTTGTCTTCCCTGGGCCTTATCTATGCCGTGGAAAATGGCCTCCTTCCATGAAGCAGTGGCTTAATCAGCAGGAATTAGTCCTACTCATTTACACTGCATCTGTGGCCTGGCTTTGGATTCCTCGGATCTGGTTTTCCTTTCTAGGGCTTCAACCTAAAATTTAGAATTGAGTTTGGGACAAAAAGATGTCTCAGGGGGAGCATGACTTTATGTAGATTAAGTTGCTGACAGGCCTTGCCAAATTTTCAGTTATTAGCTGTTGGGGTCATTCCTCTGTTGCCTCCCTATCATAAGCAGAGCGATGAGGTAGGAAAAGAACTCTCTTGCACAGAAAAGAAAGAGGGAAAAAAACAGCTTAAGAGAGGTGAAAGAACCTCTTGCTGTGTGCAGATGGGTTCCTTTAATCATTGTATCCCTCCTCTGGTTTAGACCGGCCAGTGTTTCCTTCCTTGGCCAGGGGAGGAAAGACTCTATCGGTGGGTGGCAGACGGGGCCTGTGAGTGGGAAACACTGGCCGGCTGGCCGCATGGTGTCCCTGGCTCCTTAGGCTGCCCTGAGTCATTGGTGGGAGCTGTGGTTCTCTCCTATCCAGCGTTGCCATTGAGAGTGGCACATGCATGCTGCCAACATGCCCAAGTGCTCCAGCTGGGAGGGGAGAGGGTGAGGAGGGCGCTGCCATGCGCTGCATGCATCTGAAGCTATTAGGGTGAGGGTGGGGATGGAACCTCTAAGAACCGACAGAAATCATATTGTTATGCATTGCATATCTGATAGCTGAGCCAAATGCTTATTCTTCCTAGTAATATTTCTGCAGCTTGTGGTGAAACACTTCACATTATAAAAGAAGAGATAGGACCCATTTCAAAGGAAAGTTACAACACTGAGCAGTGGCCTCTGTCAGATGCCCTCAGTTGACCCAGGACTTCATTCTGGTCCCATATGATGGCTAGACCTCCATAAAGGGAAACAGAGCCAGCATTCCTTTCATCCTAAAGAAAGAGATGGCAGGTTTGCATCCTGTCCTCTGCAAGTGGCATAGTTCAGACAATAGTCTGAGGACAAGAGACAGATCCGACAGATCTGCATTTACTTACACTTCTGGTGAATTCCAGGCAGACCCCAAATGAAGCAGGATGTTTCCCTGACTCTTTCGTGGGTGGGAACTGGAGGTAACAGGTGCTGGAGCTAGCTGGCTGCTTTGGTGCCAGCAGGAGCAAATTCTACTCAATCCGATCTGCTGCACTCCACCCCTCGCAGGATGGGGAGCATGCAGGTGAGTGGTTGCAGAGCTGGGGAGAGCACTTTTGGGCACTGGCAGGGGCAAACTTTACCAGCTCCATGGCAGCATCTGAGGGGGAAACCTGTGACCCCTGAAACCCCAGAAGAAGTGTTACAGTACTCTTTTAGCTCTGCCATCTGCAGACAGCTTAAGTGTTAACAGCTCAGTGGAGGGTCAGTGTGACAGACTGTATTACTCAGGGTTCTCTAGAGGGACAGAACGATGGAATATATGTGAAATATATATATATATATAAATATATATATAAAAGGGTGTTTATTAAGTCTTAACTCATGTGATCACAAAGTCCCACAATAGGCCGTCTGCAGGCTGAGGAGCAAGGAGAGCCAGTCTGACTTCCACAACTGAAGAACTTGGAATCCAATGTTCTAGGGCTGGAAGCATCCAGCATAGGAGAGAGATGGAGGCTGAGAGGCTAAGCCAGTCAAGGCTTTTTACGTTTTTCTGCCTCCTTTATACACTGGTTGAACTGGCAGCTGATTAGATGGTGCCCACCCAGATTAAGCATGGGTCTGTGTTTCCCAGTCCACTGACTCAAATGTTAATCTCCTTTGACAACACCCTCACAGACACACCCAGGATCAATACTTTGCATCCTTCAATCAAGTTGACACTCAGTATTAACCATCACAAGGTCACACCTTGTCAACTTGAACCCATAGGTATCTCCTGAGATCACACATAATCTTCAAATAATGACAATAATAAGGTCATAATTATGCCTAACATAATACAACTATCTTTCAAACAACTGGAAATGTACCAATTCCCAACCCAAATACTGTTACACAAATTTAACAATACTTAAATGCTGATGTGAAGTCAATAAATCTTATGTCACACGATAAAAGAGAAAGGAAATAAAATGAAGATATTTTCTTCGTACGAGTGTATACATGCACAAACATGTTTTGAACAAAAGAATAAGGAAATACTCATGACAATTACAGTCCTTGTTTCTGTAGCTGGTCACATGGTTGTAGCTGGTATTGATGACTACCTTCTTCTACTACCCTTTCTATATTCCCTTTGCCTTCAGCAAGCACCTCAGCAGGTCGTGGTTTTCTTCCTGGTGGTGTGACCCAAACCTTCATTCCTGAAGTGTCTGTGTCATTTGTAGTCCTGCCTGGATTGGGCTGTTGTAGTTTCCCATTGACCCTAATCACAGGGCATGCTAATACTAAAAAATGCCCTAATGGATCTTCCCTATTCCATAAATACTCTTCCTTACTTCCCTTGTTGAGTAGCAGACTGATTTCATCTTGATAGTCTGGGTTAATCACCACAGCCAACTCTGTAACTCCTTTTTTAGCCTGTTGACCTAAAGGTAGGAGAAGCCCAAAGTGTCCAGGTGGCAATCTTAACTTCCAGTTCAATATCTCCTGGTGCAGGTTTCCTTTCTCTGGAACTAAGACCTCTAGGCCAGAAGAACAAAATGTCCTGAAAACATGAAGTAAAAATTTTGCTAGTGCATCACTAGGGTGATGGTGAGTGGTGCCACTCCACTTCCACCCCTTGATTCCTGGACCTGTGAATTCTGGCTGTGGGAGAAACAGTGCCATATATTGGATGCTGATTCATAGCATACACGGCCTTCTGGAGAACTTTGCCCCAGCCCTGGAAAGTATTGTCACCTAGTTGCTTTGGCATTGTATTGTGACTTCAAAAGACCATTCATCAGTCTATCAATCCAGCTGCTTCAGGATGATGAGGAACATGGTAAGACTAGATAATTCCATTAACATGAGCCCATTGCCACACTTCTTTAGCCATAAAGTGAGTGTCTTGGTCAGAGGCAATGCCTTGTGGAATACCATGACGGTGGATAAGGCATTCCATGGTCCAGGGGTGGTAGTCTTGGTAGAAGCATTGTATACAGGATAGGCAAACCCATATCTGGAGTGTCTATTCCAGTGAGGACAAACCACTGCCCTTTCCATGATGGAAGAGGTTCAATATAATCAACCTGCCACCAGGTAGCTGGCTGATCACCCCGAGGAATGGTACCATATCGAGGGCCCAGTGTTGGTCTCTGCTTCTGGCAAATTGGGCTCTCTGCTGTGGCCATAGCCAGGTCAGCCTTGGTGAGTGTAAGTCCAAGTTGCTGAGCCTGTGTAGCCTCCATCCCTGCCACCATGCCCACTTTGTTCATGGGCCCATTGAATAATGCCAGGGTTGGCTGGGGAAAGAGGCTGAGTGATGTCCACAGAATAAGTCACCCTATCCACTTGATTATTAAAATCTTCCTCTGCTGAGGTCACCCATTGGTGAGTATTCACATGGGAAACAAACATCTTTATAGTCTTTGACCACTCAGAGAGGTCCATCCACATACCTCTTCCCCAAATTTCTTTGTCACCTAGTTTCCAATTATGCTTCTTCCAAATCCCTGACCATCCAGTCAAACTATTGCCTACAACCCATGAATCAGTATATAATTGCACATCTGGCCATTTCTCCTTTCATGCAAAGTGCACAATCAGGTGTGCTGCTCAAAGTTCTGACCACCAGGAAAATTTCCCTTCACTGCTATCATTCAGGGATGTCATAGAAAGAGGCTGTAGTACTGCAGCTGTCGAACCTTGGGTGGTGCCTGCATATCGTGCAGAACCATCTGTAACCCAGGCCCTAGTCTTCTCTACCTCTGTCAACTGATGGTAGGGAATGATGCATGAGGCCATCAGTGCAGGCTGGGGGACAGAAGGCAAGGTGTCAGGACTGGAGACCATGGGCACTTGAAACATTTCTTCATGCAACCTACTTGTGCCTTCAGGACCTGCTAGAACCCGATAATGTATATACTTCCATTTGATGATGGAATGCTGCTGTGAACACTTGACTTTATGGCTAGATGGATTAGAAAGCACCCAGTTCATGACAGGCAGTTCTGGTCACATGGAGATTTGATGACCCATAGTCAAACATTCTGTTTCCACCAAAGCCCAGTAACAGGTCAAGATCTGTCTCTTAAAAAGAGCATAGCTATCTGCAGAAGATGGCAGGGCCTTGCTCCAAAATCCTAGAGGTCTCCACTGTGATTCACCTATGGAGGCCTGCCAAAGGCATCCTATCTGCCATGGACACCTCAACCACCATTGGATTGGCTGGGTCATACGGCCCAAGTGGCAGAGCAGCTTGCACAGTAGTCTGGACCCATTGCAGAGCCTTCTCCTGTTCTGGACCCCACTAAAAACTGGCAGCCTTTCAGGTCACTCAATAAATGGGCCAGAGTAACACACCCAAATGAGGAATGCGTTGCCTCCAAAATTCAAGTAGGCCCACTAGGCATTGTGTCTTTTTCTTTCTTTTTTTTTTTTCTTCTTTATTGTATTTTTTTTTAGATGGAGTCTTGCTCTATCACCAGGCTGCAGTGCAGTGGTGCGATCTTGGCTCACTACAACCTCTGCCTCCCAGGTTTAAGTGATTCCCCTGCCTCAGCCTCCCAAGTAGTTGGGACTACACCCAGTTTATATATATATATATATATAAACTGGATTATTTGGATTTATTTTCCATCCTCCTACAGACAAACGTCCCACCAATAAGTTCAGCATGTTTGCTACTTCTTGCTCACTGGATCCAGTCAACATGGTATCATCAATGTACTAGACCAGTGTGTTATCTTGCAGAAGCAAAAAGCAATCAAGTTCTCTCTGAATAAGATTATGACACAAAGCTGGAGAGTTGATATACCCCTGAGGTAAGACAGTAAAGGTATATTGCTGGCCTTGCCAGCTGAAGGCAAATTGCTTCTGGTGGGCCTTACGTTAGCAGAGAGTGTCCAGTAGTCCCCAGAATGTCTGATCATTTCCCTGTCTCCAATGCACAGTTACCCTTGTAAAAGGTCAGAGGTCTCCTTGGGGAAGGATGTGAGAAAGATTCACTGCATAAATTGTTGGTAATGTAGTGCGGTCCTTCCTGAACGGGACCTGGCCTTCCCTTCATTCAAGGGGTTCTGGGTCTGTAAACTGGCTCAAGTCTGGAAATTGGTTGAGGGGCTGTGATTCTTTTTTTTTTTTTAATAATTCAAATTAATCTTCTGTGGTTTCAATCTAGAAGTTTTCTGCTTATATAAATTAGGAATACAGTAGGCTTCCTATCAGTTTCACTTATAGGATCACCATGATTAATTGGCCAATGCCAGAGCTCTACACAACTCAGACTATTCTGATTGTCGGTTTCCCTCTGCTCTCCATTACTGTAGCTACACCGACCTTGCATTTGATGGTTGAGTGCTGCCACTTGGCCCTTGCTACCTCACAATCTAATTATTCTCATTGTATTTGAATTTTTAGTTGAGTTACTGTGGTTCCCACTGTTAGATCTGACATACAGAAAAGAGCAATTACAGGGCTCTTCAAAGGTGCAGGTGCTGCCCTAACAAATCTATTTCACACAGCATTGGTCAAGGTTATAGCTTCTGGACCCTCTCAGCTGGGATGAGTAGGTCTACAGTGACTAATCCACTCCACCACCCCAATCTCCCTAAGCCTTTGGATCACTTCCTCAGGCATTTTCAGCTCACTCACAGTGGGCCATCTTTTAATCTATATTTCAGCTAACCAAGCTAATAAACTATTAGAACTTTTTTTAACTCCCCAAGGTGCAACATTAAATGCAGAGTCCCTACTTAGTGGGCCCAAATCAATAAATTCAGTGTCATTCAACTCTATGTTCCTTCCACCATTATCCAACACCCTTGATATCCATTCCCATGCTTGTTCTCCAGATTTCTGTTTATATAAATTTGAAAACTCAAGCAGTTCTTTTTGAGTGTAGCACACCTCATAGGTCACATTCTTAGCCTCACCTCTAGGGGCCCAATGGGACTTTAGTCTAGTTATAGGACTAGGAGCAAACAGGGATGTTGGAGGTGGCTTCTGAAGAGAATCAACATAATCTTGCCTGGCAACTGCCTCAGGAAAGGCCATCACTGTTGCCTCAGGCAGCACAGGGTTTATCTCCTCAGACAAAGGTGGAAAGGCTGATGGCAGCTTGGGTTGGGGAGGGGATGTTGCCACTACTGGGGATGGGAAAGCTGTTTCTTCTGGCAAAAAATATTCATCAGAGTTTAAAAACTCAGTGTCCCTAGCTTCATCAGGGTCCTTTCAAATGGCCCCATTCCAAGTTGCAGGGTCACATTCTTTTCCAATCAATACCCTCACTTTAACAGTAGACACCTGGTGAGGCTGTGCATGCACCTTTCATTGCAGGTCAGCCACTTGCATGATAAGAGATTGTGTCTGCCTTTCCACAATTTTGGCTCTTTCTTTATAGAAGATAAGGATCTCACTCAGGGTAATCTTAGCAGATTTGAGGCTCAGTATGTGCTTCTGAAGCCAGGAGATCGAAACCCTGAGTTCATTATTATTTTTTTTTTCATTACTTGATCCACTGAACTTAGGAGCAACCAACCAGATTCATTATGTTCCTTGGTTCTCCACTTATGGTCAAAGGTATTATGTATAGAGTCATTAAACTCTTTGCCTCTCATGCAGGATGAATCAGGAGTGACAGATGCATTTATTTTGCATAACTCTCTAAAGAGTTCATGCCAAGGACTGTCCGTGTTCTCCATACTATTAGAAGTAAAGCCTTAGCATTTTGGGGTCTAATCATATTAATCAGACAACTCTAGAAACCCCAAAACCAATAAAAGAACTCCATCCTTAATATTCTGTTCCTCTAGAACCACTCCTGGTACAAAAATCTGTATTAGGGTTCTCTAGTGGGACAGAACTGATGTAATATATATATATATAAAATATAGGTAGGATATGTCATAAATAGCTCTTATTATTTTGAGATATGTCCCATCAATACCTAATTTATTGAGGGTTTTTAGCATGAAGGGCTGTTGAATTTTGTCAAAGGCCTTTCGTGCATCTATTGAGATAATCATGTGGTTTTTGTCTTTGGTTCTGTTTATATGTTGGATTGCGTTTATTGATTTTCATATGTTGAACCAGCCTTGCATCCCAGGGATGAAGCCCACTTGATCATGGTGGATAAGCTTTTTGATGTGTTGCTAGATTCGGTTTGCCAGTATTTTATTGAGGATTTTCGCATCGATGTTCATCAGGGATATTGGTCTAAAATACTCTTTTTTTTGTTGTGTCTCTGCCAGTCTTTGGTATCAGGATGATGCTGGCCTCATAAAATGAGTTAGGGAGGATTCCCTCTTTTTCTATTGATTGGAATAGTTTCAGAAGGAATGGTACCAGCTCCTCCTTGTACCTCTGGCAGAATTCGGCTGTGAATCTGTCTGGTCCTGGACTTTTTTTGGTTGGTAAGCTATTAATTATTGCCTCAATTTCAGAGCCTGTTATTGGTCTATTCAGAGGTTAAACTTCTTCCTGGTTTAGTCTTGGGAGGGTGTATGTGTCGAGGAATTTATCCATTTCTTCTAGATTTTGTAGTTTATTTGCGTAGAGGTGTTTATAGTATTCTCTGATGGTAGTTTGTATTTCTGTGGGATTGGTGGTGATATCCCCTTTATCATTTTTTATTGTGTCTATTTGATTCTTTGCTCTTTACTTCTTTATTAGTCTTGCTAGCAGTCTATCAATTTTGTTGATCTTTTCAAAAAGCCAGCTCTTGGATTCATTGATTTTTTGAAGGGTTTTTTATGTCTCTATCTCCTTCAGTTCTGCTCTGATCTTAGTTATTTCTTGCCTTCTGCTGGCTTTTGAATGTGTTTGCTCTTGCTTCTCTAGTTCTTTTAATTGTGATGTTAGGGTGTCAATTTTAGATCTTTTCTGGTTTCTCTTGGGAACATCACATACCGGGGCCTGTAGTCGGGTGGGGGGAGGGGGGAGGGATAGCATTAGGAGATATACCTAATGTAAATGACGAGTTAATAGGTGCAGCACACCAACATGGCACATGTATACTTATGTAACAAACCTGCACGTTGTGCACATGTACCCTAGAACTTAAAGTATAATAATAAATATATATATATAAAAAGATGTTAATCTAAAAAAAAATCTGAAAAAAAAGAAAATATAGGTAGCATAACATGTTCATTTAGTTTAAATATATTTGAATATATTAAACTTATGGTACTTGTTTGATATCCATTTTATCTTTTCTAATCCAGTGGCAAGAAAACTGCAAGCAAGGAACAGCCAGGTACACTGAGAGGGTAGTGCCTTTTGACAGTACTCTATGTAAACACAGAAATTCTATGGTAGCCTTTTAAAATGTCTTTTGAGAATCAGAGTGAATCATTGTAAAGGGATAACCTTAATCACTTTTTAGACCTGCCAGCTGGAATCTTAGCTGGAAATTCTGCAGGAAGACAATGACTGACTGCTAATGCTTTCAGTTGTTGATGACCTAAAAAAAATTGCTGTATCACTCATTCTTAAAAGATTATTATTGTAACTGTATTGTTTTAGTGGTGTGAAGATAAATTTCCTATTTCTTATGATTTATAGCTCTGTATTCCCATTAATGTAGCCATTTTCCACAGGCAACTGTGCAATGAAAAGGAAAGGATTAAATCAATATTGATTCTTTGTCACGAGGTAACTTATTTGTGCAGTTAATAATTCCTTTTTTTTGGTAATTATTTTACTTGCTTCTATATTGTTACATAATAGGCTGATGATTTCCAATTATATTTCCAATTATACACTACAGGCAACTGTCCAGAGTAGAGCGAGTGATTCATTAAAAACAAAAATGCAATGCACACGTGTAAAATTATAATGTGGCTATAAATTAAATTATCAAAATTTGAAATCATAGAAATCTGGATGTTTATCTCTGACTACTTTGCAATTTACTTTGAAAATATAGGATTTTTTGATAGTAATAAAAATATGAACTAGAGTTGCATTTTTTTGAATTGGCAGAGCACAGAATCTACACCATTCTATAAATAGTTCCTAAACATTGGATTAAACATAAGTAAATAAAATTTTTAAAATTATAACTGTTTTATAGCATGTATACAGACTAAATCTTTTAAGCCTATATTTTAATATAGCTTATATATATATATATATATATATATATATAGGGGCTTTATAAATATAGTTTTAAAATGTTAAAGCCTGTACAACTCTATGTAAGAACAATTTTATCTTATTTAAAATATATTTACAGGACAGCTTTGGCCCTTTTGAGCTCAAAAAATTAACATTTCCAATTTAAATACTTTTTATCTTTTTTCATCACAGCAAAAACATATCTAGTCATCAACTTTTCATACTGACTCATGACATGGTTTCATTAACAAGTTCATTTGAAGGTCATAGATGTCTTGCTTTCCAAATATTTCAGTCTCAGTGATTGTACATTTTAACAGAAGTTTAAGGTGACATGAAAAAAATCTTATATAAACTTCAGTCAATTTTACATGGCAGAAAATATATGTTATGTTTAATGGCTTGATGTTTTCCATGTTTTATTCTGTACATTCACGTGAAATATCACATTTCAGATAGTATTATTAAAACATTCTCTTAAAAATAGAAAACGTAGATAGCACATGTGATATGCAGTACTCATCTTGAAAAAGATGCGTGAATGACTTTTGATTGGGTTACTGTCTCAGTAGCAGAATGTCTATTATGTGTACCACACAACACTTAATTAACATTCTACTGTGGTAAATGAACACAATCCTCCTATAAATTACCTTCAGGGATTTAAAGCACGTGGTCTTTGTTTTCTGGGTCACAGACTCCTTAAAGGAGCATTTCTGACAATGCTATTCCCAGACATAGGCACCACCTTATGTACGATGGCAAAGATTTCAAGACCACCTGGGGACTGTATATCATCATGATGAATATTTATGTGCCTGAATGAAAAGAACAGACATCTCTTTGGTGCTTTTAGCTTTTGAGCCTATGAATCACATTTGGGGGCAACCACAATATATTATGCCATGGATAGTCTCAACTACAAAAGGCAAAAGAGTCTCCTGCAAAATAGAAGCAAACTGAAAGTACTTTCTGCCTCATAGGATTGGTTATATTCAGCCTCCTTCTTCCTCAACTTTTATTTCTCCATGCCAACCTTCTGGAAACCTTACAGGAGAAATAGCCCTTTTGTTTGCCAAAGGTGTGGCAGGTTTTCTAGGTTACTTGATGATAGCGCGCTTTAGTTATGTCACTCTCCCAAGACAAATTGAGCTTTAATTTTATCTTAGAAAAAAGGAAGAGGAAATAGTGTATTGCCATCAAATGACATAATAATTTTTATTTAGATTAGCAAAAAACCCACATTGAAATGAGAAACTAAGAGCTTATTTTTATGTTTTCACCCAAAGTTGTGCTTAACATTCTTTAAAGCAATATAAATACATTTTGTAAGGATATGCAGCTACATTAATAAGATTAGTTTCATTGTTTCTAGCATCATTTTTAAGGTAACCAAGTCAAATGCCTTAATTTAAATATCTTTATCAATCAATAAGGTATGAAGAGCAAGACTTTATCTGGTAACTACTTCCCTAAATTAGTTAAGATGATTTTGCAACTGCTAATTAAGGCCACAGAATGTGCCAGAAAATGTGATATTCTTCCAGCCTTCAGAGAACTTAATCCTATGTTTAGATAAAATATGCACATATTAATAATTGCTAAAGTACAAAACAGTAAATCCACTACTTATGGATTTACTGTTACTTATGAGACCCACACATAAAGTGAGGTGAATTCCTAAATATTAATTTGTTATTGCTGGTTGAAGAAATAAAAATAACAATTAAAGAAATGTGTATGTGTGTCATTTACATGTGTTTTAATATGTGAGCTACTTTGTACTTGGAATAATTTTTTTATTAAAAAATCAGGGAAAAATATTTCAATGTATTGTAAAACAGTAAGTGTGGGTTAATAAATTTTAAATATCCTACCCATTACATTGACTTCGTACTTTCTGGATTTTTAACTGAGGTCTATGAGCGTTCTTCAGAGTATCTGTAAATTCTCTGATATTTTAATTAAAAATTTATGTGCATTTGAATGTATATGTTATTTTTCTGGAGAAAAGCTAGCTTTCATTAGCTTGTAAACAGTATCTGTGACCCAGAAAATGTCAAGGGGTTGGTACATTATCTGTCCTAATTATTCATTGTAAACTTTAAAACAATAACTCTGAAACGTTGATACGATTATTTATTCCCAGAGAGTTCGCATGAGATAATAGACTAATTAAAATCTCTTTTTGCTGGAATCGAATTACTGAAATGTTCAATGTAGAAAACAAATATTAGCCCATAGCAACCTAAAAACAAAGTATTTCATGAACTGAATAACGCAAAAGAAGAGAAATATAAGTCAAATATGATGAAATTCATTTAAAGTGGTGCTTTCCATGACGAGAACCTTATCATACATGAACACAATTTCAAAATATTTCATGCAATTTCTATTTCTATTGGAATTATCTTTCTGCACACTTTAGATAATGTGCCACTTAGTTAACCAGTATCATCTAGGAGGAAGTTAAGTGTGAAATTATTGGAGATAATTTATTATGTAGAATTTGTTCTTGTTATATTATTAAAATCTGCAAATAAAACTATGTTTTTAAATAATGATGACATATATTTATGGTTTCCAGATATGTTATAGGATGCCAAGCTAAGTGTGAATTTCAAATAATGAATAATTTTTAGCATAACTATGTCCCAAATATTGTATGGAACATACTTATCCTAAAAAAATGTCATTCATCTGAGGTTGAAATTTAACAAAGCGTGCTATACCTTTATTTGCTAAATATGACAATCCTACATATATCAAATATTAAAAATTTCAGAAGCAACAGAAAATAGCAAAACTTACACTAAATTTTCAGATGGGCAGTTTAAGAAAGAAATTCTCTTCAGAATCGATATTATCAAAACATAAAAATAAATGCTTTCTATCTCTTCAACTGAATAACAGATTAATATACAGAATTAAAAAGTCATTATAAAATTAAATTTTAAATAAAGGAATGTACTATTATCTTTGATTATCACATTTAATAGAAACTCTGTATCTTTTATATTATTTTAAAAAAATGCCCTCTACACATGAAATAGTTTCCAGGATTGGAGCAACTGTATCGAGAAATGCTTACAGTGGGCAGAATGTATAAAACAATGACTAAAGTGTTGGAGCACAGAAAGTTATTGATATGATTTGGTTCTGTGTTCCCACCCAAATCTCATGTTGAATTGTAATTCCCAATGTCAGAGGTAGAACCTGGTGGGAGGTGATTGGATCATGGGGGTGGTTTCTAATGGTTCAGCACCATCCCTCCAGTACTGTCTTGTGATAATAGAGTTCTCACAAGATCTGATTGTTTAAAAAGGGTGTGGCACCTTCCCATTCACTTTCTCTCTCTCTTGACAGACATGTGAAGACCATGATTGCTTCCCCTTCACCCTTCCACCTTTGTAAGTTTCCTGAGGCCTTCCCAGAAGCAGAAGCCTGCATAGTCTGCAGAACTGTGAGCCAATTAAAACTCTTTTCTTTATAAATTACTCTGGCCCATGTATGTCTTCATAGCAGTATCAGAATGGACTAATACAGTTAGTTATTAAACATGAATTTACCATAAAACTATCCTGTAGTCATAGGAGAGTAGTCATAGAACGGTCCTGATGTATGTGTGTAGAGAAAGAAGAGAAAATACATTGGAGGATGAAATGTTGAAGGGCACTTAAAAATTGAAAAAGGATAAAGGGCAAAAGAAAACCTTGGTGGTGAAAGGGCAAGGTAAAATCAGAAGTAGATGTGAATGGAAGCAAAGAGTTAAACTAGCAAGTTGGATTGAGACTGTTTTATTTGGAAAAGAAAAAGAAATGTAATTTATGGAGTTTGTCCAAGTTGAAGAGCCAGTTGAGAAAGGCAGGCTAAAAGGTGAGTGAGGGGAGGAGGAAATATTCATGCAGATCCCAGATAGGTTGTATAAGTTAGCAACAAAATGTATAATTGCAAGTCATACGGTCAAAGATATAGTTGTCAGGAGGTAGATTCTGAGTGAGTGATGTGATGAGCTGAATGTATCATACACAGTGTCAGTTGTTGGAAATAGTTTAGTATGTCTATGTGAATATAATGACTAATTAGTGCTTGCTATTTGTGTTTATCAAATAATATTGTTTATTGGAAAATGTAATGAAATGAGAGTTGTCTAAATGTCATTTGCTTACTCTCTTGCACATTGTTTGGGTAAAAGAAGGGGTGAAGCAGTTTCACATCATTACATAGCATGTGGAATGGAAAAATGTTCAACATATATTAGTTGAATGAATAGATGAATGAGAGAAAACAAACTCAGAGGTATTCACAAATATTGTACTGAAGCAACTTCTTTTCCCAAATAGTTAAAGAACTTGTTCTTTGGCTGGAAGGTAGGAGAAAGAGGAGGATAGAGAGAGATTTCTTAAAGGTTATAAAATTAGAGCTAGATAAAAGAGATAAGTTCTAGTGTTCTGTAGCACTGTAGGATGACTATATTTAACAATAATACATAGTTTCAAATAGGTGAAAGAAGGATATGAAATGTTCTGAACACAAAGAAGAAATAAAATATTTGAGATAATGTACATGGTAATGATACTGATCTAATCACTATACATTATGTATATCAAAACATCACTATGTACCCCATAAATATGTAAAATTAGTATATGTCAATTAAAAATTAATCAGATGCCAAATAAGGACTTGTTATATTTAATAGTCTAAATTATTAAAAGATAATATTTAATCTAAATTATTAAAAGATAATATTTAATAATCTATAGTATTAAAATGGATCTGCTTTAGTCAGTAAGAAAAATTAGTTGTTTTTGAAAAGAAAAAGTCTCTGCTCCTTGATATCAATTTCAAGATTCAGTGCCAATACTCATGAATAGAAATAGACATACATAAACTAAGTAGATCTTCAATATAGCTAGAGCATTTTTGCAAATCACATTCAAATGGTAAAATATAGTTAAACTCTTTTAAATTCTATGGGAAATAAAACTTTTTTTAAAATAAAGAAGTTTGCTATAATTTTCAAAAGAATGAAGAGGCATATAGAAACCCATACTGAGGCAATTATGAAGAAAATACAAATAATTTAGAATTAATATGTCCTTGAAGAGCTCATAATATTTTGAAGACTGAGAATAAATGCCCTTCTATTCAGATTCCTAGAGCTTCACAGCTGGTTGTAACACATATTCATATAAATTAGTTTTTAAAGATATTTTAATCTTTTTTAAGAAGTTAATTTTAATCTTGTTAAAAAAAGTTTCTATTAGGAGTGTTGCAATTCTAATTTAATTAATTTATACTGAAAACTGATTTATAAGAAAAAAATTAAGATACAAGGAGATATAACTTTATGCCCTCTGGACAGGGAAAAATTTAAGAAATCTGACAATATCAAATGTTGAAGAGTGTGTGTGGATCAAATTTGCTGTTAAGAGTCAAAATTTGTCTAACTATTTTCAAAACAATTGAACACTTTGTTGTACAAATATCTTTTGGACCCATGATTTCTAAGAAAATCTTCGTTCAAGTGCACCTAAAGACAAAAATACAAGAATATTTCAGCAGTACAGTTTGCAAATGGAAAACATTGGAAGCAAACCTAATACACTGACAGAAAATTAAAGATTGTAATGTTCTCACAAAATGGAGCACTTCACAAGATTAATGAACTATAGTGTCATGAATGTGATGTGCCACCACAACCCCACTTTGTACCAAGACAATCAGTTTCAGCTGCCAGGAGTATTTTCTGCTGATAGTTAATAGCTAATAGCTGCTTCATATATGGGCAGTCCACATCTAAGAGGTCACAAAGTCTGGCCACCTTACTTCTATTTGGGACTTTTCTGAAGGATACCCCAGCTTCAGAGCCTCCCTTGGATTTAGCCAAGGTCTCTCTTGCAACTGCACTGTAGTTCATTGTCTCCTTTGCCCAATCCTCCTTTCCTCATCCCTTATAGATGTGCTTCCTGAAAGCACTTGCCAATAAATCACCTTCACACAAGTTTTGTTTCAGACTCTGTTTTCTAGGAGTCTGAACTAAGGCAGATGATATGAAGAGTGGTGTTAGAAACAGATTCTAAATGGAAATTTTGTAGCTGGGTAACCAGTTGGCTACTGGCGATGAAGACCTCATCAATGACAAAAACATTCCATGTGTATTCATCCAAGTCATAAATTTTTTGGAGACATAATACTATGCAAACAGCTATAGGAAATTTCCACAGGTGTTGCTACTTATTATGAAATATCCTAATAATCTTTTCCATTTCTTTCTTCTTTTTAACTATAAGGTCTATTTTACAATATAATTGGGCATTGGCAAAATTTATAGAATTGGTATAATTTCCAGATTTATTGCTTATAGTAGATAGAATGGAAAACTTCAGCTTTGACAGTGGCTATAACTTCACCTGGCCTGTCTTTTAACCTCTAGGAGAAAGAATGATTGCTTTGTTTACAAGATTTACCTTTGTTATGTCTTTTCTATAGCAATGTGAATGCAGGATAGAACAACTATTCCATCAACTATAATTCAAACAGTTATATAGAACAATTATTTTATCAACATATATAGTCAAATCCATTAAATGATGCTTCTTGGTTTAATTATATGGAAAGAAGTACTGCATCAATGACACTAGATGGACTATTTATAGCACCAGGTATGATGTAGTAGAATAATTGCTAAATTTTGCTGGTTGTGAACAGAAAACAGTGTAAGTGATATACTACAAATGCAGTATCTCAATATTGGAAAGGTTTAGGGGAAATAGTAATTGTAAGGACTATGAAATCAGATGGCTATTGAGATGGGCAGGGCTTGGGGAAAATCAATGCATGGGAGAGAACACATTTATGGTCTGGCCCTAGGGCTATTTTACCTTGCTTTCCTCTCTGTCAGATACAATTTGGAGGAAACTGGACATTCTGCAGAATGTCATAGTGACCCATTGTACCAATATAATGATGTTGATGATCATGTTAATCAATACGTCACAAATACTTTGGTAAGACACTTATAGTCAAGAGGATGGTAAGCTTTATGAAGATGTAGGGGCCTGTCACAATCGTAAAACTTAACAAGGTTGAGAGAAGAAGTCCAATAGTCTGAAGGATTCAAGGCCATCCTGGAAAAGACACTTCTTTATTTAAGTTATTTGAACCACTCCTCCAGAATACCAGTGGGCCTCTTTTTCTGGATTACTTGTATAAGAGAATAGTTAGTACAACAAACCATAGTCCTTACCACTGCAGCAATTTTGAAGCTAGAACTGCTACTCTTGTTTTCTCCTATTTTATACATTCTACATTACCTTCACCATCAGCTACCAACTGATCAGCTGGCCTTAGTGTCTTGGCTAAGGGTGTCAAGTCCTCACCCCTGAGGAGTCTGAGCCCCTAATCGCTATACACTTCCAGCTACTAACTACAACTGTAATTTACAGTCAAACTTGGGCAAAGAAATAAGTGGCACCCAAGTAAGTCATCTAGCCAAGTTTTTTTTTTTTTTTACCCACATTTTGAAAAGGAGTCCTACTTCTTCCTGATGATCAGTGTAGCTAACTCTTCCAAGATGGTGATGTCAAAAGGATACACCAGGATGAAGGGGTGCCCCAATGGGCACATCTGGTGCAACTTTAGTATCATAGGAAATAATGATGCTAACAGATTTTAGTTCAATAAGAATTCATGAATCAATATAGAAATCAGACAGAAAGAGAGAAAAAATATTTAAAATAACCTAAAATGTTAATGATTGAGGAACTGTTGTATGGTGGTATATGGGAATTCTTTGGACTAATCTTGCAATTTGTCTGTACACTTAAAATTATTTAAAATGAGTTATTAAAAGGCTAACGTTTTAAAAGTGAGACATGGAACTTTCAAAACTAAGATTCAAAAAACAACAAACTGAAATAAGTTAGATCTGAGTTGTCTAGGAAAACACATAAGATGGGTTCTTTTCAATGACTTCAAAACAGGAACAGACGTTTTGGTTGCCTATTGATAAATAGAATTATGATGATCTGTGGTTTGGATTTACTTATAGTATCATTTTGGGGTTCTGTTTTCTAACTTATTTACAACTTTGTAAACTCACTGTGATTCATAACTTCTGATTCATATGAGACTGCATTGAATTCAGAATGTGTGCTGTGATGCCAGATTTATTTTGCTAGTTTCTTATTGAGTATTTAGGACTATTGAATTACTTTAAAAAAATATAAACAACTATCAGGGGATACAAATGTCTTAGATGAAAATTGTCTAAAGAATTTAGAATTTTCTAGAGAAATTTGTTTAAACAAAACTACCAGCTTCATGAAATAATACACTTTAAAATAACAAATATAGAGTACCAGAAGAGTTATCACTTTCAGACTCTGAAGTGATTCTGATTATGTCAAATCAGCTATGTAGTAATTAAAGAAAAAAACTTAATGTCATAAATTATACTACTGCTATGTTAGTAAGATACGCCTAACAAGTTATTCAAATCGTATTGCAGTCTTCAAGCACAGAAACCATTCCATGTGTATTCATCCAAGTCATAAATTTTTTGGAAACATAATACTATGCAAACATCTATAGGAAACTTTTACACAGGTGTTGCTACATATTATCAGAGACCCCAATAATCTTCTCCTTCTTTTTCTTCTTTTTAACTATCATGTCTATTTTACAATATAAGTGGGTATTGGCAAAATTTATAGAATTGGTATAATTGCCAGATTTATTGCTTATAGTAGATAGAATGAAAAACTTCAGCTTTGTCAGTGGCTATAACTTAACCTGGCCTGTCTTTTAACCTAGGAGAAAGAGTGATTGCTTTGTTTACAAGATTTACCTTTGTTATGTCTTTTCTATAACAATGTCATTGCAGGATAGAACAATTATTCCATCAACTATAATTCAAACAGTTATATAGAACAATTATTTCATCAACGTATATAGTCGAATCCATTAAATGATGCTTCTTGATTTAATTATATGGAAATTTATATCAGCTAACTCTGAGTTTATCACATTGTAGATATGAAGCCAAAAAAGGGTAGAAAATCTAACGTGGAGTCTGAGTGTGTCGCTCTGGGGTGGGGCCCACAGCATGTTTCAAAAGGTCTGTGAATAAGATCACCTGAAAAGCAATGAAAAGAATGTTTGGCAGGAAGCCAGATTTTTTATTTTTTTTAAGGTTTTCATAGCAAAGCTAAGAAAAAGTAGCAATAAATGCTCTTAGTTTTAGGAAAAAGAGATTAAAGTTTTTAATTTATTTTTAGTAGTCAGTGTAATAGATTAATGAGAATGAAAGTCAAACAGGAGAGGTCAATGGAAGAGTTGGGGCAGAGAGGAAGTAAGGACAAGAGGAGTCAAAACCACTTTCCTCTAAGAATTGCTTACATACATTGACTAGTATCTTTCATAGGATTTTGTCAGCTAATTAGTACATATAATTCATCCATAACTCTTAATTACTGAGTCATATTATTCTGAACTAAATTATTCTCCCTCCACGACTCAGTGCTATGAAAAACATAAATATATTGCTCACATCACCCTAATAAACATGAAAGGTAAGAAAACTATGTACTAAAGGAAGTTTTTAAGAAAAAAAACTTTTCAAGTCAGTTTCTATTAGGGAAAGCAACCATTGAGAATGTAATCTATATTACAAATGTTCCTGAAAAGACAATTATACAGCAATTCAAAAAGATGTGTGTGTCTCATCATAGCATTTTGACCAGCTTTGATTTACAGAGGAGTTAACTGGTAAATCATAACAATAGTAGGAAGTGCCTCCTGATGAGAGACTCCTCCAGTGTTACTGTAATTTCTACAAAATGTTTCCTCTTTGTTACTTCTTGTTTATGATAGATAGATTAAGATCATTCTTTGCACCAGGCATAACAAATGGAATCCCCTTTTTTTATTTTCTAGTTTCTTAGAAGAAAATGTTTTAATAATATGCTTTGATTAATATATGCCATTTCATGTGAGGCAGTCTAATTTACTCATAAAATACTTTAGATTCTGTTTATGTGTTAAACCTTTATATCGGATTCATGTGGTAATGATCTACTTATTTCTGTTTTTGCTCTTGATCAAAATCTAATTTTAGGTTACACTTATTTATTCTTTTTAAAGATTCTACCACTGAATGGAAACATGGCATTGTTTAATTTTATTTTAAGTGGCAAATTTTGGTAGAGATTATACACTGGTAATAAACCCATTTGGGAAATGAAATTGATTGTGAAAACATATCACCAATTTCTTTAGGCCAGTATCATTTAAATTATTCAAAGTAAGGATTTTAAACTGAATCGTGTGGATCCATTTTGAACTTTGTTTATGAGAGGGCGAAATAATCTGGGTCTGTGAGCCAGGGACTATGTATCTTTAGTCCCTTAGCCACTCTTTTCCTCACTTGTCTCATTTACAGAGTGAGAAAATTGGAGTACATGACTTCCATGGTCCCTGCAACTCTGTGATCCTATGGTTTGCTTTCTTTCTACTTCATGAGTGTGACTCCAATATGTACAGGCAAAAATATGTCAAAGATATAGCCCTAAGTCTAGGGCCTTGTGAACTCTCCATAAATAAATAATTGAATCAGTAAATGAAGGATACTTTGAAAGGAAATCAACATAAATAAAGCCTCCCTGTCTAAATCTGCTCTTCCTTTTGCTTGGAACTTTTTTTCCCCAGTTCTTCATATGGCAAGCTCCTCATCACTCCTATTGCAGATCAACTGTCACCTGACTCCTCTACCTTCTCCTTTGTTGCCACCTGTCGCAGGGAAATAGTGAAAATGCTTTATAAAGTTTCAGTTCCCTGCATTCCCCAAGAAAAATTATGTTCAGAAAACTTCTCCAAGAGATTTATTTTACTTATTTAGTTGTCCTAGTAATCATAAACATATTAGTTTGACATGAGTTAAACAGTGTACCTGAAGAAATTGAACATTCAAATGTAATGAATTTAACTGATTAAAAGAGAGTGTTCTTTGGAGATTAGGCAATAATTGCAGATGTTTCATTTACTGCTTTGAAAATTCTGATTCAAGAGACTTAAACATTCAAAGCATTTGAATAGATTACTAAACATTGAGTCTAAAATATGCAAAAATAATTGATTCTATTTTTTGCCCAGAATGCAGCATTTATAATAAAAGCTTAATGTATCAGCTAAAGCCTTATTAAAGTAGTAAATTTACCCTCATAAAATTGGGAGAATCACTGTGATAGAATTAGGATCCTCTAGACAGTGAGTTTCCTTGTTTTTTATTATCTTGACAGTTTTGTGTAATGATGGCCAGAAATTTATACAATGCCCTCAGTTGGGTTTCTCTGGTGTTTTCCTTATAATTAGACTAGGATTATGGGCTTTTTGGAGAATGACTACAGAGGTGAAATGCTATTTTCATGTGATAGAGTTTTGCATTCTGTTTACCATGATTAGATATCACTCCATCTAATGGTCTGAAATTATGTTATACAGATTACATGTTACTCATAGAAAATTTTTTATAAGTTGATTTATTTACCTAATATCTGTCTCTCACAAAATAGAAGGTAAGTAAGCTCCATGAAAGCAAGTATTTGCCTGTCTTGGCCATCACTGTATCCCTGGAGTATATGAAGAGTGTCAGACACATAATAGGAGTGTGATTAATATTTGTTTAGTGAGTGAATAAAAGAGCGAGAGAATGTATCTTGGATATGAGTAGCTGAATCCCATCTTAACTGCAGCTGAATGCTGTAGTCAATATACACTATACTGTACCAAGGTACTATATGAATTCAGGGTTCTCTAGAGTTATAGAACTAATAGGATAGATATATTTGTGCAGGGAAGTTTATTAGGAGAATTGACTCACACGATCACAAGGTAAAGTCCCACAATAGTTCATCTACAATCTGGGGATCCAAGAAGCCAGTCTGAGTCCTAAAACTCAAAAGAAGGGAAGCCGATAGTGTAGCCTTCAGTCTGTGGCTGAAGGCCCAACAGCCCCTGGCAAATCACTGGTGTAAGTTTAAGAGTCCAAAAGCTGAAGAACTTGGAGTCTGATGTTCCAGGGCAAGAAAGCACACAGCATGGGAGAAAGATGGAGGCTAGAAGACTTAGCCAGTGTAGTCTTTCACATTCTTCTGTCTGCTTTTATTCTAGCCATGCTGGCAGCTGATTAGATTGTGCCCACGCAGATTGAGGGTGGGTCTGCGTCTCCCAGTTCACTGACTCAAATGTTAATCTCCTTTGGCAACACTCTCACAGACACATCCAGGAACAATACTTTGCATCCTTCAATTAAAGCAAGTTGACATTAAATATTAACCATCACAAGTCCACCCCTTGTCAACTTGAACCCATACACGTCTCCTGAAATCATACATCATCTTCAAATAAAGATGATAGTAAGGTCATAATTACACCTTACGTAATACAACTATCTTTCTGACAACCAGAAACACACCAATCCCCAACCCAAATGCTATTTCATAAAGATAACAGCACTTAAATGCTGGCAGGAAGTCAACAAATCTTATGCCCCATGATAAAGAAAAACAATAAAATGAGGACATTTTCTTAATACAAGTGTATACATGCACAAAAATGTTCTTTACAAAATAAGGAGGAAATACTCATGAAGTTTATACTCCTTGTTTCTGCAAATAGTCATGTTGTCATAGCTGGTATTGATGACTACCTTCTTCTAGTACCCATTCTGTATTCCCATTGCCTTCAGCAAGCACCTCAGCCTCAACAGGTCGTGGTGTTTTACCTGGTGGAATGACCCAAACCTTCATTCCTGAAGGGTCTGGGCCATTTGTAGTCCTGCCTGGATTGGGCCGTTGTAGTTTCCCATTTACCTTAATCACAGGGCATGGTAATACTAAGAGATGCCTAATGGATCTCCTGTATTCCATGCATACTCTTCCTTATCTCCATTGTGGAGTAGTAGACTAATTTCATCTTGATAGCCCTGGTCAGTCAGCTCAGCCAACACTGTAACTCCCTTCTTAGCCTTTTGACTTAGAGATAGGAGGAGCCCAAAGTGTCCAGATGCCAATCTTAACTTCCACTTTAATGGAATCATTGTGTCTCCTGGTGGCAGAGTTTCTCCCTCCAAAATTAAGATCCCTAGGCCAGCAGAAAGTAATGCTGTGGGAACAGGTGGCAAAAATTTTGCTATTGGATCACTAGGAGTGATGGTGAGTGGTGCCACTTCCATTTCCACCCCTTGAGTCCTGGACCTGTGAATCCTGCCTATGGGAGAAACAGTACCATATATTGGATGCAGATTCAGAGCATACATATACAGTCTTCTGGAGAACTTTGCTTCAACCCTGCAAAGTATTGACAGCTAGTTTGCATTGTAATTATGACTTCAAAAGGCCATTCCACTGTTCCATCAATCCAGCTGCTTCAGGATGGTAAGACCAGTGAATTCTATGATCACAAGCCCACTGCTGCACTTCTTTAGCTGTAAAGTGAGTGACTTGGTCAGAGGCAATGCTATGTGGAATGCCATGATGGAGGATAAGGCATTCCATGAGGCCGGGGTGGTAGTCTTGGCAGTAGCATTTCATGTGGGATAGGCAAACCCATATCCAGAGTAAGTGTCTATTTCAATGAGGACAAACCACTGCCCTTTCCATGATGAAAGAGGTCTAATATAATCAACCTGCCATGAAGGAGCTGGCTGTTCACCCTGAGGAATGGTACCATATCGAGGGCTCAGTGCTGGTCTCTGCTGCTGGCAAACTGGGCACTCAGCAGTGGCCATAGCCAGGTCAGCTTTTGGGAGTGGAAGTCCATGTTGCTGAGCCCATGCATAACCTCCATTCCTGCCATCATGGCCAATTTGTTTACATGCCCACTGAGTAATGATAGGAGTGGCTAGGGATAGAGGCTGAGTGGTGTCCACAGAATGAGTCATCCTATCCACTTGATTATTAAAATCCTCTTCTGCTGAGGTAGAGTAACCCTTTGGTGAGCTCTCACATGACATACAAATATCTTCAGTTGTTGACCACTGGGAGAGGTCCATCCACACACCTTTTTCCCAAATTTCTTTGTCACCAATTTTTCAATCATGCTTCTTCCAAATCCTTGACCACCCAGCCAAACCACTGGCTACAGCCCATGAATCAGTATATAATGGCACATCTGGCCATTTCCCCTTCCAAGCAAAGTCCACAACCAGGTGCACTGCTCGAAGCTCTCACCACTGGGAAGATTTCTCTTCGCTACTGTCCTTCAGAGACATTTTAAAAAGGGGCTGTTGTGCTGCAGCTGTCCACTTTTGGGTGGTATCCGCATATCTTGCAGAACCATCTGTAAACTGGGTTCTTGTATACTCTTGCTCTGTCAATTGATCATAGAGAACTCTGTATGAGGCCATTGGTGCAGGCTGGGAGAGAGATGGCAAGGTGGCAGGAATGGAGACTATGGGCATTTGAGCCACTTCCTCATGTAACTTACTTGTGTACTCAGGACCTGCTCTAGCCCTATCACCTATATACCACTTCCATTTGATGGAATTCCATAGAATACTCCTGCGCATGCCCCACTTTAGGGCGAGATGGGTCAGAAAACACCTAGTTCATGATAGGCAGTTCTGGTCACATGTTGACTTGATGATCCATAGTCAAATGTTCAGATTGTACCAAAGCCCAGTAGCAGGCCAAGAGCCTTTCTTGGATAACTACAGTCTTAAAAGGAGAGTAGTTATCTGCAGAAGTTGTTATCTACAGAAGACCTTGCTCCAAATCCTAGAGGTCTCTGCTGATTTACCTATGGGGGCCTGCCAAAGGCTCCAAATGACATCCCTATCTGTCACTGATACCTCAAACACCATTGGATCTGCTGGGTCATGTGGCCCAACTGGCAGAGCAGCTTATACAGTAGCCTGGACCTGTTGCAGAGCCTTCTCCTGTTCTGGACCCCACTCAAAACTGGCAGCCTTTCAGATCACTCGATAAATGGGCCAGAGTAACACACCCAAATGAGGAATGTTTTGCCTCCAAAATTCACATAGGCCGACTAGGCATTGTGCCTCTTTCTTGGTTGTAGGAGGGGCCAAATGCAGCATCTTACCCTTCATCTTAGAAGAAATATCTCAACAGGCCCCACACCACTGGACCCCTAGAAATTTTACTGAGATAGAAGTTTCCTGAATTTTAGTTGGATTTATTTCCCATCCTTCTGTACACAAATGTCTCACCAACAAGTCCAATGTGTTTGCTACTTCTTGCTCACTGGATCCAATCAGCATAATGTCATCAATGTAATGGACCAGTGTGATGTCTTGTGGAAGGGAAGAGCCATCAGGATCTCTCCAAACAAGATTATGACACAGAACCGGACAGTTGATATACCACTGATGTAGGACAGTAAAGGTTTATTGCTGGCCTTGCAAATTGCTTCTGGTCGGCCTTATGGACAGGAATGCGGAAAAAGGCATTTGCCAAATCAATGGCTGCATACCAGGGACCATGAGATGTATTAATTTGTTCAAGCAATGAAACCACATCTGGTACAGCAGCTGCAAATAGAGTCACTGCTTGGTTAAGCTTACAATAATCCACTGTCATTCTCCAAGATGCATTCATCTTCTGCACAGGCCAAATAAGAGAGTTGAGCTGGGATTTGTTGGGAATCACCATCCTTGCATCTTTCAAGTCCTTGATGGTGGCATTAATCTCTGTAATCCCTCCATGGATGCAATATTGTTTTTGATTTACTATTTTTCTAGGTAGAGGAAGCTCTAATGACTTCCATTTGTCCTTTCCCACCATAATAGCTCTCGCTTTAACAGTAAACACCTGGCGAGGCCGTGCATGCACCTTTTGTTGCAGGTCAGCCACTTGCATGATAAGAGCTTGTGTCTGATTTTCTACAGCTTTAGCTCTTTCTCTACAGGAGATAAGTTATTTCTCCCATTCAGAGAAATCTGAGAAGATTTGAGGCTCACTGTATGCCTCTGGATCCAGGAAAGAGAATCCCCGAGTTTATCATTTTCTTTCATCACTTTGTCCAGTTAACTTAGGAGCAACCAACCAACTTCATTATATTCATTGGTTCTCCACATATGTTCAGATGTATTATGTATAGAGTTACTAAACTCCTTGCCTCTCATGAGGGGTGAATCAGGAGCATCAAGTGAACTTATTTTGCATAACTCTCTCTAAACAGTTCACGCCAAGGACTATCAGTGTTCTCCATACTATTATAAAGAGACTCCTTAGAATTTTGAGGTCTAATCACATTAAGCAGCAGTATTAGTCTGTTCTCAAACTGCTAATAAAGACATACCTGAGACTGAGTAATTTATATAATAAAGAGGTTTAATTGACTCACAGTTCCACATGGCTGGGGAGATCTCACAATCATGGTGGAAGGTGAATGAGAAGCAAAGTCATGTCTAACATGTCAGCAGGCAACAGAGAATGAGAGCCAAGTGAAAGAGGAAACCCCTTATAAAATCATCAGATCTCATGAGACTTTCTTACTACCAGGAGAACAGTATGAGAAAAATTGCCCCCATGATTCATTGTCTCCCACTGGGTCTCTCCCACAACATGTAGGAATAATGGGAGCTACAATTCAAGTTAAGATTTGGGTGGCGACCCAGCCAAACCATATCAGCAGCCAACTCCAGAAACCCTGAAACCAACTAAATAAATCCATCCTTAAGATTCTGTGGCTCTAGAACCACTCCTGGTACAAAAATCTGTATTATTCAGAGTTCTCTAGAGGGACAGAACTAATAGGATAGATGTATGTATGAAGGTGAGTTTATTAGGAGTATTGACTCACATGATCACAAGGTGAAGTCTCACAATAGGTTGTCTACAAGCTGAGGGGCCAGGAAGCCAATCTGAGTCCCCAAATCTCAAAAGTAGGGAAGTCAATAGTGCAGCCTTCAGTCTGTGGCTAAAGGCCTGGCTGCCCCTGGCAAATCGCTGCTGTAAGTTTAAGAGTCCAAAAGCTGAAGAACTTGGAGTTTGTTGTTTCAGGGCAAGAAGCATCCAGCATGGGAGAAAGATGGAGGCCACAAGACTTAGCCAGTGTGGACTTTCCAGGTTCTTCTGCCTGCTTTTATTCTAGCCATTCTGGCAGCTGATTAGATTGTGCCCACCCTGATTGAGGGTGGGTCTGCGCCTCTCAGTTCACTGACTCAAATGTTAATCTCCTTTGGCGACACTCTCACAGACACACCCAGAAACAATACTTTGCATCCTTTAATTCAATCAAGTTGACACTTAATATTAACCATCAAATCAGGAAGAACAGCGTTTACTCAAATTCAGTTATAAAGATCTGGCATGTATCATTTGGGAGGTGTATCAAATTAGTATTCAATCAGAACATAGAAAACAGAGGCAATTTAATAGCAGGAACTAGCTACTAAGATGTTAGAAGGCTGAAAAAGCCAAATCAAGGAAGGAAAAATTAGGGACAGCAGGATGATGCTACTCTATAAAGCTGAAGAAGAATGAGGGACAAGTTCACTACCCATAGCCCATGATTATTGTGTTTCTGGAGCTAAGTTGCCTGAGAGGAAATGGCACTTGCCTGTGTTGCTTTTTCTGCTTCTCTAGTAGCCACTGCTAGAAGCACTGCCAGAGCTGAAAAAAAAAAAAAAAAAAAAAAAAAAGGCCTTGTCTTTCTTCCTAACTTTCAGTCTTCTTTAGTGCTTCCCATTGACAATAGGTGACTAACAGGCAGCCTTCGGGCAAGGGAGTCCAGGGAATGTATTCAAAGGCTTCCCATGCCAGGAAAAGAGAAGGGTTGGTTGAGAGACACCAGTCACATTGAGCAAAGGAGGAATGACTGTGATATAGTTGAGATTTTATACAGTCAATAAGGTAAGTAAACTTTCACTAAAAAACTATTGTGAACAACACTTACAAGTTATAAACAAAGTATTGTGCTACATGTTTGGGAAACTCAAAATGTATAAGAAATTAATACAAACCTTGGCTATTATGGAGGCTACTATAGTGAGAACAGACACATACATAACTTAAGATATTCAAAGCAGGTGGTGATAAATATCCTAATAAGAATATAAACCAAATAGTAACCAAGGACAAAAAAAGGACATTAACTTTATCCAGATGTTTCCCCAGTTAATGTTAATGACTTTCTTCTTTGTCCTTAGTTACTGCTTTGTTTACATTCTTATTAAGATATTTTCAACCCCTTTATGCTTCACTTTACTCCTTTATAAAATAAGAATAATAGTGAAAATAATAGCACCGACTTCAACAGATTATGAGTAGGATGGAGCCATCCATCAAAAGCTGAAAGTAAAATAT
Organism: Nomascus leucogenys; assembly: GCF_006542625.1. Classification (NCBI taxonomy): domain Eukaryota; kingdom Metazoa; phylum Chordata; class Mammalia; order Primates; family Hylobatidae; genus Nomascus; species Nomascus leucogenys. The sequence continues at coordinate 87,629,152 of NC_044402.1, forward strand.
TACAACAATCCTCAGACAAAATAAGGGCTTGTAAATATTTATTAGTTTCTTACAAATGTCTTGACTGTTAATTAAAAAACAAAACAAAATGAAGAAAAGGAGTTGGGTACTTTGCAATGATCTGTGTCCTTTTAACATAACCTGTGGACACATGCTTTGATTACTAGACACAAATATTCTATGTTCTTTGCAAGTATATCTTACTAGTGAAAAATTAATTTTACAAATCACAAGTTGAAACTTGACATCTAATAAATAATCTACAAAAATCTTAAGTATATTAAAAATTTAACTCTGCTTTCAAGTGCATTTAATATTGCAGTTACCACATATTTGGCTAAAGATTGAATAAAATCACTAATCAGTTGTTCTTTTGTCTATTAAGAACTTACGGAATTTTTGATACAATGCAGTCTTTAGGGGATGTTTTCTTTTTTTTTTTTTTTTCTTTTTTTCTTGAGACGAGTCTCACTCTGTCACCCAGGCTGGAGCGCAGTGGCGCAATCTCAGCTCACTGCAAGCTCCGCCTCCCGGGTTCATGCCATTCTCCTGCCTCAGCCTCCCGAGTAGCTGGGACTACAGGCGCCCGCCACTACGCCCGGCTAATTTTTTTTTTTTTTTTGTATTTTTAGTAGAGATGGGGTTTCACCGTGGTGTTTTCAAAGTTTATGAACCATGGAGAATACTACACAGGAAGTGTCATGTTCTGACTTAATTTTTAATATGGTTAATAATAAAGGGAAAGGAAATTTATGGAGATTATTGTAAAACTACTACAATTATTCAGGTCAGAGATGAAGTCAGGTGAAAAGTCGTTGAGTTTTGTGTTTTAAAGGCAGAGCAGACAGAATTTGCTAATGGATTGGGTGTGAGTTTGAAGGAAAGTGGAATTCAAAGATTACCCCCGAGGTTTTTAGCCTGAGCAATTAGAAGATGGGGGTACCAGATTTTAAAAGGAGAACATGGTGCCTCCATCTTCTAAGGAACTAGGAACCAGTAAGTTGAACTGGCAAGGAGCAACTTATTCTCGCCATGAGTCTCTGGAATCCTGGCAAGAGTAGACACTTCAACCACCATGGACACTCAAGTTGGCAGGGAGAGCTGCTTAGAAGCGTGGTAAGGACAGCAAGGCAGCTAAAGTAGAGCCCAGGGGGTTTGGTGCAGGAGTGTCTATAGTGGACCACCAGGGAAGCCCATTTCCCTAGGCTCGACTTGGTCCCACAAGAGACTTTAGCCCTGGGGGAACTGTCAGACTTGAACTCTGCAGGTCAGTCTTGCCCATTAGATGGGGTCAGTTTGTCCTGAGCACTCCTGGTCTGCTGGCTTCTCTTGGGGCTCCAGCCTCAGTCTACCTGCTTGCAGGGCAGCCTTGAGTGCCCTGGGGGTCCACATCATAACTTCTGCAGGGGCAGACCATGGCTGACTAGCAGAGAGCTCCGGCAGGGTGGCCCCTATGGCCATACATCAGCCTGCTCCCTCTCTACACTGCAGCTTCCCTGAGGCCCACAGCAAAACCCCACATCTTTTTGCCTGCACATTTGTGTACTGGTGGGTTTTGCCTTCCTCGTCCTGCCAGTGCACGTGTATGCATCCACCCTGCCCTGTCACGGCTGCAGTGGGAGTGCACTCTTCCCCCCTCCCCCTGCCAGACAGATTACCATTGCAGTGGGATCCTTGGCAGACACAGAGCCTGCCAGCCCCACCCCTACCAGTGTCCCACCCTTACACCAACACTGCTGTGTGAGTGAAACTAGGCACAGAGAACAGCAGGCCTTCCCCCTCCCTGAGCAATTATCCCTGCCTACAGCCACAGAGAATGCACACAGACCTGTGCCTGCCAGCACTCTCTCCTGTGCTACCACCACCACCTGCACAATCACATGCAAAGTCAGCAGCAAGGCTACCCCCTCCCCTCAAAGCCATGCTGTCTCTGCCACTGTGGTGAATGGCCACATGGAGGCAGGCACACTGGCACCTACTAGCTACCTGTTGCACCTGACAAGCATATACTTTGGCACACTGCTGCTGCCACTGCTGGTGACATGTGTGAACAAGGACAATCCCGCTGCCATCACATTACAAAATGCTTTGGCCAACACCACCCATGGAAGTGTAGGGACCTGTGGTTTGGGAGCACCTCAGCCCCTGAACACTGAGTCCTAACCTCGAAGAGCCAGAGAACAAAGTTGGGGCCCAATACAAGTCCCCTAGAGTTAGAGCACACAGTCCAGGAATTGGGAGCTGAGCACTGACCCCTTAAAATCTTCCAGAAACAAACTCAGTAGGCTGAATCCACCTTATATCACAAACCCTCAAGGTCATCAAATAGGATAAAATTAAAAAAAAATTCATCCAAATGTCAGCAACTTTAAAGATTAAAGAAACATCAGCCCACAAAATGAGGGAAAAAAACAATGCAAGAACTCTCACAACTCAAAAAGCCAGAGTGCCTTCTTTCCTACAAATAACTGTACTGCCTCTCCAGTAAGAGTTCTGAACCAGGGTGAGATGCCTGAAATGACAGAAATAGAATTCAGAATATAGATGGGAATGAAGATCATTGAGATGCAAGAGTACTTTGAAACCCAATCTAAGGAGGCTAAGAATCACAATAAGAAGAGACAGAAGCTGACAGACAAAATAGCCAGTATAGAAAAGAACACGTCTGACCTGATAGAGCTGAAAAACACACTACAATAATTTCATAATGCAATCACAAGTATTAATAGCAGAATAGACCAAGCTGAGGAAAGAATGTCAGAGCCTGATAGAGTTTGGCTGTGTCCTCTCACATGTTGTGGGACGGATCCAGTGAGAGGTAATTGAATCATGGGGGCAAGTCTTTCCCATTCTGTTCTCAATAGTGAATACGTCTCATGAGATCTGATGGTTTTTTAAAAAGGAGTTCCCTTGCACAGATTCTCTCTCTTTGCCTGCTTCCATCCACATAAGATGTGACTTGCTCCTCCTTGCCTTCCACCATGATTGTGAGGCCTCCCCAGCTATATGGAACTTTAAGTCCATTAAACCTCTTTCTTTTGTAAATTGCCCAGTCTCAAGTATGTCTTTATCAGTAGTGTGAAAACAGAGTAATACAGTAAATTGGTACCAGTAGAGTGGGGTGCTGCTGAAAACATACCTGAAAATGTGGAAGTAACTTCAGAAGTGGGTAACAGGCAGAGGTTGGAACAGTTTGGAGGGCTCAGAAGAAGACAGGACAATGTGGGAAAGTTTGGAATTCCCTAGAGGCTTCTTGAATGGTTTTGACCAAAATGCTGATAATGATATGGACAATAAAATCCAGGCTGAGGCGGCCTCAAATGGAATTGAGGAAATTGTTAGGAACTGGAGCAAAGGTGACTCTTGTTATATTTTAGCAAAGAGACTGGTGGCACTTTGCTCTTGCCCTAGAGATTTGTGAAACTTTGTACTTGGGAGGGATGATTTGGGGTATCTGGCAGAATAAATTTCTAAGCAGCAAAGAACTCAAGAGGTGACTTGGGTGCTGTGAAAGGCATTCAGTTTTGTAAGAGAAGCAGAGCATAAAAGTTCAGACAATTTGCAGCCTGACAGTGCAACAGAAAAGAAAATCCCATTTTCTGAGGAGAAATTCAAGCCAGCTGCAGAAATCTGCGTGAATAATGAGGAGCTGAATGTTAATCCTGAAGACAATGTGGAAAATGTCTCCAGGGCATGTTAGAGGTCTTCTTGGCAGCCCCTCTCATCACAGGCCTGGAGGTCTAGGAGGAAAAAATGGTTTCATGGGTAGGCCCAGGGTCCACATGCTTTGTGCCACCTAGGGACTTGGTGCCCTGCATCTCAGCCACTCCAGCTGTGGCTGAAAGGGACCAGTGATGTAGAGCTCAGGCCACGGCTTCAGAGGTTGCAAGCCCCAAGCCTTCGCAGCTTCCACATGGTGTTGAGCCTGCAAGTGCACAGAAGTCAGGAATTGGGGTTTGGGAACCTCCACATAGATTTCAGAAGATGTAAGAAAATGCCTGGATGCCCAGGCAGAAGTTTGCTGCACAGGCAGGGCCCTCATGGAGAACCTCTGCTAGGGCAGTGCAGAAGGGAAATGTAGGGTCAGAGCCCCAACATGCAGTCCCTACTGGGGACTTCTCACCACCTAGTGGAGCTGTGAGAAGAAGGCCACCATCCTTCAGACCCCAGAATGGCAGATCCAATGACAGCTTGTATCATACACCTGGAAAAGCCACAGTTACTCAATACCAGTTGGTGAAAGGAGCTGGGAGGGAGGCTGTACCATACAAAGTTGCAGGGGCAGAGCTGCCTCTTGCATCAGCCCACCTTTTGCATCAGCATGACCTGGATGAGAGACATGGAGTCAAAGGATATCATTTTGGAGCTAAGATTTGACTGCCCACTGGATATTGGACTTGCATGGGGCCTGTAGCCCCTTTGTTTTGGCCAATTTCTCCCATTCGGAATGGCTGTATTTCCCCAATGTCTGTACCCCAATTGTATCTAGGAGGTAACTGACTTGCTTTTAATTTTACAGGCTCATAGGTGGAAGGGACTTGCCTTGTCTCAGATGAGACTTTGGACTGTGGACTTTTCAGTTAACGATGAAATGAGTTAAGACTTTAGGGGACTGTTGGGAAGGCATGATTTGTTTTGAAATGTGAGAACATGAGATTTGGGAGAGGCCAGGCTGTGTCCTCACCCAAATATTATCTTGAATTCTCACACATTGTGTGAGGGACACAGTGGGAGGTAATTGAATCATGGGAGCAAGTCTTTCCCATGCTGTTCTCATGATAGGGAATGTCTCATGGGATATGATGGTTTTTATAAAGAGGAGTTCCCCTTCACAAATTATCTCTCTTTGCCTGATGCCATCCACGTAAGATGTGACTTGCCTTCTGCCATGATTTTGAGGCCTATCCATCCATATGGAACTGTAAGTCCATTAAAGCTCTTTCTTTTGTAAATTCCCAAATCATGCGTATGTCTTTATCACCAGCAAGAAAATGGACTAATACAGAGCCTGAAGAAAGGCTTTCTGAAATAAGGAAGTCAGACAAGAAAAGACAAAAAGGAATGAAAAAAAGTGAAGAAAAGCTCCAGAAAATGTGAGATTATGTAAAAAGACCAAATCG